>NC_137132.1:2570764-2938264 GCF_949319135.1 Squalius cephalus
AAAATATATTGCACAAACTGAAAAAAAGAATGCAAAATGATCAGAATGGCAAACAACGTGGTCACGGATCAAAATATAATAAGCGTGAATAAAGAAATAACAAGCATGAATAAAAACTTTAAACACATTAAAAGTTATTTTGCACAAAACTTAAACTTATGGTCATGCTTTGTTAAAAAGTATGGTTTTATTACTGTGTACTTTGTGCTTTCTTGCATTTTCTGCTCATATTTTACTCTTTTGTACGCTTGTGATGTTTTTCTCTTCGCTCTTCTTTCTATGTTCTGCGCTTGCTCTTCCAAATGTTGCAGTTCGAGTTTCATGTAAATTAGGGCGGGCTTAAGCGTCACCATTGGTCCACTAGTTCTAGATTGACAGATACTCCTCTAGCCAATCAATCGAAGAGGGGAGTTGACGTCACACCAATGCGACTCGTGGTACAAGCTGTTTATGTTTGTACAATTTCTTCAATTCCATTATAATATACTAAAATGTTATTTTTCTAATACTTTTACATACTGTTCAATTTCTTATTTGTGCTTTGATATGTGCATTTATTAAATTAATTATTTTCGCTTGGCATACCAGCGTGATTGCGTCACCGCCACTTCAGTAGGTGGTGCGCGCCCGTGATGCACTTCATTCTGAGTAAATATAACAACAAAGAAGCACTGCTGCACTCTTTTTTATTTCATTTTTCTTTAATCATTATACTCCTTTTCAGGAGTGCTACACTTACAAGGGAAGACGGCAGTTCAATTTAACTTTACAAAGACTTTCAAGCAGTAAAGCTATCTGAACTCTGGACATAAATAATTAAATTCATTTTTTTTGAGATACATGAGAATGTTAATGTGCACACTGGTAATTGGTGTTAAACAATATTACTTGGCTCATGATGTCAATATGCTAAGGCTGCTGTAAGTAAAACATCCTGCAATTATGAAACACTACAATTCGTTGCAAAAACTAAGTTAAAAACGGCCATTGTCTGAAGACTTCAGGACTTTGACCTGTCGCCGCTACGCATTGCCTACCTTTTTTTTATGAACCTCGCCAAATTTGACAAGATTATTGAAAATGATTGTGTTACAGAGAAGATAGAGAAACCAGTTGAATTTAATACAGTGATTTATTACAAACTTACTGTGTTTACTTACATAGCTACATAATTGCATATTACTTTAGAATTAATGTTTTAAATATAGCTTAAAATTTGAATACAGCAACATCTCCATCAGCGATAGGTAACGTTGTTTCTAGAGTGCCGCTGTCCTGCAGAGTTTAGCGTCAACTCCGATTAAAAACCTCACCTGTCTTAAATATCCTAAAGACGATGATTAGCTGGTTCAGGTGTGTTTGATTAGGGTTGGAGGAGCAAAACTCTGCACCCAGGACCGACATTACACATCCTTGTTATTGATTAAATATGAAAGTAAAACGGCCAGTAGGTGGTGGCTGCTCGGAGAAGATCGACGCTCGCCAATATGACTAAAATGCCCAGATAGACACTGTCAAAACGGCAATCAAGAAATGAACCGATGACTTTAACCCTCGGAAGTACACATTGCAGAACATAACGCAGAATTTAGCAGTCAAACTCATTCATCGTTGATTCAAACCTTTTTCAGCAGCTGTCAGGGTCGAGTATTGTGCAGTCTGGACGGTGTAAAAGTTGCCGATGTCTGGTAAGGTTAGGCTAGTGTGCACATGACCATGGACATTCACGTCCCATATTTAATTTAATTTCAAGTCATTCAACTGTGCTCTCAACTGTGCTCTTATATTCACCATCGATATCTCCCACCAGGTGTACGTTTTTAGAGCTGCTCACTATCTCACTCTTTACTGTGTAGATACAACTTACTGTTTAGTAGGCTATATCCATAGACTGTAAAAGGCTATATCACTTTGGCATTAGCGTTCACTTGAATATACAGCTACAACTTATTGCGCTCAATCGCATCTGCCTGCGGATCGCTGATTGGCTAAAAGTGCGTGCTCGTCGATGTCAACACTAACGCCAGCTGACTCTGCATGGGCGTGTGTATGTCATGATGACTGACTTTATGGACTACATGCACACTTTAATTTAGTTTTTTAACAAATTAGACTTTAAAATGTAGATGTTTGAAAACCGCCGAACTGACCCCAAACCAGCCCAAATTTTGTCCACCCGCCCAAACCCTTTTTTACCCGCACAATCAAATTCAAAACCAATCTGGCAACACTGATAACAAGTAAGCATCAGTAGCCACGAGTCGCATTGGTGTGACGTCAACTCCCCTCTTCGATTGATTGGCTAGAGGAGTATCTGTCAATCTAGAACTAGTGGACCAATGGTGACGCTTAAGCCCGCCCTAATTTACATGAAACTCGAACTGCAACATTTGGAAGAGCAAGCGCAGAACATAGAAAGAAGAGCGAAGAGAAAAACATCACAAGCGTACAAAAGAGTAAAATATGAGCAGAAAATGCAAGAAAGCACAAAGTACACAGTAATAAAACCATACTTTTTAACAAAGCATGACCATAAGTTTAAGTTTTGTGCAAAATAACTTTTAATGTGTTTAAAGTTTTTATTCATGCTTGTTATTTCTTTATTCACGCTTATTATATTTTGATCCGTGACCACGTTGTTTGCTATTCTGATCATTTTGCATTCTTTTTTTCAGTTTGTGCAATATATTTTTACATGTGTTTTTAAATTTTTGATTCACGCTTATTATTTTTTTATACGCGACCGCTATATATTTGGCGGGAATTTGATCCCATACATTTGTCCTGCTGATTTTAAGCACGCCACAGTCCCCCCACTTCTAAAGAGGCCAAACTTGGCAACAGATGATCCCCAAATTTTCCGACCGATATCAAATTTACCTTACTTAGCCAAAGTTTTTAAACAGTTGCAAACTTATATTACATTGAATTCAATAGTGGAGCCTCTTTAATCAGGATTTAAGTCATGCTATAGTACTGAGACAGTGTTGGTCAAGGTACTAAATGATTTTTTCTATCATTGGACAACAGAGAAATGTTATCTTGATCTTACTGGATCTCAGTGCAGCTTTTGAAATGGTGGACCATGAGATTTTAATGAAACAGTTAGAATACTGTGTTGGTTTGAAGGGTAATGTCCTGAAGTGGTTTAAATCTTACCTTACGGACAGATCTTTTTTAGTTAGCATGGGGAACTGCTTTTCATCAAAACTACGTCTTTCTTGGGGTGTCCCACAAGGGTCTATCCTTGCTCCGTTACTTTTTTCGCTGTATATGTCACCTCTGGAGACTATATTTAGGAAACACAATGTATCATTTCATTGCTACGCGGACGATACTCAGATCTATGTCCCAGTGAGATAGTTAAATACAAATTCTATTGATACTTTATCAGCTTGTCTACAGGACATTAGGGACTGGATGGCTGATTTTTTTTTTAAAAACTTAAAGATAAAACAGAAGTAATTGTGTTCGGCCCTGGTAGCGATGATGTGAGACAATCTTTGAAGTCAACCCCTTTGTCTGGCTTTATGAAATCTAATGTGAAAAATTTGGGTTTTATCTTAGATAGTAATCTAAAACTGATAAACTCAGTGGTGAGAACTGTTTTTTTTTTTTTTTTTACGCCTTTTAGCTAAGACTAAACCATTCTTATCAGTCACAGATTTTGAGAAAGCAATTACAGCTTTGGTCTTTACTTGAATGGATTAATGTAACTCCTTTTTTATGGAATTGAGTCGAGATCTCTAGCCCGCCTTCAGAAAGTCCAAAACGCAGCGGCTAGGATGATCAAGTCTGCCAAAAAGTATGACTCTGTTACACTGCTTTTGAACTCTTTGAAATGGCTGCCCGTACGCTTCCGAATTATGTACAAGATCCTTATTCTGGTTTTTAAGGCTCTCCACAATCAGGCACCTGTGTACATATCCAATATGCTGTCAATATGATCCACCTAGGTCCTTGAGATCAGAGAATCGATAGGCTAAAGTCAAACTGAACAGCTGTTCATATTGTGAACTGAAACACAAATATATCCGCTGTATTTTATTCTAATGCGACTGAGAAACAGCTGATTGAAGTTATGCAAATATGGGACAATGTGGCATTCCACCATTCCCGTGCAGTCACGGCCTGGTTTGATCCCATCAGAGGATGATGTCCCTTTTCCTTGCCCATTACTCCCCGTTCCTCAACCCCATTGAGGAGTTTTCTCAGCCTGGAGATGGAAGGTTTTTGACCATCGTTCACAGGACCAAATGTCCCTCCTGGATGCAATGGATGCTGCACACCAAGACATCAAAGCTGAACACCGCCAGGGGAGGATAAGGCATGCCAAAAGATTCTTCCCAAGATGCCTTGCCAGGGAAAATATCAGGTGTGATGTGGATGAGAACATGTGGCCAAATGCAGAAGACCGGGCAGATTAGAAGATGGCTTTTTCTGTTTGTATATTTTGTATTTTCACATGCAGTAATACTGTAAATGACAGCTATATTGCATATTTTTGTTATCTTGCAGAAATGCCCCTGTTGCAAATAAAGCCTTTACTGCAGCAATTCTGTCTCTGTCTTCTTCTTTTTTTCATAAACCGTAATTCTATAAAGCTACTCTGAGAAGCGTTTTTTTTTTAGTTTTTTTTTATTGAATTTCTGCAGCAAAAGAAACAAAATGCACACATTTACTACACCCAAACAAAACAAAAATGTAGGGAGACTTCAAAAGAAACTGCAGTGCACAACACAATATGATAGTTGTCACGGTTAGCTTAGATAGGAAGACGAAGACAAACAGATTAAGATCAATATACATCTATTTTAATGAAAGTTCTCCAAGCGGACAGACAGGCAGGATAAACAACCATACATAATGGAGATCGGACAAAGACAGAGTGAACGGGAGGAACTAAATAGCAAACACAGATGATAATTAATAGGACACAGGTGATACAGATCAACTAATGATGGTCATGTATGTGATGTGTTGTGTGATGCTGGCCAATAGTGAGCCTACGTTCTGACGTAAAACCCAGAAACGCTGCGCTGTTACACTACGTAAACTCACTCAGAGAAACTTGAGAAACTTAAGGTTGTGCCACTGTAGTCACTTATTTAACTTTTTTGTAGACTATTTCTATATCTCTTTATAACCATGTCTTTACTAACCTTTCTGGGCTGGCGGATATTGATTACCTAGAAGTCTATGAAGGAGTGAGCCAGCTCTCAGATTTCATCAAAAATATCTTAATTTGTGTTGTGAAGATGAACGAAAGTCTTAGGAGGTTGAAACAACATGAGGGAGAGTAATTACTGACAGAATTTTCATTTTTGGGTGAACTAACCCTTTAATAACAGCATGGAGTCTGGGAACGTCAGGCCCTGATGGAGGTGAACTCAAATGACGTCTGATTACTTTGAAGTTTCTTGGTGAAAAGGAAGAGGCATGAAAGATTTAAGCCACAAAACCCGCCTGCAGACATGAGAGTCTGCACTTATCGTCAAAAACGTCTTTGTTGCAAAAGCATACGGATCTCTGAATATTAATCAAATCTGACATTTTACTTAAAATTCTCCCCAGACGAATAAATCAACAGACGTTTTTACAATGTATTTTTACTGTATTGAGATACTCGGTGAAACCGGCTGAAATCCCTTGCTTTAGCATCGGTTCTGTCTGATAATTCATTACATGGGGTTTGTACTGTATTTATGAACGAGCAGTGATGAGATGTCTGTGAGAAATCTATCGAGTGATTTAATTTGAGCTTAAAGCAATTACGCCGTCTGCCAACAGACCTGAGGTGAAGCACAGATTTATTGGCCTGAAAACTGTGAATTCAGCAGCGTGTTGCACATCAGTCCACCTGGGGAGTTGCTTCTGCCTTTTTTGCCAACACAGAAAGACGGAGACTCACCAAACACAGAGACAAGTCTCATGATTCTGTACTATTCTGCATATAGTGTACATTTCACTACATTCACTCGTGCACAACTCTTTCTTCTGCTGGAGTCTGTAGTGTGTGAACTGATGCTGATGTTCTATATGCATGAAAACTTGGATGACCTTCTACATTTGCATTAATGTGCAGGATATATCACAGTAAACTGCATGAGATATATCCCACAATGCAATGCACTCAACATGACCTTCCATTTCTGGTGTGATGAATGATATCAGTCGTGATTTTTAACATTTTTGCTGAATAATCAGATTTGAAATGCTAAATCATTTTATTTATTTATTCCCTAGACCAGGATTTCTCAAACTATGACTCACATGGTGATGAAAAGCTAATAATTAATGTAATTAAATGAAAAATTAATACTATGTATATATATACAGCCTGACGGGGGCGCTACAGCGGTCAAAAGTATGAAATGGCTCATAACTCCTAAACCTTTAGGTGTAGGCTCAAGTGTCTTATATCATTGAAATCCTTGGCTCAAGGTGGACAAAATGCATGCCTTGCGTGACAATTTTGGATTTTGTGAAAAACCTACTTTTGCGCACTAGTTCTAGGCTTTTGGACCGATCGGAACTAAAACAGTGGCAAATGTTCTATATGTCAGTGGCCATATTTACAAAAATGGCTATAACTCATGAACGGACCGAGATATTTTCACCAAACTCGGGACACATGTGTATGAGCTCAATCTGAGCTGACTTGAAAAAAATCGTGACGATTGGCCACTTGGTGACCAAATATGAAATATAAAAATGTATATAACCACCCAACCATTAGCCCAGATGACTTGAAAATTGGCATGTGCTGTCTTTGTATGAGGTGCCATGATAGTCTATGAGGACATTGGCGTATCTCAAAAAACATGGCCGCCAATGAAATTTGAGTAGCTATCAGACAAGGTTACCAAAGGCTGCTCATAACGAAACTCAGTGAGCATGTTCGACTCATGGCTCTAAAGTTCTGTGGGAATTTTGAAAGAAATCGGCCAATAGTTGGCGCTAACGATTTTTACGGCTCTGTAATAACGTGGTGTTACACACATCCACACAATATTCATATCATTTGATAAATCTCCTCATACTGAACAACTTTGCGTCAAGATCCACTGCTGTCAATCAAACCGTTCATTAAATATTTGCGAATATGTTAAAAACCTACTTTTGCACACTAGTCCTAGGTTTTTTGCCCGATCGGAACCAAACCAATGCAGTACAATTCACTGGACTCTCTAGATCAATAATTATCAATTGAAATTTTGCATTTGGTTGGCTATTTAGAAAATGGGCGTGGCAAAATACACTCAAAAGCCTATAAATCCTAAACGAAAACTCAGAACTTCACAAAAATTGGTGAGCATATATAACATTCTAAAGAAGCATGCAAAATTATGGAGATCGGAGCCCATAGGTGGCGCTATAACTTTCAAAAAGCTTTGAAAACCATATATTTCCTATGTTAAATTGCCTGTATTGGCTGTAAATTGACTTTTCCATCTATGATGTCAGTGGTTAAATTCTTGCTAATTAAAACTTAAAGGAACATGATGACTTTTTGGGACTTTAGCTTATTCACCGTATCCCCCAGAGTTAGATAAGTCCATACATACCCTTTTCATCTCTGTGCTTGCCGTAACTCTGTCTGACACACCCACCGCTAGCCTAGCTTAGCACAAATACTGGAGGGAAACAGCTCCAGCTAGCATACTGCTCCCAATAAGTGACAAAATAACGCCAATATTTTCCTATTTACATGTTGTGATTTGTATAGTCACAGTGTGTACAAATAACAAGGTCACATGAGACACAGCCATCTTCTAACCGTATACATACTGGGAGCTATATTCTCAGATGGCGAAGCACTGCTACTTGGGCGGAGTCATTTGCTCGCAGCACCTGAGAAACCCTGTGGTGAGGAGCAGAGAGTTCGCTCAGAGTTGGAGTAAATCACTCCACAGAAGTAGCAGTGCTTCGAAAAGTGAGAAATGCATCAGTAAAACTTGAAAAGACACTTTAAAGACTTCTAACTGTGTGCTTTCTGCTTTATGCAGAAGAAGGGTGGGCCACATTGTGTGTGCCAGCAGCCAATCACAGCACTGGAATTGAGAAAGAAGAAAATGGAGAAGCACCAAATTGCAATCTCCTCCTCATCGGAAAGGGATAAAGGTACCCTTGTAACAGACACTCCTTGTTCTGAGTCCCGGCCTGCAAGGGTGAGACTGTAACAGATCAACCACGTTCTGAGCATAGACTGTAAAAAAATATGGACGTAGTGTCCGTGACGTCACCCGTAGGTTTCTGAAGAGCGTTTTTGAAGCCCGAAGTGGGCAGAGCCGGCCGTCGCCATATTGGCATTGTCACTCCCGGATAAACGAAAATGGGCAAAGAGGCGGATTAGATAGACAAACGGCTAATAGTAAAGCAGCGGCAATCCACCTGTCACTCAAGTGGCCATGCCCTTAGTTATACAGAACTTTAAGGCTTTATATCATTTAAACGAATGAGTTATAAAACAAAATGCACCCCTCTCACAGTCGTTATGAAGGGCAAAATTATCTTTATAGATCAAAACCACTTTTTGCACCAGGCTGTAAACACATTTTTTTTTCTGCTGTAAAGTTGGGCATTTTAACAAGGGAGATAATGGGATTGACTCTCTTTTGTAGCCATTCGATGAACTGCAGTTAAAGTTACTTCTGTATTGGTTTCAAGAGAGACTCAAAGGTTGCCGCTTTATTCTGAGCCTGCGGCCCGTTACAGGGAAGGCAACAACAGATACAAGTTCTGAGTCTCCTGTTCGTCCAGTGAGACATTAACAGATACACCAATGTTCCAGGGACGGCAGCAAAAGATACATTCAAGTTCTGAGTCTCCCGTCCGGTGAGACATTGCCAGAGACACCTTCCCAGAGAGACAACAACAGATTCCATGATCTGAGTCTTCATCTTGTGAGGCAGAAACAGATTCGACCAATGTCTGAGCCTCCAGTTTGTGAGGAAAGAGACAATGACATTCAGAGTCTTCATCCCACGAGACGATCACAGATGCAGCACGTCCCGAGTCTCCATGCCAGAGAGACAAAAGCAGATCGACCGAGTCTCTGGCCCAGAGAAGCAGAAGACACTCTGTTATGAGCCTGAGTCAATTGTTCAACTGTCCTGTATATATTGTCTCTGTGTGCATGTTTGTGTTACAGGTGGACGGTTTCTTGATAATTTGTTGGAGCCTACGATTGGTTCTCCTCCACACCTGATCCAGATATAAGGACCGCACCAAACACTCAACCTCGGCTATTATCATGCCATATTGTGATTGATTGTTGACTGCTTTTGCTGTTACTTATTGTCGCCGTTTTGTCTAGCTTAGAGTTTCATACCAAAGAGATTGTGAGTGATTGTTTGAGATTTTTATTGTGATTTTGGACCTGTGATTATTCTTGTTAACTTAACCCACGCCTGATTGACTGCGATTTTGGATTCTGATTTTGTATGTGTTTGCTACGAACTTGTATATATCTTCTGTAAATATTCTTGTATTTTTGTCAAATTAAGGGAGGTTGATGCAATTTTATTTTATATATCTATCTTTTCACATTGTTTTTGGTTTAGGGAGGTAGGTACGTTTAAATTGTATTTTGTTTTCTTTATTTATGTGTTAGGAATTGTTGAGGTAAAAAAAAAGAAGATTTTTTTGGTATGTTATTTTGGCCTTGTCTGCCTCTAACGCTAAACCCTTTTCAAAATAAAACGGTAACACTTTACAGTAAGGTTCATTAGTTAACATTAGTTAACTCCATTAGTTAACATGAACTAAGAATGAACAATACTTCTTCAGCATTTATTAATCCTAGTTAATGTTAATTTCAACATTTAGTAATAAGTTATTAAAATCAAAGGTTGTATTTGTTAACATTAGTTAATGCGTTGTGAACTAACATGAACAAACAATGAACAGCTGTATTTGTATTAACCAACTCTAACAAAGATTAATATATACTGTATCAAATGTATTGCTCATTGTTAGTTCATGCTAGTTAATACATTTACTAATGCTAACTAATTAACTTTATTGTAAAGTGTTACCAATAAAACCAATAACACACAGAGCCATTTGCAAAAAGTTTAAGCTCAGGAGAGCAAACCATCACTTCAATGTTCCTTCATCTGCATGTTCCACATTGTTAAGGACATCAGGCTCAAATTGCAGGCATTTATTTTCATCAAGAGGTGCATCACTTTTTGGTCAAGATCTTGTATTATCAATGCAAGAGTCCAGCACTCTGTAAAGTCTCCTCCAGCACATCCCAAAGACTTTCAGTGAATTTAAGATCTAGACTCAGAGGAGCTGATTCATGAGTGAAAATGATTCTTCATGCTCCTCACAACCATTCTTTCACCATTTGAGCCTGATGAATCTTGACATAGTCCTCCAGGAATATAACCATGATGTATCTTCCTACTGTGGTAGATTTTTCTTACATACCTGGAACCTAATTACCTGGGGCATCTCCAATCGACACCCAAGCGTCTACAGTCGACATTTAATATCTTTATACTCTAGCTCTGCGTCTACAGTCGACAACTGGCTTTGAGTTCGCAATCCCTAACTTGTTCCCCTAACTAACTTTGTTGCGCAGCAATAATAACCGACATACTTCAGACAATGCCTTCGAATATGCTTTAATCACGGCCGGAGGATCTCAGACAAATTTCAGAGAGAATCCCCCTGGCAAAAGGAATACAACAGTTTTTATAGAATAGGAGCATGGCGAAAATGACATGATACATTACATAATTTCCCTACAATTTGATTGGTTCTTCATAGGCAAACCCTTCTGTTACTAGGTAGAAGCAAACTCTGTTTTCTTGATTACTTCATTGTTAATCACAAGTTTTCAAACCTAGACATCTGTCTAGTTTCATTTCCCCTATTTGTTATTTATACACTCACACACTCAAAGTCACGAGTTTTCGACCAAAGGGTTTGGAAACATTTAAGATTCAAAAGCATATGAATGGTGTTCCTGTAAGAAAAATAAATGTTAGTTATGATTAATTAAAAAATCCATCACACTATATAAGAAATAAAAAGCTACACACTCCATCAATTGGGTTAGAAGAACTGTTGCCAAAAATATACCATGCTAGAAACATAATAATCACTGCAATAATGATCCAATCATAGACTCTTAAGCATTTGCATGTTTAAATCCAGCGACTTTTTAGGCCGGGCAGTTTTTTTTGTGCATGCCAAACTGACATCAGAGAACCATGTTGAAAAGAGGTGGTGTGGCGCAATGGATAAGGCGCATGCCTTTGGTGTGAGAGACCCGGGTTCGAATCCACTGTGAGACACCAATGTGTCCCTGAGCAAGACACTTAACCCCTAGTTGCTCCAGAGGCGTGCGACCTCTGACATATATAGCAATTGTAAGTCGCTATGGATAAAAGCGTCAGCTAAATGAATAAATGTAAATGTAAATGTAAAGAGAGGGTCAAATGGGGTTCAGCTGACAAAAAAGTTTGGAAATCATGCACTCACTCACACGCAGTGTGATGGGGACATGTTGAACTTTTATTGTGGAATAATGGGAGTTATGCGCACGGTTTCGTTCACTATTCTCAAAATCAGATCGGACATGTACTTTACACACGAATACACACACTAACAAACTGTTTTCCCGTCTGCCAGCATCACAGAAAATGTTAACCACCGTGAGTCCCGGTGCAACACACACCGCAGGTTCTGAGAGACACACACATATTCAGTAATGTGACACACATTAGTTATGCAGTGTCCTGTCCGCCCACTGCTTTACGCTCAGATAGACCGCACACACACACACTCGCTCGAGGGCCTGATGTCCACATCCCACTCCAGCAAACAGGCAGAACAACAAGAGTGTCACGCACATATTCATCCGGCAGGAGAGACGGAGAGAGAAGCGGATGAGTTTGGACAGACTGTGAGTGTATAAATGTGCAACACTTCATCGGTCAGTGAGCAGTGAAATACAGCAGCATCGCTTTACTTTCACTTTACCGGGTTTATGTGTTCGTACTGTGTGGAAAGAAACTGCAGACTTTGTAGACAGACTCTCTCTCAGGAGTTTCATTTTAGAGCAATAAGTCACTTGAAGAGGTGAGAAATGTTTTTTATTTTTTTATTTTTTTACCACGTGAACTGCCTACGGTTTACCTAGGGTAAAGTCATTCAAAAAGCTTGTTGCTTTTATAAAATGATCATCGATAAGTTAAAGCAAAAGTTGTGAAAATATATTAAGACTTATTTTTATGTTTTCAGATTATATTTTCAATTATGTTCTTTTTCTTGTTTATTTTTTTATGCATGGATTTAAAGAGGTTTATATCTTTGAAAGGCATAACTTCTTTAAATATTTTAAAAATGTAGAAAAAATTAAAATATTTTTAATATAATATAATTATATATTACATTTATATGTACTATTTATATATTTAGAGATCATACATCTAGAATATATTTAGGTATTATATATTATATTTTTTTACCCCATTGGCATTTTTTCTTTTTTTTCTTTTTTGTCAAATTATTTTAATCATATTTAATTGTTCACACCAAGAATGATAGCTATAACGATATCGTCTATAATAGACGTTCTGATCATTCTAAGTACGATGTATTTTGTCGTCTGTCACTTTAAATATGCTCAAGCGCTTTAAAGCAGGATGGATTCTGATTGGCTGTCAGTGTCATCAGCGGGGGAAAAAATCGTTCTGAAAGTGATTCTAACAATATTGTTTCTATGGAAGCTTGTTTCCACCATGGAATAAAAAATAAAAAAGATAATTGTGACTTTATCTCACAATTCTGAGTTTTTATTTTCCACAAATGTGAGTTTTAATATCAGACTTTTTTTCCCCTCACAATTGCAAGTCGCAATTCTGACTTTTTCTTGGAATTCTGACTTTTTTCTTGCAATTTTGAGTTTATATATCAACTTTTTTCTCAGAATTTCAAGATATACTGTAAACTCACAATTGCCAGTTATGAAGTCCCAATTCTGAGAAAAAAAAATCACGCAATTGCGAGAGAAAAAAAAGGTCAGAATTGTGAGAGAAAAAGTCATAATTACCTTTTTTTATTCAGTGGCGGAAACAAGCTTCCATTCGTTACTCTGTGTTGTTATCATTATAGTGGACTCTGCTATTCTTTTATAATAGAATGATTTTTAGAACTATATCTTTATCATAATAGTTATCGCCCTTGGTGTAAACAGGCTTTTACAGAGGTTTAAACCTTTAAAAATACAAAGAATAGACCATAAAAAGATATGTCTCAATGTCTTATGCAAATTTACTTTGAAATGAAGTTTATCTTTTTGTTTTGAATAATGTCTTCTTCTTCTTTTGTAATGTACACTTTTCATAGTGCACTGTGCAGTTGAGCAGCTTTTGACGAGAACCTCAGCTGTGTTGTTGCGGGCGATGGGTTCAGACAGAAGCATATGGATGTGTTTATCTGTGTGTGTGTGTGGATGATGCTGGTACCTGGAGTGAAGTGGTTCAGAAGCAGATTGACTTTAGTGCTGACACACGTAAATGACACACAGGAGTGCAGAGCATTGCTGTCTCTCATTCTGGACAGCTTGTGTGTAGACAGAAAAGTTTCACAAGAGTTTAGTAGCAGGACACTAAACTTTGAAAAAACTTTTTTACAGTATAGAGCAGAAACAGCACAAACGAAAACAAAGCAATACGTTCACACATTAGATATATGTGCATAAAATAAATTTGGAAATATTTCAAAAACTCTGCTCGAGGTAGATTAAAAATAGAAATGAAACATGATGAGGTGCTGTGATTCACCTGACGTTTCCAGTTTTAATAGGAACATCTCTTCGTTGCCACATGCGTTAAACAGTTTTTGATTGATGCAAGCACACAAGTTTTTATGTTTTCATCATCTAGGTTACATTTGTGCCATAGGCGTAGATTTACGTGGATCACTCTGATTAAGCGTTTGACAGATGGGAGTTGAATGAATCTAAATTTTGCTTGACTGAACTTTTTTTTAAATAAATGAAGAAAAAAAAAAAGCATACTTTTGCTGCTGACTAAAGGGAAGAAGGCTAATGCTTAATGTAATAAAATATAAAGCTTTGAATGATACGCCGAAATTTTGGCAAACTGGAAAATGAATTTTCAGGTCCAGGTAAAACTAAATTGGAGGACCAAAATCAGTGACTATGTTGTTTTTTAAGCAATTGAATTATTGTTATTAATAAACGTTCTGGTTTCGGTTTTTGGCTAAAATGAAACTTTCATGCATCACTACTAGTCAAAGAAAGGTTTAGGAAATGAGTAATGTTATTTTCACTACATTTTTAGACTTGCTTCCAAGTAATGACATTTTCTCAACACCAACATTTTGAAAAAGCTTGAGGTCGTTTGACTCATTGCTTTAATTGCTGGTTTGTTTTTAAAAAATTATATTTCAAGGGCTCCTGCCTCTTTACAGTCTGTCCTTAACAACATTAAAAGAAAACCTACACCCTTGAATAATTTTAATTCATGTTGTATGCCTTTAATAAGCCAAGTGTACGTGTGCATACTTTAACAATCCTTTAAAAGTGCCCCTGTTATGCTATTTTAAATGTTCCTAATTTTGTTTTGAAGTCTCCTACAACAGGTTCACATGCATCCAAGGTATATATATATAAAAAAAAATTTTTTTTTAATTATCTCATAATATATATTGCACATCAGCTCTTTTTCTCTCAGTGTCTGAAACAATTTGTTTGAAGATTCAGTCTCATTGAGCCCCGCCTCTCTGAGAGCTGCTCTGCTCTGATTGGTCAGAAACCAAACGCTCATTATCATATCTGAATCTCAGCTCTTGACACACAGTGATACGAACAGTGACGATGGCGTGGGTTTTACCGTATCAATCTCATCAAAGTGGATTTGCTTTGTCAGCAGAAAACAGCGTCTTCTCCACATGAACAACATGAACCAAACTCTTCCAGTCTCAGATACACTACAGTGTTTGAGGGCGGAGCTAAGAGACGCTGTTCAGCCAATCAAGAGTACAGGCTGGCATTATGCTAATTAGTTACATATTTAATTACTGACAACTCGTTTCAGTTCAGAATCACTTTCTTTTAGGAGACAAAAACTCCATGTATCTGCACTTTGATCTTTGAAACTTTGCAGACCTTTTACAGTCACAGACAGTTCTAGTACAAACTGGCAAAAGAGAATTTCTGGAAAAGCATAATAGGGCACTTTAAGAGATTGTGAAAAACGGTTTTGCTTGTCGGGTCTAAGTATAATGTCCTGCAGTGCGAGTCGTGATGTCCTCATATAACAGTGGACAAGAGTGTGGTTTTCAGTCAGGAATTGAGCTCAGACAGTGTCTGGATAGTTTGATCTGTGTTACGATGCTTCATAATTGGGCAGGAGGGTCTGAAAAACATCATTAAGAAGATCAGGAGAAACGAATCTCGCCGCAGGGTTTCATTTCCAATCTTGACTGAATGCTTTTTCCCTCTCTCTCTTCAATTCTCATCTTTTCTGCATCTTTCTGTCTTCATCTTTCCACTGATAACAACCAAACCGGTGCAAAAGGTTAGATCTTCTCAGAGTTTAACACAAAAAGACGTGACTCACTAAAGTTTTAACTCTTACCTTGAGGGGACGCAAACGATCCGATGTGATGTTACCGTTACCGTCAGAGACACAAAGAAAAAAAACAATAACTTTTTGTATTATTTCCCACTTGTGATATGTGAATGAATTACTGTTAACACAGCGTGACACTTATAATAGCCTTAATTTATTTCTCAAACCCACATGATTTCTGCAAAGTAGACAAGAGAATGTAACCGAAGGACGTTAGATTTATTTGAGATTTGCTTCTCATGAATCTTCATTATAAGAACATTATATAATCTCTGTTTTAAGGGTTTTGGAGAAAGAATGGTTTGGTAATTGTATGATCTCATGAATAATTGGTATAATATATTATAATGCTTATTTATTAATTGAACACACCTTTAGAAAGTATAATGCATTAAAACACATGACAAACAACCAGTTTCAATTGGTACAAGAATCTGTGAATATTATAATGCATACTCTGGTTACTATTATTTATGTCAAGGTATTATGAATTATATGTACATTATGAATTACTTTTATAATGCATGATACAGAAAGGCTTTAAGTAAAAGCGATAGTTTAGTGTGAAAATCTTGTAAAATCGTAAATATTTTGTTTAAGGTCGAATTAAATTAACTGAACGGTTAACTACTCATACATTTATACATTTAAAGGTGCACTCAGACATTTTGTCATCATTAGATAAAAAAAAGATAAATAGTACATTTGAAAAATCTGTTAAAATGATCAAAAACGCACAGATTCCCTTTTATTGGTCACTTTTGCTCACGTAAATCACAACTGATGGCAAACCGAGAGGTTCAGACATTTACATTTATTAAATTTATTAAATTACAGATTGCACCTTTAAAATGACAGGCTAGAAATGTTGTTTATCATAGTGGTGTTCATTACAGATGCTTGTGTTGTGAATGTAAAGATATTTAGTCTTTATTGAATCATTTTGAGTGTAGCTTGAGTGCATCATCTGTATAATACATGCACACTGAAAATCATCATCTTAAAGGGGTCATGACATAAGAAATCCAGTTGAAACAGCTGGTTTGAGTCTCTGTACAGACTTCAGAAGATCCCAGCATCTGAAACAAGTGGATCATTTCATTTAATGGCGTCCCGGATCGCGTCTGTGGATTATATGTTTGTTCGGAGCAGATTGTTTTGTAATCGAGGCACAGTGTAATAGAGAGTTTAATAAGTGCAAAAACTTTATTAACATTATAAAAAAAATCGGGGTCATAACCCCTGTAATATTGTATACAATTTGACTTCTCGAGTATGATTATCTGTTTTGAACATAGATATTTTTAACAAGACAAAAATACTTAATGATTTTTCTTTCAGTTTATCACAGATGCTGATGAACAGACTGTGATCAGCTGAGACAGAACACAGAGCTCTCACACACACACACATACACACACACACACACACACACACACACACACACACACACACACACTAGCCAATCTGCTGTTGCTGTAAAGCCCTGCTGATTCTTGCTGCTGATATAAAATGCTGCAATTATGCCAGAACTTTCTAGAGGGGCTTCGGATCAAAGAAATACAATTTTCATTTTACAAGCTTGCACCCTCTCTCTCTCTCTCTCTCTCTCTCTCTCTCTCTCTCTCTCTCTCTCTCTCTCTCTCTCTCTCTCTCTCTCTCTCTCTCTCTCTCTCTCTCTCTCTCTCTCTCTCTCATACTATACAGTACTTTTTCATGCCTACATACAGTATATATTGGATTAAATATTCGCTTTTTAAAGATGTAAATCATATTAGTTTTCTTTCTATAAGATTAGTAGTGTAGTCATATTGTTATCACAGTGAAGTGAATCATTTCTCTTCTTTGGCTTGAGCAAATGTTCATAACACCTACACTTGATTTATTAAAATTTATTTTAAAATATTCCAGCTCTTTCTTTATGTTTTCCAGGGAATATTGGTTTAACAATATATAAGCAAAACATTGCACAAATGTTTGGTGTTTTGCTCATAAACATTCTGTCAAAAAATGTTGTAATTCATTCTAATGTAGAAATGTTTCTTATTTTAAAGCAATATGAGCTCCATATTCACCATATCTTACTATATGAGCCATAAAACCCTGATGTATCAAACATGATGCACATAAGCACACTTTAAAGATTAAAAAGTTTAAAAGTAACATCCCTACAGATTCATACTCTCCAACAAAACTTTCTCACTCAAGCTTTTTTTTTTTTTTTTTTTACATTTACATTGCATTTATTCATTTAGCCGACGTTTTACCCAAAGTGGCGCAATAATCAGACGCAGTTAATAAATGAGGGATTGTGGGATTGAATGCCCTATCTTTGGGGATTTCAATTACCGGCCAGTTTAACCTTAAGGTAACATTGTGTTTTCATTATATGCTAATTAAGCTTGTCCGCCGTGACGGTCCATTCCCTTCTCCACCTCGTGTCCGCATTAAAACCGTTCCCATCCGCATCTCATTGTCCGTCCTCAAAGCAATTACCTGTCGCTTCACACACACACTGCCCAACTTTGGTCTCAGTCCATCTCTCTCTTTAGTTTTCTTTCCTTCCACTGAGATAACAATTTAATTAGAACTGTAATCGTATTCGCTCAGCATTAAATGGCACCCAGAAGAACACTGTGATAGCTTTGGTGCTGCGTTACAATTTGCAGGTTTATTAAACCGCCATGTCAGGATGTGTTTGAAAAGAAGATAAGTTTTCATTGCCGGAACGGTGAGTATGTTATTAATTGTG
The DNA here is from genome assembly GCF_949319135.1 of Squalius cephalus. Lineage (NCBI taxonomy): Eukaryota > Metazoa > Chordata > Actinopteri > Cypriniformes > Leuciscidae > Squalius > Squalius cephalus. Next base: position 2,589,137 of record NC_137132.1, read on the forward strand.
ACATTTTACAGGCAGACCTGTTGATGTGTAAAGCCAGGTTGCAGACCATGTGTATGAACCAGGGTTGCAGACCTTTCCATAAAAATTTGGTTAATTTTGGATATTATCATTTGTTTGGAAGAATACAAAGCCACAAAATGGCAAAATGATTAGATATCCCAAAAAGTTAGGAAAACTACATCACCCATAATGCACGTTGCCGTCCAAGTCCACTCCCACCAGTCTGCTTTGGATATGCATACTTGCTTTAGTAGGAAATACTTTTTAGCAAACTTTTAGTCATAATGTTGTCGACTGGAATTCACTCCACGACTTTTGCCCATTTGCAGTCTAGATGAGCTGAAAATAGATGACAAAAGTCTGCGCCAGTCTTCAGATTTTGGGCAAATGGAGTTGACAGATTTCACAGAGAATCGCGTATTTGTGATGAGACATTTGCACTCTTTCCCCGCCAGCGTTTATGAAAAAACTTGCCAGCCACAGCTAGAATCTTATATCATTTTCACAAAAGTTTCATCGACCCCAGAATGTTTTGTTGTATGAATATCTGAATATGCAATATATCACATGAAAGAACAGACCCTCTGCTTCTAAACAAACAAACAAATAATAATAATTAAAAAATCAGTTTTATTCTAGCTTCATGCATTCCTTGCATGAACACTTGAATATGGGTACGTTTAATAAAAATAGCAACATTTTAAACAAAAAGCTGAAAAAAATCGAGATTTCATCTTCCTGGGATTCAGAATGATGATCAAAACACAGATGGAGTAGATTGAGACACCACTAACACTTCACAGTCCTGTTACTTATCCTGGGTCGACATTTCATTCAGTAACATTAGGCAGTTTTATATGTTGATGAGGTAACACTTTATATTACGACCCGCAAACAACTGCGTAAGTAAACCGAAATTACGGTGTACGTTTCTGTAATTATAGTGTACTTCCGTGTAGGTATAAGGGAACAATATGTTAAGTTTTGGGTAATAAAGGGGTAACAAGCAGATATACAACCTGCAAAGAACTTCGTAAGTAAACCGAAATTACGGTGTACGTTTCTGTAATTATAGTGTACCTCCGTGTAGGTATAAGGGAACAATATGTTAAGTTTTGGGTAATAAAGGGGTACAACCAGATATACAAGCAAATTATTTATAATGTAATTATTTTAAAACTAACAGGTACCTATTCTGTTAATATATTCCAGGCAAAAATTGTACGTCTGTTGTATATAAAAGTTTTTATCACATTTCTGGAAAAATATGTTCTTGTGCAATGTAGTTACAGGGTAATTTTGACATCTGTGGGTTGTAAATTATATATATATATATGGCTGTATGTAAGCACAGTATGATAAAAATTTAATCTGAAACAATTTTATAAACAGCTGATTTCGAAAAACATTGGCAATGCTATTTATTGGCTTTTCTTACTAAACTACTTAACATTTAACCCCAAAAAAAAAAAAAAAATTCTGCTATGACTTTAATTTAGAACGTACCATGTAGTACTTAGTACTTACCTTATCACATTGTATTGCAATGCCACTTAAATGTCAGGGCAAATATACTGTGTAATTAAAATTTTTTTTATTTTTTTTTTATAAGAGTAGCTTACCTTTCTCTGTAATTACTGTGCAAATAGTGTTGTTTCGTATTGTTACATAGTAAGTAGTGTTTGTTACCCGTTTCAACTGTGTATTTACAGGGTAAGTGTAACTCCTGCGGGCTGTAAATTAAAGTGGCGCTTGTTACCCCCTTGTTCTGTGTATTTACAGGGTAAGTGTAACTCCTGCGGGCTGTAAATTAAAGTGGCGCTTGTTACCCCCTTGTTCTGTGTAGTTACAGGGTAAGTGCAGTAAATATACAATAAAGGATCCAATTTAATTTCTGACTTTTATTTTACAAAAACATTTCAAAACACTTTTTCATCTTAATAAAACATTGTCTTTTCTACAGTATACTCAAACAACAAAGTAACACATTATACCCCCCCCCCCCCCCCTTTATTTGCGTCCCTTGCTTTTCTTCTTCTTTCTTTTCTTGCTCTTCTTTTTCTTAACTTCCACAGGGGACTCTGAAGTTGAGGAGTTGATGGAGTCCCATTGGTCTTGCTGCACTGCAAAAATATGAATATATATACATGCTCTTAGCAAGCTACACCTTCAATTTTAAGTTGTCGAACAATCCTCCACTCTAAAACATTTTGTGCCACCTGATATTACTGTAGTAACTGTAATTTTGAAGAAAACACATTTTGGTGAAGTTTGAGGCAGATCATGGGGGGGGTTGTGATATTTTATAGTGATAATGACTGTAGTGCAGCAGAAAATGTTTTTTAAAAAGGCATAGTTCTTACAGCAACAAAAAAAAAAAAAAAAAAGCATGAAACACAAACATGAGGGCTGTGGCACTATAGGAACAGCATATCTTTGTGTCATTGCAGATGGGACAGCAGACTTCATCTTTTCAATTTCCTTTTTCAAAAAATCACACTCATCTTTGAGCAAGGTGATCTCTGCTTTAAGAGTGATAATCTTATCTTTGAAAGAAAGAAAGAAAGAAAGAAAGAAAGAAAGAAAGAAAGAAAGAAAGAAAGGTTAGACGTTTAAATTTTACTCCTGCCCTACTCCAGGGCTTATACTTGTGACCACTTTCCTATTTTTTAAAACATCAAATTGAAGAACTAAACATCACTGGTACTGTACATTATAAATGCACTTGTTAAAGGATTAGTTCACCCCAAAATGAAAATTTACAACGGACAACGGTAACAAACATTGGTCACCATCGTTAAGTCCAAATCAATGCAGTTTCAAAAGTATTTTAAGTGTTTAAACGGGCTGTACGTGATCACAGCTGAAGAAGAGGTTGTTATCTAGCGAAACGATAGGTCATTTAAAAAAAAGGAATATATAATTTATAGACTTTTTACCTTCAATAGTTCGGATTGAGCTGATCAACAAACGGACAGGGAACTACGTCATCACGTTGAAAGGTCACGCCTGCGCCGGCAATACTATTTGAACTACTATTCATATTCATCAGAATGTTATTCATATACTATTCATATTCATATTCACTGAATACTATTTCTATATATATAATCGCAAACAATACTATTTGAATTATCCTCCTACGTACGGTCGCATTGTAAACAGTGGGGCGGTACTTCGGCCGGCGCAGGCGTGACCTTTCAACGTGATGACGTAGTTCCCTGTCCGATTGTTGATCAGCTCAATCCGAACTATTGAACTATTGCCACAGCCCTCAGGTTTGTGTTTCATGCTTTTTTGTTTTTTTGTTGCTGTCAGAACAACTATGCCTTTTTAAAAAACATTTTCTGCTGCACTACAGTCATTATCACTATAAAATATCACAACCCCCCCATGATCTGACTCAAACTTCACCAAAATGTGTTTTCTTCAAAATTACAGTTACTACAGTAATATCAGGTGGCACAAAATGTTTAGAGCGGAGGATTGTTCGACAACTTAAAATTGAAGGTGTAGCTTGCTAAGAGCATGTATATACTGTATATTCATATTTTTGCAGTGCAGCAAGACCAATGGGACTCCATCAACTCCTCAACTTCAGAGTCCCCAGTGGAAGTTAAGAAAAAGAAGAGCAAGAAAAGAAAGAAGAAGAAAAGCAAGGGACGCAAATAAAGGGGGGGGGGGGGGGGTATAATGTGTTACTTTGTTGTTTGAGTATACTGTAGAAAAGACAATGTTTTATTAAGATGAAAAAATGTTTTGACATTTTTTTGTAAAATAAAAGTCAGAAATTAAATTGGATCCTTTATTGTATATTTACTGCACTTACCCTGTAACTACACAGAACAAGGGGGTAACAAGCGCCACTTTAATTTACAGCCCGCAGGAGTTACACTTACCCTGTAAATACACAGAACAAGGGGGTAACAAGCGCCACTTTAATTTACAGCCCGCAGGAGTTACACTTACCCTGTAACTACACAGAACAAGGGGGTAACAAGCGCCACTTTAATTTACAGCCCGCAGGAGTTACACTTACCCTGTAAATACACAGAACAAGGGGGTAACAAGCGCCACTTTAATTTACAGCCCGCAGGAGTTACACTTACCCTGTAACTACACAGTTGAAACGGGTAACAAACACTACTTACTATGTAACAATACGAAACAACACTATTTGCACAGTAATTACAGAGAAAGGTACTCTTATTAAAAAAACTAAACAAAAAACTTTTAATTACACAGTATATTTGCCCTGACATTTAAGTGTTATTGCAATACAATGTGATAAGGTAAGTACTAAGTACTACATGGTACGTTTTAAATTAAAATCATAGCAAAAACAATTTTTTTTGGCTTAACGTTAAGTAGTTTAGTAAGAAAAGCCAATAAATAGCATTGCCAAAAAGTTTAATTTACAACCCACAGATGTCAAAATTACCCTGTAACTACATTGCACAAAGACATATTTTTCCAGAAATGTGATAAAAACTTTTATATACAACAGACGTACAAATTTTGCCTGGGATATATTAACAGAATAGGTACCTGTTAGTTTTAAAATAATTACATTATAAATAATTTGCTTGTATATCTGGTTGTACCCCTTTATTACCCAAAACTTAACATATTGTTCCCTTATACCTACACGGAGGTACACTATAATTACAGAAACGTACACCGTAATTTCGGTTTACTTACGAAGTTCTTTGCAGGTTGTATATCTGCTTGTTACCCCTTTATTACCCAAAACTTAACATATTGTTCCCTTATACCTACACGGAAGTACACTATAATTACAGAAACGTACACCGTAATTTCGGTTTACTTACGCAGTTGTTTGCGGGTCGTAATATAAAGTGTTACCGTTGATGATCACGTTATTTTACATATATGCATCTGCTTACATATGAGATCGCTTGTTTCTGCTCTTTATTCTCATGTGTTTTGATCAGGAGATTCAGTACTCTTTCAGAAGATGTGTAATACGTTTGGTTGTAATTTAGTTGTTTATTTGACAATAAACATTGTTTAAAACAATAAAAAAATTGTTTAAAGGTTAAAACTCCAATGCGCAGACATGTTGAGAAGCTTTCTTGTGTACGCCGGGAACAACGGGGACATTTTAGTTTAGTTTCTTGTGAACCACACAGAAGAACCAAGCAAACAGATAAAACTGGTTTACACAGCCCTTCATTTTCTGGCTGGGAATGAGTTTTTTTTTTAATCTGTCAGTGCCGAGAGCGATATATATAAGAGAGAGCGGCTATCTGCAGTCTGTCACAGAATGAACCAATCAAAGAACAACTGGAAGATAACAATAGGAAAGAACTTTAGCTTGAGTTCCATTACATCCGGATACTCTCTCATCTCTTTATCTGTCTCTCCTGAAGCTTCTGGCGTGATGTTGTGGTGAAGTCAGCAGTACTATCCGCGTATATGCGTGAAAACCTCACCTGAACTCATTTACTGACTCACTGGAGGAAACGACAAACAGAGGTTTTATTGTGTCCCATCGGCAGCAGATTTCCAGGCCTCATTCCGATGCCATTTAATCGCTCACAGATGTGTTTTGCTGTGGCATCTGGACCTGTGGCTACATGACAACCCACTAAAATAAAGTGTGGTTATTACTGCGGATCTTCTGCTTTTGTGAGGCCCGTTCAACACATCTTTATTTATAGCTCGTAAACATTCACTGCATAATGGCATCATGCAGCAAACGTGCTGAGCTTTCACACTGATTGCATGTAAACTGCATCACGTCGCGTTTAAAATAACGAGCAAGTTTCAGCAAAGAATAAATGGATTTCCTTGCTATACAGCTCTCGGTCTCCCAGCTCTTCCTCCATCTTTGCTGAGCTTTTAATGTTGTTACGGAAAGGGTGAAGCTGATTGGTTGGTTCTTGTCACATGACCTGTGGTGGCCTTGCAGCATTTTGAAAAAAAAGTTGAGTTTTTTTTTTCATCTCACTGTGGCGTAGACCTCCTGGAAAAAAATTAGTGTGTCGCAACGCATGAGGGCTGCAATGGCACGGTTCTCTATTGAGGACACACTTCCCAGCAAGCAATTTTTCATTTAAAAGACGTCTAATAGTCCAAACACAGCCCAGACGTCTAGGCTAAAACAAGACAAAATTTGGGCTGTCAGTGAAAATTTAATAGTTGCTAAACCATCGCCCAAAAATAGACTAGTCATCAATTAGATAACAAAGAAATTAAATGAGTGAAGAAATGAAATCAAACACCTTGTAATCACTGTTGACTTTGCTTACATGATGGAATATCATCTCGCAAGTTATTTTGGCAAAACAAACCAAAATCAAGGTTATTTTTGCTAGAAGTGGGTTACTCATAGCCGGACTATTGGGTCTATATTTAACATAGACGGTGAAATGACGGCTATTGCTTGCTGGGTTGTCGCACATCTACATTTAAAATAATGGACTTGAGCATGCAAAAGACGCAACGTGATTGCCGTCTGACCTTTAGTCCATTGTTGACTAATGCCAACTTGTCTTCAATAAAAGCAACGTTTGTGCTTACAGAAGAGAATCCAGAAGACTGTCAGGTGTGGTGTGAGTTTGGGAGGCGGAGACACTGCTGTCTGCCCGTCTGAAGAGCGGCCCATGCCGTTTATTATTAGCAGAGTCTCTGGCTGAGATTGCTCTGGGGATAAACAGCACAGGATACCTGCTCCACGGACCATTACTTCCTCGCCGGAAACACACACACACACACACACACACACACACACACACACACACACACACACACACACACACACACACACACACACACACACACACACACACACTCATCCCTCCAGCTGCTTCAGAGTGTTTTTTCAGAGAGGCACATGAGAGACGCGACACGACCCTCAGAAAGAACAGCAGCGAGAAGGAGAACCCGTATCTGCACTGCAAAACGTGTTTTTGGCTCGTTTTCCAGTATAAACATCTAAACTCTCTTAAATAAAGACACATTCACTTGAGAAGCAAAATGACTAAATTGTTTGTTTTGTTTTCTGTAAAACAAAATCATCCAAATCAAGTAAGTTCATGCTTAAAACAAGAAAAATGTCTACCAGTGGGTTCAGAAAAACTTAATTCAGAGGAAAAACAAGATTGTTTTTGTGCATGAAATAAATGACTGGAGTCAAGCACAGACGATATAATGAAGGATATGAGTTTGGGGATTAAAAGACTATTAATATTCAGTAATATTATCAGTTTAACTGCACTGACACTATCGGATGAGAACAAAACTTAATTGAGCTGGAAAAATGACACTAACTTTGCAACATTGACACAGTTTTTGAACTGAACTGAATCAACATTGATATGAATTGAGCTGAATAGTGACAAACGTGCATAGTCAAAATAATGAATAAAGCACTATATAAATAAATGTGAAATAAATGAATGAAAAGGAAAAACAACAATCTTTAGCAGTAATTTCTACTGCATAAGCAACAGCAAACAAAAGTGGTTTAATTCCTTCCATTGCTCAACAAACCACCCAAACTAATTGAATAAAATGTGAAAGTATCCAAAATATAATTTAACCAAAAACCCATTTAAAAATCCCATTGACTTCAGAACCATGGCAATGCAGGTGCTAAAATGCAACTAATTTCTTTATTTTGGCCTATAAATATATATCATCCCTGCAGCACTCTACTGTATAGAGAAGATGAATATGAATATGACTTTTTTTCAATTAGTGGACACTGTTATTAAATACACCAGTTTCAGAGGCATTTCCTCAACTTAATCTGGGATCTTAGAAGGAGTGTTTGATCTTTACTGTGTGCTTCACTTTATTCTGTCACATAAACTTGTTTAAGGTACGTTTGAGAAAAGGTTCAAAACACAGACTCAGACTCGGCCTGATGAATGGAGTTTTAACCAGCGTTTTCTCATCGTCCCCGGGGTGGGTTTGTCCTGCAGCAATCTTGTGTTTTACTGCAGGTGTAATGCGAATTTACCAAAGGCCTTGATCATGTGAGAAATGCATACTTCGGGTTTTGAGTACAGCTGTGTTCATTCATTCTAAGCCTCTGTCTGAAATGATCCGTTTTTAAGGCGCTGCTCCTTTAAGGCTTGTCAGTAAACATACACTGTTATGATTGGCTAACGTCATTGCATAGGAAACAGTCTCAACACACACTCGAAAACATTGAAAACATTATCCATTTAAAACCATCATTTACAGACAAAGCATTTTATTTTCAAGTTCAGTTTTAGTTTTAGTCATTTTAGTTCTTTAAGCTTTAGTTAGCTTGCCAAGGCAACATTTCTAAGTTTTTCCATCTAATATTTAGATTTTAGCTTCCTAATAATAACCCTGAACATAAGTGCAACCAATAAATGCTTTAAAATGCTTTTAATTACTATTAAGGTTTAATTTAGTTTTATTTCAGCTTTAGTTTTCAATTAACAAAAGTAGTTTTAGTCATAAATGATAAATAACACTGGTGCAAAATGATGTATCTTAAAAGCTGCAAACAACACTTATGATGTATAAAAAGGCTGATCTGTCTGTCCATATATCTAAATTGCTTTAATATACAGTACAGATTATAGTGAGGCATCACTGAACAACGTCACATTTCTATTTTGATGTAAAGCCCAGGGAGTGCATCAGTTAAATGTGGATTATCAATTCATTAAAATTCTGGGTGCAATTACTAAAGTAAGAGAGAGCAGTTATCACACGCTGCTTGTCAGCTATCAGTCAGCTTTGAAAATGGCATCTTAAGTGATTAGGATCTTACTTTTAAATGTCAGTCTGCTCTTCAAGGCGATCTGCCCTCTCTTGTGGATGTGTTCTTCAAAAACTTGAAAAAGAGTCGGAACTGATCTCTCAGATTTTCAATTTCAGATTAAGATGTTCTGGAGAACAGTAGTTTTCAGCCGGCGATTCTTTGCAGGTCATTTGCATAAAATCACACTGAGTTATGAGGTACAGGCTCTTTAATAGAAAACACACTCTGTTCTGGCCTTCTGGGACACACGGGGAATTGAACGGCCTGTTTATCGGGATAATTGCTCTTCGGAGACAGATGTGTTCAGTGGCTTTCAGAATGAATGAATGAATACATATGAGATGCAACACCTTCCAAAGGCATGAAACAACATGCTCTGGTTTTGACTTTGTGGTTTTTCAAAAATGCAAATCCTTCAAGCTGGGAACATTAAAGAACACCAGAGCAAATAAAACCCTGATGTTCAGGATGAAATCGGGTACAGGATTACAATATGGCATTGTGGCATTCGTCAAAAATACAGGGAGTGTAAATTAGTTCACAGCTCAACCGAGAATGTGTTGAAAAAAGTGCAAAAAAAATCATGTCAGATTTACAAGAGTGGCAAGAGTGTTTTGTATTTGTGAGTTTCCTTCATGAAGAAATAACAAGGCCTGTAGGGTTTGTCATAATGGTTTCTGTGCTAGCTTTCCAACTTAGACAACATGAGATTTCAGTACTTTTGGTTTTGGAAAATTACTTTATGTCATGTCTTGTTGTGGCCTACAGAAGAAAGAAAGCAAGTCAGTCAGGTGTGAAATGACGTGAGGTTGCGTAAATGATCACATCATTGAAATTTTTGGATGATTTTTTTTCATTTCTGCACCACTAGCATCTATAAATCATTTGCAGAAATAAATATTGTTTCAAAACATGGTTTCTCAAACACTCTCCTGTCTTCTATTGGTCGGACAAACATGTTGTCCCACCCCAAACTCACGCTATTGGTTGAGCCTGCAAACTTTCAAAGCTCAAAGTGCAGATAAATGGAGTTTTTGTCTCCTAAAAGAAAGAAGTGATTCTGAACTGAAACGAGTCGTCAGTAATTCCAGTCTCACTTCCAGCTGAACCTGTGTTGGTTTGTAACTTATTTGCATAACTCCTGTTCATTGGCTGCTTTAAAGGACATTTCCATCAGAGTTCATTATCCACCTTATACATGCTGAAACCTCGACATAAAGCAAGAAAGCAGCCCAATGTTGCACTGGATTTGCCTAATAACTTTATGTTAAGATCACATGTTTTTAAAAAAGTGCATTTGTTCAATTTTTATATATTCCTTTCATGCAAATAGTTTTATTCTTTAATAAAAACTTTGTCTCCCATATCTCAGCCCTCTAACCTCTTCTCTTGATAAGATGCTTCATGACTTAATGACTCATTCATCAAGACGGTCACTTTTTTGTTTATGAATGAATCAGCGATTTGAGTGAATTGACTCAAATACAGTCATTTATTTTGTTCCTCAATGAATCAGTTTTTGAATGATTAACTCAATGACTAAAGATGCAAAATGTCAATATACACTCAGTTCAAATAGCCCTGTTGACAAATGCTATCACAAACTCTACCCACCATTACTCTGATATTTCTCACACAAATATCATATCACTTCTGTTTACACTTCTGCTGCATGAATTGCATAGTTGCACTTACTATAAACAAGATGCTGTTTATTGATTTTTAACAGGATCTTCAACTACACTCAGGGTAAATAGTGTGAATTACACTGAATTTAAATTGACACTGCCAGTTATTTTGCATTTATTCCAATTAAGGGATAGTTCACCCAAAAATTATTATATCATTAATGACTTACCTTCATGTCGTTACAGACCTATATGACTTATTTGTTGTGGTCAAAAACATAGAGATATCTTCAAAATATCTTCTTTGTTTTTCCAGATGTGAGCCTGAAATGTTGTGTTTTCCTCACACAGACAAAACTCCACCTTTCCATGCAAATTAAAATTAACGAGTGATCACTGTGTGATCGTTAATCTCACTGGAAAAACTGTCCGACACTCCCGAATTACAGTCCATGTGGAAGAACATTACAATCCCTCCTCCGCAAGCTAATGAAATATGCAAATTAACTGGAAAAATTGCTGACCTTTGATTCACACATGTTCAGTAATGGCTTTGCTAATTTCTGACTAATCGCATGTCACCAGACGAGCTAGTCTCTGTAAAAGCACTTCGTCATGGTAGAACTTCTGCTGCCTCACACTCTTGAACCCTGTTTTAAAAAAACTGTGCTCAAAATGTTCAGTTTTAAAAATATATTTAAAAAAATTGTTATTATGCGAATGTTAAGGGAACATTCCATTTCATCAGTCTGCAAACATTATGGGAATGTCACTTTTGAATATTCTCTGAACATTCCAAAACAAGTGGTAACATTTAAAAAACGCTGTTACATTGTTACATTTGTTCATAAATTTGAGAAAATCGTATTAGAACGTTCCGAAGTTCTGAAAACGTTCTGTTTGATGGGTTTTATTTGAGATTAGAGAATAGCTTTTAAATACAAAATCATTCACTTCTACGTCAACAGAATTGCAAAAAATAATGACTGTTTAGAAATGTCAATTACGTTATTGTCAATTTACATTCTTGAAGTGAATTTACTGCTAGCTGACTTTGACTGGTCATTGCTCCAATGAGGAAAACCATGTCAGTTTGTGATCACGATGGCATCATCGATCGATCTCCACTGATTATGCAGTCGTACTTTAGACTTCCACATGTAAATGACTAACATGACTTGAGAAATTATATGTTGAAAATCATTCATTTATACTGCAGCTGTAAGATAAATAATTGCATTGAGTTGGAATATGATTGATTCTTACATGCATCAGATGTAAATGATCAGGTCAGCATCGATAAAAAGGAAAGGCTAAGATAAATCAAATCCACAGAAAAAGCCATTAGGGAACGATTTGATATTCCCGGCCCTTACGTCCCTTTTGTGGAGGCCGCTCTCAATTTTCTTCCCTCAAAATATCGTTAACTTGACGACACCCAGTGCATGCTAAAGGGTGATTTCCAATCTAGCTGTGTTTTCATTAGGCTACTAGTAAAATTTAAGCGTGGTACATTTATAATTCATGCAGATGAGTGCGTTTAGACGTTTCTCCAACCTCATTCTGAATAAAACATGAAGTTTGTTTCTTTGGTGCCGTATTAAAGACCCCTTTGGCAGGCGTATTTCAGGGTCCCCGTCCGACCGTATTCGAGGGACACGGCAGCTCATAAACATGTATGATGTCACTTCCTGAGATCACAAACATGCCCAGAGTGGATTTCTGCTTTCTGAGTCAGTGTTTGTACGTCAGTCTGATTTTCTCCCTCAACGGCCGTTAGCTGAACAGGTGGCTGTCGTTTAGTCAGTCACTCACGCGGTTTGTGCTGCAAGGCCCATGTTTTTTTAATGCTTTCTCTCTCTCTCTCGCTCTCTCTCTCTCTCTCTCTCTCTCTCTCTCTCATGTCAGTGATTCAGTAAGAGGAATAAGACAGGAAGACCTGTGGGAGAGAGTGGAGCAGAAATGAATTTTAAAAGCAGCAATTATACAGACGTTTCTCTGTCCATGCAAATAAATTCGATCTAGCAAGTTTGAGACGTGTTAGTGACAACAGCAAAAAATTATTCTCTCCATTTGGTGCTTTAGATTTCATTTTAAAACCTTCTCGGGCAGGGTGAATGAAAGGAAAAATGTCAGCAAATAGAGACAATGTGGCGTTCAGCAGCGCTAAACCGCAGGCGGTGCAATTAGAGCAATTACCCTAGTGCTCCTCTCCATTTATTCCCATTCACTGTTAATAGCCACTTAAAAACTGGATGGCATTTTCACTCTATTACTCTATTACCATCCATCCATCCATCCATCCATCCATCCATCCAACCATCCCTCCCTCCCTCCCTCCATCCATCCATCCATCCATCCATCCATCCATCCATCCATCCATCCATCTATTCATCCATCCATCCATCCATCCATCCATCCATCCATCCATCCATCCATCCATTCAACCAACCATCCATCCATCCATCCATCATCAATTAATTTAAAATTTGGGGTCGTAAGGTTTTTTTATGTTTTTGAAAGACGTCTCATCTGATCACCAAGGCTGCATTTATTTGATCAAAAATTAATTAAACACTAAAATTATTTCAATTTAAAATAAAATCTTTTCAATTTGAATATATTTTAAAATGTAATTTATTCCTGTGATGGCAAAGCTGATGTGGATGTAACATTTTCAACTTTTATTATAGAAGTCATTTTACGAAAGCGACAATGTTGATAAATATAAAGGTTTTAATTTCAATCAGTAACATCTGTGATTTCAGGCTGAATTACTATATTGTGATGTTTCATACTGTGGTGGAAAATGACATATTATATTGTGGTAAAGATAGTTCATGTTGTTTACATGCTCAACAGCAGATTGTATGTGTAAATACCAAATTATTCAGAAACTCGTGTAGTTCAGTGCTTTGAAAATGAGATAATTGCAGCTTCCATGTGGACAGCAGGATGCATTCAAGGTTTTTGAGAGTTTTCAATGGGATTTCTAACAACTCATGAGTCTGTGTGAGTCAGATCTGTCATGACGCTCCTCCTTACATTACATAAATGATTCATGCTGCATTTTATATGCACAACTGTCAAACTCAGAAGTATACCGGTTAAAAGAGCCAAACCTGCAAGAGACCTGTAATGAATCTGTGAGCTGTAAAAGTGGAGAAACGCCGCATGACTGTTATATCTGAGACGATAGCGGCTCCAAAAAGTGTTTGGAAACTGAAGTGACACTTAAAAAATGACTGAATGTCATGTTGCATTAGATTAAGTATCAAATCAAGTGTCTTTTATCAGAGAAGATGCACAGACACAGTTTACGAGCAAAGCGTCTGACAGACAGAAGTTTCTTGTTTTGTAAACCCTAAAACAACAGATGCTGAACACTTGTGATCTTGACTTCCTACATCCGCTAAAAATCACCCAAAGTTGAGATATTGAGACTTCAAACATGATGAAGAAAAGTGACGTTAGAGACAAGAAAAGATTCTGCAGCATTTCACACACTTGATCTGATGAAATGATGAAGTGTGTCTTTTTGAACGAATTAATAAGTAAACGCATCAGCAAACTCAGTATAATTATATATGAAGTGAATGTTGTTTGTTTCTGTTTATTGAGTTTGTATATAATTAGACATGGACACTATAATTAAGCGTCTCCTGCAGCTGTGTACAAGCAAGAGTCACTGTTAATAATCCTAGAAGAGTTTCCATTCACACACCGACCGGTAAAACCACAGCTTCAGTATCTGTGTAAGAAATAATTACTGTGACCATAATTATACAGACATGAATTGAAGATAATGTAAAGACTGTACAGTATTGTGGTGAAAAAGCTTATATCATTATGATCTTTGGAGATACATGACTGTGAAAAGATGCTGTCAGATATGAAGGAGGCGCTTCTTTAAGAATAGAGACTATTTTGGTAACACTTTATAATAAGGTGGTATTAGTTAATGCATTAACTAGCAATGATAAATCAATTATTACCATATAATTTCACCTTTGTTAGCATTAAAAACCTTGTTAGTTATTAAAAACCTTATTGTAGAGTGTTACCCAATTTTTTTGTCCATACATGAAAATCTAAATATTTGAGATATGGTATTTTGTGTCCGACAGAAGTCAGTCATATGGATTTGGAACAACATAAAGGGAAGTGAATGATGACAGAATTTATTATTTTAGTCTGATCCCATGTGTTAGTTATTGGAACATTAAATTCCCCATGAAATCAAAATGTTTTTTTATGGAATATTAAAGTGTTTTATTCTAATTGATTTATCAGTGCACATCTTTTTTTTAAATTCATTTTCCTGGTAATCTTAAATCAGAATAACTTCCCCTCTTCTCTGACAAACCCTCCAAGCCAGATTCCCAGTGAAATGCTCTCAGTGAACAAGTGTAGTGAGTTTGCTTCGTTCTTCTCTGAGAAAATCAGTAATATCAGAAAGGTGATCAGCACATCCTTGAGTTGCACTGAGGTCAGACAGATCAAACCACCTGAGAAAGTAGTTACTATGTCTGATTTCAAAGAAATTAATGGCAAAATTTTGGAAGAAACTGTAGAGCACCTTAAAACATCAACCTGCGCTCTTGACACACTTCCCACATCATTTTTCAAAAGTGTGTTAAACAGTTTAGAAGCAGATCTCCTAGAAGTGGTAAATGTCTCACTTCTCTCTGGGAGTTTTCCAAACTCCCTGAAAACTGCAGTTGTCAAGCCCCTCCTGAAAAAGAACAATCTGGATAAGACCATATTAAGCAACTAGACCGATCTCAAATCTTCCTTTCATAGGCAAGATAATTGAAAAAGTTGTCTTCAATCAGCTGAACAAATTCTTGAGCTTGAATGGATACTTTGACAATTTTCAATCTGGTTTCCGACCGCACCACAGCACAGAGACAGCGCTCATAAAGATAATAAACGATATTCGCTTAAATACTGATTCAGGTAAATTATCAGTGCTGGTACTACTCGACCTCAGTGCTGCATTTGACACTGTCGATCATAACATACTTCTTGACAGGCTGGAAAACTGGGTGGGGCTTTCTGGGATAGTCCTAAAATGGTTCAGGTCATACTTAGATGGGAGAGGTTATTATGTGAGTATAGGAGATCATAAGTCTGAGTGGACATCCATGACATGCGGAGTACCTCAAGGCTCAATTCTTGCACCACTCCTGTTCAACCTGTATATGCTCCCAATGAGCCAAATAATGAGAAAGAACCAAATTGCTTACCACAGCTATGCAGACGACACACAGCTCTACTTAGCCCTATCGCCTAACGATTACAGCCCCATTGACTCCCTGTGCCAATGCATTGATGAAGTCAACAGCTGGATGCGCCAAAACTTTCTTCAGTTAAACAAAGACAAAACTGAAGTCATTGCATTTGGAAACAAAGATGAAGTTCTCAAGGTGAACGCATACCTTCACTCAAGTCAGGAATCTCGGTGTGTCCCTAGAGTCAGACCTTAGACCGTTTCAGTAGTCATGTCAAAGCAATAACTAAATCAGCATACTATCATCTGAAAAATATTGCAAGAATTAGATGCTTTGTTTCCAGACAAGACTTAGAGAAACTTGTTCATGCTTTCATCACCAGCAGGGTGGATTATTGTAATGGACTCCTCACTGGCCTTCCCAAAAAGACCATAAGACAGTGTCAGCTCATACAGAACGCTGCCGCCAGGATTCTGAGCAGAACCAGAAAATATGAACACATCACACCAGTCCTCAGGTCTTTACACTGGCTCCCAGTTAAATTTAGGATTGATTTTAAAGTATTGTTACTGGTATATAAATCATTCAATGGCCTAGGACCTCAATACATTGCAGATATGCTCACTGAATATAAAACCAAACAGATCACTCAGATCATTAGGATCATATCAGCTAGAAATACCAAGGGTTCACTCTAAGCATGGCGAGTCCGCTTTTAGCTATTATGCCAGCCGCAGCTGGAACCAGCTTCCAGAGGAGATCAGACGTGCTCCTACAGTCTCACATTCAAATCCAGACTCAAAACACTTCTGTTTAGCTGTGCATTTACTGAATGAGCACTGTGCCAATGTTCGTCCGACTGTTTGTACTGTATTTTATTTTATTTTTCTAAACTGTTTTAATTGTTCTTATTTCTTTTATTATTTTAATTTCTTCTATGTAAAGCACTTTGAATTGCCATTGTGTATGAAATGTGCTATATAAATAAACTTGCCTTGCCTTGCCTGCCTTGCCTTCTCTTCTCTGATGATGAGGGTGGGGCAACCTGTCACTCACATGAGATCCACCAATAGCAAACCACTACCATTCAATCAATTCCCCACAGACAAAATCAAGCCCCGCCCACATTTGTTCTTGTTTGAGAAGCAGTTTCACACGGATATACGGCACAATAGGGAGGAAAAGATGAGCTTCTGTTTTGTGACGACTTCAATGTGTAAATAATTGTGTAAATGAACTTGAAAATGAGAAAGCGTTAACAGAAAGACAACAACGACAGGGCATCAGTGTGAGAAACAGACCTCAGATGCTGTGTATGTGTGTGTGTGTGTGTGTGTGTGTGTGTGTGTGTGTGTGTGTGTGTGTGTGTGTGTGTGTGTGTGTGTGTGTGTGATTAGGTTTTGCACCTCCTGCAGTGAATATCTTGATGAGGAGTATTTCACTGAAACGAGACTGTGTTCTCTGTAATCTAAATCTGTCTGTCTGTGATTACTCCACTCTAAACTCTTATTCTATTTGGATGAGTAAATGTGTCTGAACTCAAACCGCTGTGACAATTTTCACAGTCTGTCATAGAGATGCTTCTGCTATTCCTGTCTGAGCTTCACAAACATCCTTACATTCTTTAGAGAGAGAGAGAGAGAGAGAGAGAGAGAGAGAGAGAGAGAGAGAGAGAGAGAGAGAGAGAGAGAGAGACATAAGGGCCTCGATCTATTGAAAATACTTTGTGAATAACTATAAATAGATTTTTTTGTCTTTCTCAAGGTATCATAGAAAGGAGGCGCTAAATCTTCAAATGTTGTTAAATATTATATGAACAGATTTATTATCTTTCCGTGTTAATTTTGTTTTAGGTTTTTTTTTATTAATTTGTATCTTCATGTAAATAATAAATAAATAAAAATACTTCTATATATTTACATAAATTACATAAGTATTTCTTATTGATTAATTGCTACTTCCTAAGTGATTTTTTTCCCACTATTTTACTTGCTTGCTTTGCACTCTTGTTATTTTATTTATTTAGCCAAATTGTTCACGCATGCAGCTAAATTGTAAATGTTCCAGAAAAAGAAATGTGCCGTTTCTGTCATGCCAGTGAAGCGCAGAAACTGATCTTTAGACAGAAACAGTAACAGACAGTGACAGGAAACTAACGTGTGAATCAAAGGTGTTGACAGGAATATTTCTATATATCAGTTTTTATTGTTCCTTCCTGAAAGTGATTTTAACAGGTTCAGATCAGGTTTTAACTGTGCTGCAAACCACATCACTTACTGAACGGACAACCTTGAACAACAAATGAAAAGAAATGGTTATTAAATTACTGGCTTCATATATTTGATCCCCTGAAAGGTTGAATAATACAAGTTAATTGAATCAAAAAGTTCCATACGGAACTTTTCAGTGGCACTCAAAAAATTTATTTTTGCCTCTTGTTAAATTTAATTAATTAAAATAAGCAAAATTTATTTAATTAAAATAAGCAAAAGTAACACGATTGTTAAATATTTTGTCACAACTTAATTTAATTGTGTTCAATCAACCTAATATATTTAAAACTGAAGTTTACTTAAATAATTTGTGTGAAAACTACATGAATCATTTTTGTTGACAACTTTGCAAGGGACTGCATTAGGAGGGTAAATTTAGGGATTAAAGTGTTATTTCATGTGTTTTTCTGTAAATGGAAAGATGTTGTTAGTTAATGTTAGTGTTTAATATTCAGTTATGTTAGAAACTTAGAGGACTTTCTGTAATGTTTTTTGAATTTTGTGGTTACCATTATGCAGAAGAGTGTGTTTAGGCTGTGGGCACTCAGTATACACTATATATGCATTAAAGGGGTCATGACATGAGAAACCAAATTTGCCTTGATCTTTTGGTATATACTGTAAGAGGTCTTTGTACCATTAAAACTTCCTGCAAGTTACACAGCTTAAGACATCCTCCTCATTATAAACGAAGCATTTATTTAATCAAGCTCTAATTACAGCTCGTCGGGGATCCATGGTAAGAAGTGACGTCATGGTATGAAGTGCATACCAGTCGTTTGCATATGACCGCCTCCAACGCAAGACAACTACGCCTCATTTCGCATCATTGCATGTTTGTCACGCCCACAGGTGTTTAGTCGACTTGCAGCGAGTGGGTCTGTTTACAAGAAGATCGCGATGACGCAGATGTGCTGTTCCTGGCTGTGGACAAACAAAATGTTTGAATACGCTGCCGAACGATCCAGACGTCAGGGAAAACTGGATGCAGTTTATTTTTTGCGGACGTCCCAGTCACGGCAGTGTTAAGCATGTGTTCTCTAGGATGACTGTTTTGGGAACAAATGATGCTGGCTTTGCCAGAAAACTTTTGCTTAAAGATCAGGCCGTGCCGACTATTCTGGGCCCAACAATGACGCCGCAACCTCTAAGTAATGTATTTCATCTTAAAACTACTTTTAGCCAATGATGTTATCCAATCATAACAGTGGGCGTTAACACTGAACTCTTAAAGGGGAAACACCCCCAAAACAGACTGTTTGAATCAGAGGTCATAAATCACTAAAATGTAAAAGATTTTTGTCCAAAATCTATAGTAATACTGTAATTGCACCTAAGGGAACATAATAAAACAAAAACCATGTCATGACCCCTTTAAACCTCACTCGCTGACCTGCATAAGTAACATTCAATATTACTCTGTAAAAAGTGGTTTTAATTAAATTGAACACTAGTAGAAATACCTGTAGAGTCAAATTAGCTAAAATAATAATGTTGGCGATTTTAGGCAGGGCACAAATTAAATGTAGTTAACCTGACAAAACTTTATCTAGCAGGAATGACTAAATTAATTTAAGTTCATACAACAAGATAACAGCAAATCATTTCAAACTAATTAGATTTGTTGGAAAAATGTAATTCATTTTCGTGGAAAAGTTTACCTTAATTTAATTCAAATTCGTTCAACAGCTTATTTTTTTGAGTGAACATTATATGACTGTGAATACAAATGCAAGTCTCTCACTTGTTCTCTAACGTTTGCTCTCTGTCAAGACGCTGAGTGAACGTGTGTTTGACTCGCCCTCAGGCTCTCAGAGAGAATGAGAGACATGAGAGCTGAGAAGATTCTAGAACAGGTGTGTAAACCAACGTCTGTGAAAATCACAGTTAATGCCTGTCAGCAGGTGATGTCACTGACAGACCTTGAACTTTTATCCTCTTGTTCGAGAATAATATCCTGTCTAACAAAAATATGTTCTGAAAACGTTCTCTAAACGTTTAGAATGTCCAGTTCTTTAAAAAGTTTTCAAAACATTTTTGGTTACATGAATGTTCCATTTTGTAAACATTAAGGAATCGTTACATTTGAATGTTAACTGAAACAAGTTGTAACATTTAAAAATGTTAGACGAACGTCCAACTAAAAGGTTTCAGAAATAAAATGTTCCATGAACATTTTGTGCTATCGTTTTGAGAACATTATTAAAGACCAGTTAACTCTGAACAAACATTGTATTAACATTACTGGATGAAAATTTGTGCATAACTTTGAGAACCTTGTACATAAGCCGAAGTTCTGAGAGCGTTCCTTGTTAGATGGTACTCATACAGTAAGTCTTATTATGTTTCCAATGCTTATAAACTGACACCTGTTGGTTTGGATGCAGGATCACGCAAAAACAGAAAACAAATATTTTCTATAACAGATGTCTGCAAAAAAAAAGAGTCTCTGTTCAAGTATGCATCTGTGAACCATAATACTTTACTCTGCAATTAAAAGTGTGCAAAAATATGAAGATTTTGTGAGTAGACTGGTCATGTGATCTCAACATCTCTTTTGATCTAAAAAAAAGTGCTACTCGTTTCTTTTTACAGGGCAAAACATTGCATACTGGATCTTTAATTATAATAAATGGAATGAGTGACAGTGGTCATCATGTGTTGCAGGGTTGCGGTCGGATGATGTAGTTGACACTGGTCTTTATATGGAGGTAAAAATATTGGAAAACATGATATTCAGATATAGATGTTCAAATTTACACTTACAATCAAGATGTGAAGAAAAATACAGTGGACCTCTTTGTTGCTGCAGCTTTTTGTTTCTGTGTTTGTCTGCTTCAAATGCACGCGGCCCAATGGTTTTAGGGTTCAGGAATGTGCCTAAAATGTCTCTGTTCTGATATTTTGCATGATGCATGATGTCCATGTCGTATAATGCTAAGCAAGAGTTTTCTGAGATCCAGAAGTGCGATAACTTCCCAGCAAACACAGAGTGTTCCCCTAACGTTCCCGCATGGTTCCCTTTTGGAATCCGTTTATTTTTCTGGGAACCGAATGACAACGTTAGGGGAACATTCTACAAACCTAAATTTAACTTTCTATTCTGTAAAGCAAACTTTCCTGGCTAACTAACAGAGAATGTTAGGATGTCCGATAACCAAAAACTGTTCGATGGATGTTTTCAAAGACGTTCATGAGTGCAACACATCATTGGCAGCACACTTTAGTATGGAAGAAATGCAATTAAAGCTTTCAATGTGCTTGTTCTGTAACGTAGGCCGGCTAGTAAAGAGCGGTGCAGGTAAACCTGTCGTCTTTAGTGTCCTTGTTAGAGCGCACACCTCCCATGACAGAGACACCAGTTCGATTCCCGCTCGAAGTGCTGCGAGTAGAACCGTAGGGGTTACGTTCTTATGTCTTTTAGAAGTGTGTGTTTGTGTTTCTGAGTGTCTGTTGCAGGAGAAGGTGTGACCTGAACTCTATCAATGTGTGCCATTTGTTTTGCTCTGTCTTGGTTTCCTCTGTGATTGTGTGCATTTTGTAAAACTTGCTTTTGTTCATTTGATTTATAACTCTTTAGGCTGTTTTGAATTACATTGGCCTTCAGTTATATTGTGTAAATATCATTATTAAATACTCAGTTTAAGGGGAGTAGGGAGTGTGATGCCATTTCTTTTGCATATATGTTTGTTCTATTTTTTGGGTTAAATTTCGTTGGTTTTTTTTCTTTTAATGTGTTTTATTTATTTTAGGGAATTTAGAGGGCAATAAAACAAGTTATTTTTGTTTGTTATTTTGTCCTGGTACACTCCTGAATTTAATCCCTTTGTTTCTGGTTTTCACTATATTTTTGTGTTAATAATATATATATTTATATTTCTTTGAACATGATTTTTGAGCACACATTAATTTATGGTACGGCTGGCCCTAGATATATATATATATATATATATATATACTGTATATATATATATATATATATATATATATATATATATATATATATATATATATATATATATATATATATATTGTAGATATATATTTATATATATATATATATAAAGGATTTACTTTGAAACAATTGCTAGTAAAGTTCACAAACACTTACAAGGAAATGGCAAATAACACTGAAATTTTTAGCAAGAAAGGCTGAAATACTGTTTTCTTGTAAAACGTACTCCAATAATCTTTTATTTACAACTTCGAAAAATCCTTTTACAGTGTAGACTGATTAAAATTGCAGAACTAGACACACTTACTCTGATTATGATCATTGTAATTATGAGCATTATAATCACAGTATTCTATGAGCTGCAGCCTTAATCACATTATAACGGTTCACTGAAACGAACTCTAACTTCAGATGCAGTGGCTGTTTTCATCATACATCAAACTCTTCATAATTACACAAGAGTAAAGAAGCTACAGTCCTTTTAATGGATCTCTTAATTTCCCTCTGAATGTGCAACAGAGCTGATGGATTCGGGAGCCTGCTTTCAACTCAGCTAGTCGGAAACATTACAAATGAGAATGACAGTCCTCGTACAATTGACATCATCAGTTCAAAATGCGAGTTCAAATCAATGTGAAATGCCACGCAGGGGCTTCTGGGAACATTATTGAGTGATAACTCAAATGAAGTGGTTTGAATCGGTTCAGTGAGAGAAGTGATTTGATTTGCTGAAATGAATCGGATCTCACATTGATGCTTTAGAGAGAGAGAAGGAGGGAGGAGAGAGTATTTGAGAGTTTCCTCGGTTCACTCGTGTGCAAGACAATGTGACAAAAACAACATGTGGCATTTTGTCTCGCTACACTGCTACTTGTTGAGAAAAATGAACTGTTAATGGAAAAGCTACATTGTTTCATTTATTAAAAAGCTGAGCAGCATCACACTTCTGAAAAATGTTACATTAGTAATGTCACTGTTAAACCTTTTTTTGTGCGCAAAATATCACCTGACAGATATAGCAATCAGAATCACAGGCTGTTAGAAAATCAGAAAAAGACAGAAATTAATTGACTGTAATTAATGTTTTTGTTTTAAAGGAGGTAGAATTAACATCCAACTCAAATAACTGGATTTTATTTTTAACAACAACAAAAAAAAGGGGCATTTTGTCAAGACAGACTTTGAATGCCTTCTTTGAAAGTTTTTAGTGAAAATTTTAAAAGTTTCCATCACCAATTTTTTCAGTCTGAAAAGAATAGTTATTTTCCCAGAACACATTACCTGTTGAACTGCAATTCAGTAAATTCCTCTTTCATTTCAACCTAACCCTCATCCTTCCCTCGTGGGTCAAAATGACCCGAAGCCCTTAAATTATACTTATCCAGAAAGCCTATTTTATTTCATTTTGATATTTTTTTCTATTTTATAAAGCAATTTTTTTTGAAGATTTTTTGTTTTTTTTATTTTCCTTTGAATTACTAGATTTGATCAACAAATAATAAATAAATAGTAATTTAGTAATTTAAGCACATTCCTCACATTCTTTCAACTTAAATTCAAAATAACTCACAATTTCATGCATAATCCTTTTAATTCAGCTCAAAATATCTTACATTGGGTGTCTTTGCTACCACTTGTAATAAAAATATATATACATCACATAATATTTGATGACTCTAGCCATTAGATGGCATTATAGCGCTATATGGAGCAAATGAGCTGTTCCGCTGGGTCCTAAAGTCAGTTTCTCTTCCGTATGCATTTGGATATACATTTAGACATTATACAATTATTTTTTGGTAAAGTTTAAGCATTTTTAGTTTGAATTGTGTGCATTTTTAGGTTTTTCTGTTTGTACTGGAGCATTCCTCGCACTCCATTCATTCCTATGGGGATCAAATTGATTTGTTACTTTTTTAAATTTCAACCACAAAATTCCTCGAATCCATTCAATTTTTTTTTTGCGCGTATTCATGGTTCAAGTGCAACAAAAGTCCTGGGGTCTTGGACCCCTCTGATGAACACAACATTTTTTAAAACATGACCCGAGGGAAGGATGAGGTTAAACTTAGTTGTGGCCAATTCAATCCATATTCACACGTATGAACTCTTTAGATCTGAATTTTGCACAAACTTAGATGTGAGTTTGAGGAACATAAATTCTGTTTGGAAGAATGACTTACAGCCTCTGAGCTGAGGGATCAGCTAACATCTCATTCATTTCTCATTACTATCACATGCTCTTTCAGATCCCACACACAGCAGGACTGTACGTTTGAAGAGTTATCGGAGCGGCCCGTTATTCATCAGTAAAGAGAGGGAGGATGAAGAAGGCTGAACCGATAAGACAGGGATGAGTGATCCAATTTCTTCAGCAGCGGAAGCGTGTCGTCGTGATAGCCTTCACTTACGGCACACACACCTGATGCCCCTCCTGGGGGCAAACGGCAGGACGCCCCATTAGAGAGGCGTGGAGAAATGTCACGGGCACAGCAGACATAAGACACGAGTCTGCAGATCACAAACACACTTAAAAAGATGCTGATCTGCCTATTCACAGATTTATTTGCAGTTCCTTTACTATTTCCACATGATCTAATCCAGAAATGCCTTTGTTGATATTTAATGCTCAGTTTTATGATCAAATCTCTGTATGATTGAGAGATGAACAAATAAACCTTTTGACTTTTTGATAATTTTTTGATAATTTTGACTTTTTTGCCATAATTATGACCTTTCAGGCCAGAATTTCGACTTATGTCATAATTTCATAAAGATAAATTTAATATCATAATTGACTTTCCTTTCGACTTAATGTGACTTTTTAAGTCACAATTTAGACTTTTCATCTCATAAACATGATGTCATACAGTCATTTTGACTTTGTCATAATTTAGATTTTATTTTGGTCATAATAATGACCTTTTCACCAGAATTTCGACGTATGTCATAATTTTACATTTTTAATATCATAACTGACTTTTCAAGTCATAATTTCAACTTTTCATCTCATAAATGACGCAGTATTTAGTACCATTTCGTGTTTTTGTCATACTTTCAACTTTTCCAAATTCAACTTTTTTGTAATAATTCTGACTTTTCATGTCATAATTAGGACTTTTTAAGCCATCATTTTGACTTTTCATGTCATAATTATGATTTACAAAGCATGATTTTTACATTGCTTTTGATGGAGTTGATTCAGTCCTATTAACCCTTTGATATGAAGATTTCTAAATGATCAACATGATCAAAACTTTCTCACATAATCTGCTACATGCCTTCTGTCGTCTGATTGATAGTTTAGACTTGTTTTTAGCAAGTAAAAGTCTTTTAGTATAACTGTACAAACATCCTCCTTCAGCTCATGATTCACGTATCTTTCTACTGTGATATTTGTATAAAGTAAACATAAGAATAACTTTGATATTGTTAGTAATATTTTAAGATGAACAATCGCTGAAGCAAGGTTTACTTGATTATCCATACATAATTTATTAGACAAATCAGTATCAAATATGATCATTAGGCTTTGATTAAAGTTTACATTTGTTCGTCTCTCAGTCATCAATGTATTGCATTGCATTATATGTTTTAAAACTACAGAGATTTGATCATAAAACTATTAAATATAATCTTGCTAAGATATATTATTTGCAGATACAGAGTGATGACTGATTAAATGCATTTTATGTAAGAATCTGTTATACTGTTATAAAGATCTCATTGATTTATTACTTGCATTAGAATTTCATCTTACTTTTTGGCCATTTAAATATCAGCATCTGCAGCATATATTTGCTCAGTTTGAACCTCTGAATAAAATTGAGCTGTTTTCCCTCCATATTCTCACTCTGTAAGCCATAAAAGCCTGATGCATTAAATATGACACTCAACAAAAAACACATTATATGGTATAATTGATCAATTTAAAAATGTTAGATTTTATATATCGAACTTTACAGGGTTTTTTCCAGATGTTGTTGGTAGTTTTGAACTTTAAATGGAAAACATTAGTGCTTGTTTCTCTGTACAGTCACCGCAGTGTTTGATAATGTGGCACTTGTTAAAAATGCTGCGGAGGACGTGGTTATTGATTGGGATGGAACTGAAGAAGGAGGCAGGAATTGATAGCTTACACATCCGATCTCTGGTGTCAAGCGAGTCATTGTGCCGCAGGATCCTCATTAGCGGCAAATAAGCTTTTGAAAGGGTGTTGAGCGCAATGAGTTGATTGGATTTACTCACTGATGTGTTCTTGTATATTTGCAGTCTCGGAGGGAGAGTGGTTGGCAAACAGCCTGGTTGAGATCTGCTGGCAGGTAAAGTTTCGTGCCTGAATGTGTTGGCGGTTTTTTTGCACTGGTTTGGCAGGCTGACGGTCCTGTTCTCAGAGCAATTATCAGTGAGTCACGCAAACGAAGGTCCTGCCTGTGAGAGAGCTCAGCGTTGCCACTTCATTAAAGAGTGTGATTTCTGTAAAGCACATTTATGACACAGAAAAAAAAAAATAATAAAAAAAAATAAATCATGCTTTGGACGCTTTTTCTCATAATTTTTTACTTTTTGTCATAATTTTGACTTTTTTACATAATTTTGACTTTTCATGTCATAATTTCAACTTTTATGTCATAATTTTGATGTTCATGTCATGATTTCGACTTTTTGTCCTAATTTTGATTTTCATGTCATGATTTCGACTTTTTGTCCTAATTTTGATTTTCATGTCATGATTCGACTTTGTGTCCTAATTTTGACTTTTTAGCATGATAATGAATTTTTAAGCCAGAATTTCAGCCTTTCATGGCATAATTGTAACTTTTTATGTCATAATTGTGATTTTTCATCTCGACTTTTCATATCATAATTTCGATTTATGTCATAATTTTGACTTTTCATCTTGACCTTTTATGCCACAATGTTGACTTTTGTTACAATTGAAACTTATTCATATTATTATCATAATTATGTGTCTTATTTTTGACTTTCATCTCATAAGACATAGTGTCACAATTTTGACTTTTTATGTCATAATTATGACTAAGTCTGAATTTTGATTTTATTTCATAAACTTTTTATCATAATTAAAAAAATTTGTCATAATAATGACCTTTTACACCAGAATTTTGTCGTAATTTCACATTTTTAATATCATGTTTGACTTTTTCAAGTCAAAATTTTAACTTTTTGTCATGACCTTTTACACCAGAATTTCAACGTATGTCATAATTTCACATTTTTAATATCATGTTTTCATCTCTTAAATGTTACATTTTAAGTCATAATTTTGACATTTCATCTCATAAATATGTTTTATGTCATGATTTTGACTTTTCATCTAATAAACTACATAGTATATCATAATTGACTTTTTAAGTTATAATTTTGTCTTTTTATGTCATAGTTTTGATTTTGATGATGTCAGTTTCAACCATTTGTAATAATTTTGATTTATGTCATGTCGAAATTCTATCTTAAAAAATCATAATTTTGCTATTTCATATTATAATTGTGATTTTCAAAGCATGAGTTTTACATTAGCACCAATAAACAAAATAACAGAATACATAATAACTGTTTCAAATGGAATTCCCAAATGCTCCGCCCCTGTTTGTCATTGGTCAGACAAACCGACCCCATAATGTTGCTCAAACAAACAGTTTTATGTTTTAAAAGCGCCACAGAATCACATTACAGATTACTCATTTATATTTTATAATATTGGTTATTGATATATAACCATAGAGATAAGAAAGAGAGAACAATCACAATTCAATATGGAAATATAGATGAGCCGGTCATTAGCAAATTATTAGCATATAGTCCAATGATGTCCTCATTGTCTGTTAAACAATGTCAAAGAGAGATTTTTAAATATAATTTTCTTAAAAATAGATGCAATTATCAAAATATCCCAGAATGCAGCACACGTTGAATCATTAGTGTTTTTTTAGAGCAGGATGCTTGAGGAAAGTCAATACTGTAATTAAACACATGAAGCAGAGGGCTGTGGGAAGGTCAGGCAGGTCTGAACAGAAATATTTTCTTCTTCTCTCTCTGTTTAGTGTGGGAGAGATGAAACTCAGACAGCATCAGATGTGAGAGCGCATCAGTAAACAGCAGCTCCTCCAGGACTCTCTGCTCATTTCTTGGCTTTTTTATGGGCTGTTGAACCTCTGGAGGACGGCGGCAGCTTTCTGCAGCTCAGTGTGACTGTCAGAGTCACTCCTCAACAATCACAGTCCTACAGAGATCTCACCGGGACCACACATTTATCCTTCATCTACCCTTGGATGTCCTTTTCTCTACTTTTCTCAATTCCTCACTGTGCTTTTATATTAAACACATACTTATATTTAGTTTTCTTAGTTGTCACAATTTTGACCTTTTACACCAGAATTTCAATTCATTTTCAACTTTTTAATATTATAATTGACTTTTCAAGTAAAAATGACACTGTTGTCTTTTTAAGTCAGAATTTCAACGTTTTATCTCGTAAATGACATATGTCATTATTTAGACTTTTTATGTCATAATTATGATTTTTTTTAAATCTGATTTTGGACTTTCATCTCATAAATATTATGTGGTATGTCATGATTTTGACTTTATGTCATCATTTAACATTTTTATATCATAAATAACTTTTTATGTCATAGTTTTGACTTAGTTTGTAATCATTTTGACTTATGTCAGATTTTTTAATTTTAGTAACATAATTATGGATTTTTAAGCCAGAATTTTGACTTTTCATGTCAAAACGTCGTCTTAAAATTTCTGCAAATATAATCTGTGAAATCGTAGTCAACATAAACACCATTTATAACCCATTTTACTTCCTTATGCGAATGTATTATATTCACCTCGACCAAAGTTATATGAACTTCAAAAACAGTGCATCATCATTTAACTCTTGACATGAAAAAAGCTATTGGCATATGAATTATAACTTAAATTTGGGTCTGTCCCTCATTAAATGTAGTGCATACATCATATGGATACTGTTATGTTGTTTTTGGTCATGTTTAGAGTCACTATAAATAATTTTTGCATGGAAAAGAGCTGCTTGAATAGCTGCTATTATTGATTCACAGGAGATACAGAGTCATCTTGGAGCGACATGAGGGTGAGTAAATGATTTTATTTTTAGATGAACTGAGACTCTTTCCCACAATATTTGCGTCTCAAATGACATTATAAACCTTGTCGAGTGAGAAAGAGACTGACTGTCATTCCTGTGGCGTAATCAAACCCAACATGATGGATTATAGGACGTGCGTGCGATTACATTTTAAAACAGCCCAGCAGAATGACAGGAGAAGAGATCTGTCCTATTAATATATTTGTCACTCAATTACGCAGTAATTCTCCTTTTTCCATTACCATATCAGCTTGCACAGTTCTGCCGCACTTTAACTTTATAACAGTACAGGGAAAACATCACAGTCTCTTTAATATCTCATTGTTTGCTACTTTACAGCAGAGAGTTCACCAGATAACAAAACGTTCTAAGAACGCTTTCCTGACGTTCCCATTATCAAAACGTTATTTCTGAATGTTCTCTAAACTTTCAAAACATCCAGTTATTGAAATGTTTTTAATGAAAATTACATTTACCCAACATTATGGGAATGTTAATTTTGAATGTTCTCTGAAAATTCTCATTGTTAAAAGTAGTAACATTTAAAAAATGTTAGACGAACATCCAACTAAAACACTTTAGAAATAAGGGTCCCATGAATAGCGGTGTAACGGTACACAGAAGTCATGGTTCGGTATGAGTTCGGTGCAACAGGGGAAAGCAACAAATCCCCAATGCTAGGTTTCTTTTTATTTTAAATGCTACGTTTCTTTTAATCAGCCACAAAACTGAAAAGCATCTATTGTGTTATAAAAGTACAAAATAAATAGAATGAAAACATGTGCAGAGATTAGGTTTCTTTGTGCGTAAGAGTTCATTAACATGCGGTGACAATGGCGGATGCACAAAGTTTAATATTACGCTATAAGAAAGAAAGAGGAAAAGAGCCTACTTTACCTTTCCACAAGGAAACAGCGAGTGAAGCGGCACCTGAGGATTGCCATTTCCAGGACACATATTTCATCACTGGACTGTAGTGAGACTTCCACAACACAAATCGCACAATGCCAAATGATTTTGTCTCATTATAACAGCGCAAACAACTTAAAATACGCCGTCATTTCTGGTCATACAGATAAGAGTAAGACATCATTTGAAACTGTAAAGGATCTATTTTTCTCTGTATAAACTCACAATAAAAACAAAACATTGTGCTTTTGTAAAATAAAGAAAACATACAGGATGTCACTTCCTTTCCATGAAGTTCGCGTCACAAAAATGAATCAAAATATAGGCATATAGGCTACTATCAAGCTCTTGCGTTCATCTGAACTCTTGTTTTGGGTCGGTGCGTAGATCTTCTCTTCTTCTTCTGCTCTTTCTCCTGTTGTGGCGGTTAGCAAACAGCATTTCATTACTGTGCGCCCCCTTCTGGATTGGAGTGTGGATCGCTTGTGACTAACTGTATTCGTCGTCTGACTATATGCACTGAACCGTGACGTCCGTACCTTGACAGTTTGGGATGAATACATGTCCCGTTACACCCCCACCCATGAACGATGTGTGAAGGACGTTTTTGTGCTATTGTTTTGCGAACACTGAACTGATGTCACTGGAGGACCGTTTGTTAATAACTTTGCTAGAACCTTCTGAGAACGTTCCCTGTTAGCTTAAAACAGAGATGATAAAGTTGTTCAAAATTTTTCAAACCTTCACAGTTGGCGTTCTCGAGCCACCAAACACTGTTGTCGTGCAAATGAATGACCAGAACACATTAAAAGTTTTCTGTTTTCTGTTAAAACGGTGTTGTGTAAGCGGCCCCTATGTTAATAACTAATGATCTTTGCAACAAAAGTGAATCAATCAAAACTAACTTTAGCTGGACAATAACTTTATTCTAGAGCTGCTGTAAAACCAAGACAATCTCTGTTACTTTAATTTCCTATTATCACTGTAAAGCAGTGGTTCTCAACTCCAGTCCTCGGGACCCGCTGCTCTGCACATTTTGTATGTCTCCCTTATTTAACACACCTGAATCAGATCATCAGCTCGTTAAGAGAGACTCCATGAACTGAACTGAGTGTGTCAGATAAGATAGACATACAAAATGTGCAGAGCAACGGGTCCCGAGGACTGGAGTTGAGAACCACTGCTGTAAAGCTGCTTTGAAACAATCTATATTGTTAAAAGCGCTATATAAATGAAGGTGACTTGACTTGACTTAGCAAGGTCTCCAGCTTCTCAGATGTTTCTCATGAGAAAAAGTCTCAGATAATCTCATATGTGTCTCCTTTAGATACCCAAGATATTTTAACATCTCACTTATCTAGATACCACAGTCAAACGGATGTGTTTTAGACCTCTTTGCATGGATAATCTTCATTTAAGATAACAGGCTGTGACAGGACTAGGACAGGCTTTTAAGACAGACAGGCAATTCCCATCCAGTTTTCTGCCCTTTAGGGAGGGAAATTCTCTTCTCGTGTGATTTATAAACCGCATCTGAATAGTGGCGCTCCACAGCTCGTCTCGTTGGCCTGGGAAACAAACTCATTCTCATTACCTGTCAAGCACATGCCTTCAAGATGCTATAAAAAACCAACAGATATTTCCAAAGCTCACCCTGCGGTCTTTTCCTCACGTCACAACACCGGACGTGTGGCATTTCATCAAGCTGCTTGTTATGAAGAACCAGTAAATGTGTTGAAATGCTTTTCATAGGCCTTTGACATAAAAGTTCTTTCACCTGAAGGTACATGATCACATGTCTGTGAACACTGTTCGCACCGAGTCCGATTATGCTTGACCTTATCAGTGGACTGCACACATGTGGCCTTAACTGACTTAATTGACCACACCAGGATGGATTTACCCGTCACACTCAGCTTCAGGCCAAGAGAAAGTTTATCTGTGCCCTTATGAGAGACTTTATTGCTCTGGTTAAAATTAGGAAGTGGAACGACTCTTTCAGGTAGTGAAGCGTTGAGGACGAAATCACAAAGATCTGCTCCAAAACCCAGTGAAAAGGTACCAAGCAGGGTTATTATGGTTAACTAAAACTAAAACCTTACCATTTAATTCTAGTTTAAATACCAATACTGGCCAAATTATCATATATTTTTTGAAAGCAATCCCAGGCTGAATTGAGATGAGAAAAAGAAAAAAACATTTAAGAGGGCAAACAAGATTCAAACAACATCTTGAAAATATATAGTTCAGTTTCATTTAAAATGGACAATTTAAATTAATGTTTGTGTGTGCTGTGTATTTTAATGATTTTATAGAGTATGGTTAATTAAGTAAATCGTTGTGTGACAAATTGCTTGTGATTATCCTCATCCAGTAAGCTAAATTACTAAATGTAAATGCACCTTAAAGGAGGTATCATGTAAACACAGTGGTTGTGTTTTAACAAATGTGTTGAGGAATTAAGTTACTCTAGATATATTAACCCATGCATAGGGTAAAAAAAAGAGCTAATAATGTAGTAAAAATTATTATAGACCTACTGTGAGCTACAAGGTTGTTCATCGATAGTATTTTCATCTGTTGAAGCCGTCAGCCCGCATTATTTCAACTTATTTTTTTAAAATAATCGTGTTTAACAGTGGAATTCCTGGTGAGAAACTACACTACCCATGATGCACAGAAAATTACACCAATCAGAGAGTTGAAACAAGAAACACAAGGCAAAAGAGCTCTTTAGATCCGCCCACACCCATAAAGCACTCCGAATGACATAATCCAGTCGATCTCACTACACTCTCAAAATACTTTTGTCATGAGAAAGGGTTACATTTTTTTAATTGATTTATAGAGCTAATAAAATTATGGGGAAAAATCCATTTTGTGCCGTGCAAAGAAAACCTATTCATGAATTTCCAAGTTCTTTTGGCTTGAGTATGTGATAAAAACACAGAATATAATGGCCATTTTCATGAATGTCAGATATACTGTAAAACTAACTTAATCTACAACACTGCCTACAATGCTCTGGATCCTCACTGGAAACCGAAAGTAACTCACTCTCGCTAAACGCTCACTCTTTAAATTCTTGCAGCCGGGAACAACACAAGTTGACACCATTATGACTAAAAGTTTGCTAAGAGGTATTTCCTACTAAAGCAAGACGGTGTTTGACTCTGGTAAGCGTATCCATAGCAGACCGGTGGGAGTGGCCTTGGATCATGTTGAAGTTTTCCTTCCTATTTGGCAAAAGGGAAGACGACAGCCTTTTCCCTCTGTTTTGTAAAAAAGCACAGATTTCTTTTAAAAAATCACCTTTCTATTTTATAGGCAGCCAAGTTATACTGAATGAAGTAAAAAACATCTACAGTATTGTAGGTTACCACCTTTTACAGTGTAGGCTGCAGGCAGTAAGAGAACTGCATACAGAACGAGCTCTACAAAAACACTCAAAAAGAAGTGCATGCCACTTTCTAGGCTGTGTGTGTGTGCGCGTGTGTGTGTGTGTTTGCAGGATTTTATAAGCACAGTATTTTTGTGCACAAGCATTCAGAGGGTTGAAGCGGCTCCCAGTCTCCCACCAGCTGTCCTTCAGAGCTTCAGGAGACTTCAGGACTCACCGGTTCAGCAAAGACAATCATTTACACACTCTAATTGGACGTGAGTGAATTATGCAAGGTAGAAACAGAAAACTCTGTGTGATTCTATTTGTAGATTTTCAGCAGTGTTGTGAAACCTGATTATGTGCCACTAAGAACAGAGAAGTTTATGAGATCTTGCCAGCTTTAGTAATATACAGTGTTCATTGAATAACAGTGCATTGGGTTATTCTGGTTCAGATGATGAATGAAGTCAACATGAAATCAGAACTGACTCTATTTGCTTCCTTAATGCACATAATTGTGAATGATTCACTGGTGCATATTATTTTCAAGAGTTTGTTGTCATGTTTTTTCATCAAAATCTAATAACTTGCTCTATTTCAGACTTTTTCAACTGTCTCACATCCAACATTTTATTTTGTTGATCCAGTTTTTATCTGGAATATTATGTTTCACTTGAAAACATGACCCTTTTTTTGTGAAAATGCAATTGATTGCACATTTCGACTACTGTATGTTGACTTTAAAATGGCCCACAATCATCAGAATGAAAGCTGGAATGTTTTATTTTTCATTTGGTCAAATGCAAGAAGACATTAGCAGCTAACAAAAATATGTTTATGTGTATGTAAGAATGGTATGCTAACATTCACATTAAGTTTTGAAAATCTTTCTAAATGTCCAGTTTTTATTTTATGTATTGAGAATGTTTCTTCTTGATTATGTGAACGTTAGAGGAATGTTTTGTCATTTTAAAAAACCTTAATGAGAACGTTATTTTTAAATGTTCTCTCAATATTTCAAATATCAATGTTTAGATATGTTAAGAATGTTTTGTCCTAACATTTTCACAACCTTTAAAAACCATTAGTGAAAGTTAAATTGAACTCGCTCTAGCTGGGATCAGTCTGCTTATAGGGAATTATATAGGGAATTATATTTCAGTACTTTTAGCGATGCTTGTGGATCAATAAGGCACATTTATTTACAATAAATTTGACCACAGACAACAAAAGTAACACTGGGTTTCATATAATTTCCATTTCTGCTTCACTTTTCTGGTATCGAGTGTCTCACTGAATTCACCCTCTGAGTCTAATGGCATGAGTTGTGTCGATGTATGAAGACACATACAGAGGAAAATAAGTGAGCCGTTCATTAATTTAATCAGTGTGCAGGAGCCACGGGGAGTCATTAAGTGAACCAGTGCAGAGAGAGAATGAAAGAAACAGAGGAGGAGAGTGAGATAGTGTTGTCTGGCAATCTCATCTTCTCAGCTGAGCTCTTAAGATGTGAAAGGTTGGGTCCGTGACACCGGTGTCTCACCTGAGACTCTCTGTTTGTATTATCCGCTGCTCTCTCCTGAATGTCATCCAGCATTAGGCAGATCAACTCTCAGCCAATGCACTGCATCCTGTTGAACCGACTGAACCTTGATCGAGCCGGGGAAAAACCTCACGAGAGCTTACAGAAGTTATTCAGGATGCATGTTTACATCACTTTAACAAACTTTGGTAACACTTTACAATAAGGACTAACAATGAAACAATGAAAAATACTTCTAAAGCATCTTAGTTCATGTTAATTTATGTTAAAACATTATTTATTTAAAGGGGTGGTTGATTATGATTTCACTTTTTCTACTTTAGTTAGTGTGTAATGTTGCTGTTTAAGCATAAACAACAACATCTGCAAAGTTACGAAGCTCAAAGTTCAAAGCAAAGGAATATATTTGCTTTTAAAGAAATCATTTTTTAAGGACTACAACAAACGGCTGGTAGAGACTACAAGACATTCCTCCTAGTGACATCAGTGACATCACCAACCCTAGAATTTACAGTGACATCACCAACCCTAGAATTTACATAAACCCCGCCCCCTGAACACGATTTATAGATTATCAAGACAGAATATGCTAATCAATGACTAGAAGATAACTACACATCAGCTTCATAAATTCATCAACTAACCGTTCAGAAATGTCCTGTTGCTTCTACATGTTGTCACTTCTTCTTGAGTCTCTCCATCATTGTCTGACTCCGGTTTGAACATAAAAGACTAAAAGTTTTTGAAATTTTCAGTGCATGTCTGTGTGAGGTAAAAGGACACAAGCTGTTGAAGCTCCGCCCCCTGTGCCGGGAGCAGCGGCTCATTTGCATTTAAAGGGACAGACCCAAAAATGTGCGTTTTTGCTCACCCTCAAAAAGTGACAATTTTAACAGTATTTTGAGCTGAAACTTCACATACACACTCTGGGAACATCAGAGACTTATTTTACATCTTGTGAAAAGGGCATTATACCACCGCTTTAATGGACCTGTGCTGACATGAACTTAGGGCTGTCACGGTGAAGGATTTTCCCTTGCGGTAATTTTGAGTGGCTCAATAGCGCGATATGCGGTTTTACCGCATTTATTAATTTATTTATATTTATTTGTTGCTATATAAATAATCAGCATGCACAAAAACGAGTACATTTTCAGTAACCAATAAACCGAAACTAAACATCGTCTCTCCACATTGAAAGCCTGTCACTCAGCGCGCAGTTGTTACGGCAACGGACTGTCTTTGAGTGAGTCATTAAACTATTCATTCAATAACACGTTCAAAAACGCTGATTGATTCATTAAAAGATAGTAATGAAACAAGGTTAATTATTTTTTAACTTTGAGCTCCACTTTTCAAGGCTCAGCTGACCAGCAATGCGTCGCACGGGTAACACTGAAGCAGAGCCCGTCTTATTAGACATTCTCTGACTGAAGCTTCACTTAATGGAGACAAATGGCATTGATTCAATGCGTGACTCACTGAGTTTTGTTTCCCGCGACCGCGAGTTCCTCGCGCTGTGGATGCTGACCAGCGCTGTCGCTGATGCCATTCATGGTAAATAACCTTTATTTTAAACGTTAAAAGGATGACAGGACAAATATTTAACTTTACTTGGACACGGCAACCTTTTCACGAATATATGACTTGACCTCAAAGACAGACGCAGGTAATCGCACATGCTCAGTCGATTGCTCTCATTCACTGTCTGTTATGTTTAGGCTTAAAGGAGAAGTTCACTTTTAAAATGAAAATTCTGTCATCATATACTCACCCTCATGTTGTTTCAAAGCTGTATGAATTTCTTTCTTATGCTGAACAGAAAGGAAGATATTTAGAAGAATATCAGTAACCAGACAGTTTTTGGGTCCCAATGACTTCCATAGTAGGAAAAAAATATACTATGGAAGTCATTGGGACCCAAAAACTGTCTGGTTACTAATATTCTTCTAAATATCTTCCTTTCTGTTCAGCATAAGAAAGAAATTCATACAGCTTTGAAACAACATGAGGGTGAGTATATGATGACAGAATTTTCATTTTAAAAGTGAACTTCTCCTTTAAGTGCAAATCCACGAAGCCTCTGTACAAATCACCATGATAAAACCATGATCGCCGCGTCTTATTATCATTATTAACTTATTTAACATTCAATACATGCACGAAGTTCAAAACAAGAAGGGTATAGCCTTATGAAAAAAGAAAACACGCGAATATCGCGGTTGCTGCGGTTACTTGAATTCCTCTGCGGTTGGCTTGTCAGTAGCGCGGTACTGCGATATTGCGGTTATCGCGACAGCCCTATATGAACTAACAATGAACAGCTGTATTTTTATTGACTAACATTAACAATGATTAATAAATACTGTACCAATGTTAGTTAATAAACTAATTCAAATCTTAAACTATTGCTTCGGCCTGAACGAGTTTGAATTAGAGATTGTTACCTTTTATGAAATTCTTCTGTTGCTTAACAACAATCCAATTGAACATTCCAAATGGAGTTATTCCATCTTAATTTTAATGCTGTTAGAGGTTTAATTATTGCGTTTAGATCAAGTTTGTCATGGGTAAATGTAAATGAAATAAATGTCAGGTTAAAGAGAATCGCAGCCTAATTCATTTGAATCTGCTATTACTCAACATTGTTTTTGTTGCTTAATTGCAGAGAACATGAACAAGACTGTACAGTGACAATACAAAATGTCCAATAACAATTAGAATAGTAAAAAAAGAAAAAGAAAATGGCCAATATATCAAAAGATATTTAAAAATAGCCCAAAAGCAGAACAAATTGTAACAGTTCTCAAAGCTTTCTTAGTAGTAGAGACTGAAATCACATTCAGGTAATTTTCCATTTCTTTTAAAAAGACAGAGAAGACTTTACTTGTTTGTGAATGTAAAATTTGCATACTATTATTTGATATTCTTAGAATGTTAAATTTAAATACCAATTTAAATACCAAATTATGAACACTGTTGAATGAATCAGTAGAAAAATAAACGTTATAAATTTTGCCTGCACATTTGATTCATCTTGGGTTTTACTACAAGCATAAGGAAATACAATTTTAGTTATTGTTGCCCTTTCATTTGCTGCCGCTGTGCAGACCTTCTACAATGGGTCATTGGTCCTTTTTGCATCTGTGCAGAAAGTGTTGCCTGGACTCACCAATGGTTTTACAGCGGAGAAAAACATCATCCTTGCCTACAGGACTGAAGATGGACAGTAATTTGCTGTGACTTTTCCCTCCACGTCTGCTTGAGAAGTGACTAAATGGACTAAACTGATGTGTTGAGGGAAAGTCAGATGAAAAAGCCGAGAGACAAACAACTTTATCGACAATAAGACAGAACAAAATGGATGGCAGTGAACTGTGTGAGAGCAATAATGCACAGGAATAAACGATTAAAATAGCAGCTCAGAATACAGGTTGTTTATTTAAAAGTCAACTGTGATGAGGTCATGGTTGTCTTATGTCTTAAACCTGCACTCTAAAAAATCCTGGGTTATTTTTTTTTTTTTAACCCAAACACTGGGTTGAGCCTTTTGGATAATTTTTTGGGGTTGTTATTTTCAGTGTTTGGGTAGTTTTTGTGTTACCCAGCTCCTGGGTCAGACGTAACCCAGCGGTTGAGTTGTTCATTGTGTTCCTTTTTGCGTCCTCTTTAGGAGAAAGTCGTTCTCCGTGCCATCGAATCGATGCATTTCATCGGTAAAATACAGGATTGTGTACATTTTATTTTATCTATAAAATTGTACTGTGTTCATTTAATTTACAAAGCAACATACAGAGACGCAATGTGAGTCAAATGAGTGTCGTATCTGTCTTTTCACGTGATGGAAACGCCTGATGCCTTGTAGGATTTAAATTAATCTGTAAGCACTAATTCATGTATGCAGAAAAAAATAAGCTAGTATTACAGAAACAATTCAATAATATTATGCTGGGTTGAATAAACAACCCAATTTGCTGGGTAAAATTAGCCCAACATGTGTTCTGTCCTACATTTACCCAGCCCTTGGGGGAAAAAACAGCCCAAATTGTTTTGTTTTTAACCCAGTGTGCAGAAAGACTGAATACTGTCATGAGTTCATGTAAAGGTAATATGTGAAGTAGCAGCCTGTTTTCGTTTGTGTTAAAGATAGAAATAACAGCCCCGTCCACCAAACGGAGAAGCTGAAATACTTCCCCTTTAAAGCTAAAGGTTTGCATGAATCATCTGTCTTCAGAAGCTCGACTGTGATTCACTTTCTCTGGGGCCACTTAAATGATGCATCCCATTATTCAGAGAAAACGGCACCAACTACAGACAGCATTGCAAACTGATGACTCAAACTAAAAAGAATGGTTTTGTTACACAAGCATCTGGTGTTTGGGTTAGTTTAGTCAGAGCTAGTTGTTTTCTTGACAATGTGCAGTTTTTCCACATTTGTCTAGTTAAGTTGTCCTCAGTTCGCAGGTGGTGGACGAAGTTCCTTGTATGATCTGTTTCTCGTGAGTCTTTGCTAATTCATTATGCGCCA
This sequence comes from Squalius cephalus, assembly GCF_949319135.1. Lineage (NCBI taxonomy): Eukaryota > Metazoa > Chordata > Actinopteri > Cypriniformes > Leuciscidae > Squalius > Squalius cephalus. Next base: position 2,628,500 of record NC_137132.1, read on the forward strand.
TCTGTCTGCACAGCGTTTTGTTTGAGTAAACAGAAATTTAAGGCAAAACTTGCATCTCTTTGTCTCTCATTAGCAGGATGCTAATGAATGGTTGCTAATTTCTTAGCAGTTCGCATCAAACAAGTGTATGATGCATCTGCCCTGCAGCGAAAACCTGAAAATAATTTTAATTACACCCCAGAGACTTGTCGTGCGTTAAAAAAGCGGGAGGAGAAGTGCTCTGGGCGACCAAAAGTTGATTTAAATTCACACAATAGAGCCTTGTGTGATCTGAAGTGAACCTGAGTTGTCAGGGTTATTGGTGGTTTATTTTGGTGAAAACTCACTGAATGCAAAAAATAAAAATAGTTTTTATTTATTTTATTTATGACCCAAATACACAGCTAACAAAAATATGTTCCAACAATTTTTCGCTAACATTCCCATTAGGTTATGAAAACGTTGTTTCTGAATGTTCTCTGAATGTTCAAAACACTTTATAACATCATTATAAAAAATGCATTATATTAATTGTATGAGAATGAGTTGTTAATTTTAACCTTTAATAATAATAGCAGCTGACAGGTTTCCCTCTGTTTCCTTTGACATTCAAAGACACGCGTCACCGATGAGTGATTTAAAACTTCAAACCAGCAGCGGCAGAATCCACTGAGGCCTCCACAACAGAAAAACTCTGGAGATTGAGAGGACAACAAGGTTGGGATGGAGGAGAGGAGAAAAGGCAGAAGAAAGAGCGAGAGGACCAATGAGGGACTGAAGCTCAAAGCCTGAAACACATGAAACAACAGCAGAGACACGAACCGGTTCCAGAGGGAGCGCAAACTTTCCTGACTGAAATTTCGCCTCATTTTTGGTATTTTGAAACTCTTGATTTATCTCCATGATGTTTAAGCTGTTTAAGTTGTGTTAGTGATTCACTAAGTTATGTAAGAGATGATAATGTGAAGTGGAGAGACTACAGAGCCCCTAAAGGGACATGATGATGGGAAAAATGGGATACTAATTTTAATGCTATATAAATTAAGAACACTAGTGTGATATATATTTATCCATTCATATATTTTCTTCATTTTTTTTACCTTTTTTGATTGTTAGAAATACCGTACTTAAGGGCACAGTAGCCAACAAACAAAATACATGACCATTGGCAGTCATTACATACAGATATTTGCGCACAAAATGCAGAGACTGACCACAATCAATCACTTTAAAATCAGGTGAAGGTTATGATACTTTTTTTATGGGTGAATCTCATGAAAACTGTAAAGAAAAATATTAAGTAGTTTGCATAAATGAAGCTTGTTTTAGGATCATTATAGCCTTTTGCATTTTCTAAATATTTTTAACTTTTTTTCTTTGTCATTTCTTACTTTTTTTTTAGCGAGATTGTTAACTCATGATTTCTGTTCTGTGCGTCTGTGCGCACCAATCTTGCACTTCTATCTACTCCTCAACCAGACCACCTAGAGACTTCGGGTTTTCGGCATTATGTTAAGGAAGGTCTAATCTCGGGAACGCACAAAAAAAATCCAGGAAAAGATTTACTATCTCTTAGTGTTGTGATCCCATGAGGTGAGAAAATTGCGCTAAAACACTCACTGAGTTTTTATTACTTGTTTTTTTAGAATGAAATATGACCTGGACCTTTTTATGAGATGCACCTTTATAAGGGGCCAAAAACTGCAGCATGTAATTGCTTTTTTTTTTCTTTTTTTTTTATCGATTACCGCAAGTAAGAAAGGTTCAGGTTAATCAATTGATTAACCTGAGAGTTCAAGGTTTAAGTTAACCCTGCTTTCTGGAATACTACGCTAAACACTTGAGGCTGAAATGGAAGGGAATATGTTTCTATATTGGTTGAGAAGCTTAAAAAGTGTGTGTGTGTGTGTGTGTGTGTGTGTGTGTGTGTGTACATGAATGAGGACTGAAGATTACAGCTATAGATTTCTGCATTTCCTGATGTCACAAGTTTCTTTATAAAAAGTATTTGTTGTAATCATGCGACTGAATGCAAAGGCCTTAAAATTAGTCTATAAACAACAATTAGTCCTAATGAGGGAGTTATATATAGAGTACATTATGAGTTAAGAATAAAAAAAGAAAAAGCTTTAGAGCTGAAGTGGAAAGCATCGTTGGTAATTTTTAAATTATCTTGGATTTGTTAGATGTCGTGCTGATCTACAATCTAAATGCAAAGATACAGCTAACAAAAATATGTTCTAAGAAAGTTTAGCTTATATTCCAATTAAGTTATTAAAATGAAATACTCTGAAGATTTAAAACATATATAAATGTTTTAAGAAGTCTTTTATGGTTATACGGTCATTAAGAGAACATTCCACTTCATTGTTTAGCAAACATTATGGGAATGTTACTTAAATTCTGAAACAAGTAGCAACATTATTTTGAGATTATTAAAGACCAGATAACTCTGAACAAATATTCTATTAATGTTACTGCAAGAATGTTTGTTCAGAACTTAAAAAAACCTTTCCAGAATGTTAGCTGAAGTTCTAAGAAGGTTCCCTGTTAGTTTGCGCTGCAAACTGTGTTTGCACTGCAGGCGAGAGATGCTGTACCTGTAAACATGTAAATGCAGCTCAAAAGAAGCTCGTTCCACAGGCCTTTATAAAGATAATCCAATCTAATGTCTGCATGATATATCTGGTGTTGCTCTTGTGCTGCAGTTCTACAGGATTGAGAAATATTTCATCAACAAATGAAGGAGCCGGAATCCTGCACAACAATTCACAGTTGATTTATGGGCAACAAACTTTAAAGGTAATTACCAGCACTAAACACACTGAGAATGTATGTGTGCAGCGTATATATTTCTGTATGTGTGTGAGACCAATATAGATTCTCTATCTGTCTGTGTTCTTCTGCAGATTAAGTTCGTAAACTCACTGCTTGTGTTTTAAAGTCGCTGTGTTTCTGAAGTTCAGTGACTGTGATTGAAAGAGGATTTTGTTTCATTGTGACTCATAAAAGATCATGATAATGATGAAAAATTCTTAAATGGGTGGTATAATGCCCTTTTCACAAGATGTAAAATAAGTCTCTGATGTCCCCAGAGTGTGTATGTGAAGTTTTAGCTCAAAATACCCAACAGATATTTTTATATAGCATGGTAAAATTGTCACTTTTTGAGGGTGAGTAAAAACGCACCGTTTTTGTGTCTGTCCCTTTAAATGCAAATGAGTTGCTTCTCCCGGCACAGGGGGCGGAGCTTCAACAGCTCGTGACCTTTTATGTTCAAACCAGAGTCAGACAATGATGGAGAGACTAAAGAAGAAGTGACAACATGTAGAATGCAACAGGACATTTCTGGTTAGTTGATGAATTTATGTAGCTTATGTGTAGTTATCTTCTAGTCATTGATTAGAATATTGTCATGATAATCTATAAATTGTGTTCCCAGGGGCGGAGTTTATGTAAATTTTAGGGTTGGTGATGTCACTAACCTGAGACGAATGTAGTGTAGTCCCTACCAGCCGTTTGTTGTAGTCCTTAAAAAGCAATTGCTTTGAAGCAATTGGTCCCTTTGCTTTGAACTTTGAGCTTCGTAACTTTGCAGATGTTTTTTATGCTCAAACAGCAACATTACACACTAACTAAAGTTAGACAAGTGAAATCATAATCAATCACCCCTTTAAGTCTTTAATTTCATTTTTTTAAATTAATTTATTCTTCAGTTTGTTCACTCTTTGTTTGTCCATACTTTTCATATTTTTAAAAGTACACTATGTTAGCCTGGTTAAAACCAGACCATTCTCAGTAGTAACTGAGTTATGGTCTGGCAAAGCTCCATAGACAAATCATTTCCAAAGGGGCGTCACCAACGGACGTCGCTCAATCAGAGCGATCGTCATTGTGTAAAGCTATATGCTGCGTCCCAATTCGCCTAAGTTACACTACGCCATAAAAGTATGTACTCTTTTTGTGAAGAAAAGGTATTTACTTTTGAATGTGTAGCAAAAAAGTAGGCAAGCTTTGGGACATACTACTTCATCATCTTTATCGGACGGATCTGTCGCGTGCATCCTGTCACTTAAACTGCCCTGTCAATCATCGTGTCACAGTTAAAATCCTCTATTAAATCTAATTTAATTTCCTACCGTTTCGGAGAGAAATATAGTAGCACGTTCATCTGTCAGTGGATCTTTCATAGAGACTGTCCTCATGTGTTTGCAATTTGAATATAATAATGCATTTAAAAATTGAACGGACGTTGCTCAAATGCCTCTGGGCTCAATTGGATAGACCTAAAACCAATCAGAGCGATCGTCATCGTGTAAAGCCCGCCTCAACGTTTCTGATTGGTGCCTCGATTTCTCGGCCATGGAAATGGGTTTGAATGAGCTCTTTGCCAGACTACTTCTCGAGCAAATCTGAATTTGCCGGAAGTTGTCTGGGTTTTCCCAGGCTAACACTATGTACATTTTTTCTTCAAAATTAACAAAATTGAAGAGTCAATAAATCATTGATTCTTCTTTCAAAATATGTTTTTGTCTTATCCTGATTAACTATTGTAAGCGTTTTATAAGTGTTGTGTTTATATTTTAGACCTGAGATGATGATTTTCATGGGAAATTGCGTACTTGCGTCTAGTAGTAAATGTTTTATGACCAGTAGGAGAATCATATTCATTCAGAGTAACGCAGAGCCGAAGCCAAAATATATATTATATATTGTGTATATATATATATATACTGTATATATATATACACACTCACCTAAAGGATTATTAGGAACACCATACTAATACTGTGTTTGACCCCCTTTCGCCTTCAGAACTGCCTTAATTCTACGTGGCATTGATTCAACAAGGTGCTGAAAGCATTCTTTAGAAATGTTGGCCCATATTGATAGGATAGCATCTTGCAGTTGATGGAGATTTGTGGGATGCACATCCAGGGCATGAAGCTCCCGTTCCACCACATCCCAAAGATGCTCTATTGGGTTGAGATCTGGTGACTGTGGGGGCCATTTTAGTACAGTGAACTCATTGTCATGTTCAAGAAACCAATTTGAAATGATTCGAGCTTTGTGACATGGTGCATTATCCTGCTGGAAGTAGCCATCAGAGGATGGGTACATGGTGGTCATAAAGGGATGGACATGGTCAGAAACAATGCTCAGGTAGGCCGTGGCATTTAAACGATGCCCAATTGGCACTAAGGGGCCTAAAGTGTGCCAAGAAAACATCCCCCACACCATTACACCACCACCACCAGCCTGCACAGTGGTTACAAGGTTACAATCTTTCTACAGAATGCTGACAAATTAATTCAGTGCTTTAATGTTTATCCTCTAATCTTTCATATGTGTATTTTTCATGTTAATTATGTTTAGTTACAAACATAAAGTTACAAATTAAATATTTTCTTTCAAGTAATTTACAATTTGAAAATACAAAATGTACAGAATATACTTAAGTACTATTTTGAAGTGCAAGAGTAACTGTGGAGTTAGATACACGTAAGAGTATAGAATATCAGAATATCATTGTTTAGTGCAGAAGATGCGCTTGTAACGGGGAAGATTTGAGAGACAGCGAGAATGAGCTTCTCTCACATGACAATAAAGTTGACATCTTACTCTCTTCTGACTGCCGTTATCAATCCCTCTCTACTTGTTACCTCTTTTTGAAAGTTGTGAAAACACTGTTGTGGGATTTTTCTTTTTTCTATTTGAGCAAATGGGAACACAAAAATATATATATTTAATGCAGTCTCTCATTCACCACTATAGAAGTATACACAAAGGTGACTTCCACTTCTGAAAAACACAGAAATATGAAGTCTCAATAGGACATGTTACGTGATTTGCTTGCATCTAGCCAAAAACTGTGATAGGCTATTTGGTAGTCATATTTGTATTTTATATGTCCATGGTTCTATTAAGCTTGATAATTAAAATTATTATATGCGAGAATAAAATTACATTTTTAAATAAGTATTTTATTTAGTAAAATACAGTCCCTCTAAGTATTTAATTACAAATTAAATTTGATTTATTTTTGTTATGGAAATACAAATGACAAAATACACAAAAGTAATTAAATACGTATTTTAAATACATTTAATTAAAATACTGCCCATCTCTGCATGCACACACACGCACATGTCTCTGAGTCAAGTGAATATCTGTTTGTAATAAAATGCTCTAGATCTCAGACGTGATTGATGTCTTACTCTAAACCATGATTTAGATGCTTCACAACAGAACAGGATGGAGAATCCTGCATATCCTAATGAGTATTATGTAAAATAGATTGTAGTGTATCTGTGTTTGTGTGATTGCAACAAAACGGCAAGGCAGTTCAGCAGCCGCCCTGCTGTTACAGTAACACCAAAGCACTATAATTACTGACCCGTGTGTGTGTGTGTGTTCAAAGACCCGATTAAACCCGTCTGCCTCTCTGATAACTGGTTTAAAGCACATTTTCTCTAGATACAAAATGAACAACATTTAAATAATAAATCAATACAAAATGAATCCATCTTCCAAAATGTGTTTTTGTCTTATCCTGATTAGAGGACCAAAAGTTAACTTTAATAATACAGACAAATATTATGACTGGATAATAAGGGAATGTGTTTAACAGGACAGATGCAGTGAGTTTATTTCAGCATAGATCCAATATAATCATCACAGATAATTCTGATACTGAAAAAATTCAACCTGTATGCATTTTATGTACAATGTTAGTTTAAGGTGTTTTTCATATAAATAAAAAAATAAACATGAATACATAAATGAAATCATATTCATTGTTCATCAATCCAGCCAGTACAAGCTAAAGGTACTGCACTTTCAGTTTCCTTTATAGTTTTGTAATAATTTTACTCAAAACTAGATGGTGACAATTTTACAGTAGTGTTACACGAAGATGTGCTGATAGCTATTCTTAGATTGGGCAATTAAAAAGACACAAATTCATTATAATAGGATACAGTAAATCAAAATCGATGATGTAAATATGCACAGTGCAGAACTAAGTGTGGCTATAGTGACTAAAAGAAGAAAGTCATATACACCTAGGATGGCTTGAGAGTGAGTAAATGAATCTTTCATTAGTCTTTGTCTCCCTCTGCTGGTACAACACAAACACACATATTCAGGCTCTATATTTTCTCTAACAAAACCTCCAACCTTTTTAAATTTATACTGTGCATTTATACAAATAAAATGGGTTAATCTATGAATAAGAAACTGTATTTTTCTGCTCTGAAATAAAAGGTGTTTCACTGCCACCTCATTAGGTCTGCCAAAGTATTGTTGAAATCTAAATGAAGTCTTAATTTATAACAGTGAAGTCACTGTATCTTCAGTCTCTGTTGATTCTGTTGGCTGTGAGTCTCTGTAGCGGATCCTTATTCACCATCAGATGATCATTAGAAGATCAGACTGTCATCTAATACCTAAAATAAAACACACAAACCGTCACACATGAAGTACGAGACATTAAGTCTGTCAAATCTTTTCATAAGAAAACATAGCACTAACTAGATAAGCTATATTAATTCACTCAAACATGATAATATATATGATGTTCAAAGTCACTTAACAAAATCAAAATGAACATGAAAGATCACTTTCACAAAACGGACATCTGATACATAACCAGCAGAAACGATCATTACACACCACTACAAATTTAATATCAGTTAAAAAGCTTGAAATTTGCATTAATATTATTATTATCAGTCATAACAATATGAGCAGAATTTAACAGTTTAAACTTCAGAGACCTACAGAAAGTGAAGCTGAATTTAAGACTCATCTGATCATCTCAGACAAAATTTTCACACACGAGTTGTGTTACTTAAGTGAAAATATGATGAAAATTGTTAAAAACTATTGTTACCATAGAGTATTCAGTTTATAATGTGGATCATCCTTCAGATCAGAGAGCAGTTTCACTCCTGAATCTCCAAGTTCATTCCCATTCAGATCCAGTGTTCTCAGGTGTGAGGGGTTTGATCTCAGAGCTGAAGCCAGAGCAGCACAACCTTCATCTGTGACACCACAATTAATCAACCTGTAGAGAACAATGACACACATTAAACTTGTATCCAAAATTAAACATAACCACTTAAAAAAATAATAATAACAAGGCTGTCAATATGAAATATATGCAAATATTCATTACATCAGTTAGGATTAAAGGATGAAATATACAGTTTGTACATAATGAAATCCTTATTTCTATGGAAAGTCCCCATAAAACACAAAAACCCAACATGTGTGTGCATGGTTTTTCCTGCATTGAAAATTTTTGGCGGCTGCCAAATAAAAATGCCGCTAAAGCCTTATTTGGTCAGTTATTGTGATTTATTAGCATGTTCACAGTTGTTTTGTTGTTTTTGTACAGAGACCAGATGCCACTGATGAGTCCTGCTGACTTAAACATTCATACAAGTCTCTGTACCTGACCATGGAAAAATGAAAAAGCAAACACCTTGGAAATGACAGGTATAGAGAACAGGAACTGTTTCAGGAATGGCACAAAGGTGTGTGTTCAATAATCTGCCTTTTTGTCCTTCATAATGTATCTTTGTATTAGGCATGTGCTGGTATCAAATTTTCATGCTGCGATTAATTGATTGAGCTTTTATCACGGTATACGGTATTATCACGATATTTTAATTGCTCAAGAGAAACGGATGGATTGGGAGGGGATGTAGAAAAAAAACAACTTGCATCACAATAGGTGTAATTGTGATTGTCAAAACATTTGGTAACTAAACAGAATTTTACACAATTTTCACGATTTCAATTCAATTCTTGGGATTTGATTTCAATCTTGATTCAATATTGACTCTTTGGATAAATATTAGGTAGGCTACAGTAGATAAGCCTACATGTTAATTTTTCTCAAGAAAAAATAGGCTATATCTCACATAATGCAGTAAACATACAGAGAGCCCTGTCAGCTGGTATTATTAAAGGTTAAAAATTAACAAATTAAATGAAATATAATTTGATTTTCATTATAATAACAATTTAATTATGACACAAGTAAAAATATAATACAAATGTAATATAGTGCACATATTTAGCAAAATACTCCTCTCTATAGCTATTTTTTCTAGTCAACTAACATGTTGGTCATTAATTGGCTTTCCTGAGGTAAATGTAACGTTCTGTGACATAGCCTAATTGTTCATCTGCAGTTTTACTGACCTCTTTTCATGGTTGAAAAACACTGATTGATCGATATTATGTAGGCTATGAGGCATAAATACCTTTCGGTAAGTTGTACTGTATCTTTAAATAAAAAGTAACAGATGATCGGTTTACTTGAACTGAGGCGATCGGTCACGTCACATTTACAAGTGCTAAAACGGTATTTATTGTCTGAATTTCGTAATAAAATGGACAGAACCTGATAGCTGAGATTTTTTTTCATATCAAAAGTAACCTGCTCTGTCTAGTCTGTCGGGTGTCAGTGTCCTCTTTGCTCCGTGATTTTTCTCTGCGTGAGAAAATGGATGTGTGGCGCGAGAGCGTGTGAAAAGTGTAAATTGTGTGAGTCTCACGCTGAATGCGTAGAGTTGGCAGCCCTGCTTTTAGAAGGGGGATAAATCCTTTATTTTACTGTCTATCGATAAATCATCGGCAGCATTCCTCCTTCCTCCTTGCTTCTTCTCCTTGTGAGGATTGTTTACATTAGACTAGAGTGCGTACTGCGCCGCATGCACACAGTGCTGTATGTGGGGATTGTTTACATCAGAGTGCGCACGTGTTTCGCGCAGCATACACGCAGTGTTTGTTTAAGCGGTTTATGGAAAATAAGCTAATGCGCGTTCTATAAATATGAATTCTGATCCATTATTTTTCACGGTATTTTGAAGTGCCCGCGATAACAAAATCGTGCATATTCATTACCGCGATTTATCGCATTACCGAATACCGGCACATGTCTACTTTGTATTATGTTGTGTTGTAAATAAATCCTAAAATCAAAAAGCCATTCTTTTAATTTCTCCACATTCTTTGTACAAGTTCGCTCACAGTCCCACCCGATAGGGCCATTAGGGGAGGGTCTTTGTCTTTCCAGGTGTGAAACACATCAATATTCTTGATGATTCACACCTCCTCACATACAGCTTTCTTACACAAAACATGTCTTGCAGATTTTGATCAATACATTGTTTTATGTGAATGAGTGGGAAGGATGATTTTCACATCGTTTTGAAGCAAATATTCTAGGCTATGTGATTCAGTTATCAAAAGTCTAACAAACAAATAATCAGTATGGGTTTTATAGTCTTATTTCAGTGACTTATTTCGCATAAACGTAGTTTTCTCAAAATTACAAACTTTACATGCATGCTGCTCACATATTATTGTAGCAGAGTTTATGCTGAATACAGTGTATCCAGACTTTAGCCATGAAAATGTTACAAGTAACAGAAATAAGCACAAATGTCAGGGCATGTCTTACCACAGGGTTAAGGGTTATTTGTTAACATTAGTTAATGCACTGTGAAGTAACATGAACAAAAATGAACAGCTTTATTTTTAACTAACATCAACAGAGATTAATGAATACAGTAATAAATGTATTGCTCATGGTTAGTTTATGTTAGTAAGCCAAATACATTAATGTTAACAAATCAAACCTTATTGTAAAGCATTACCAACAAATAATTTAATCAGAACACCTCTGAAATGAGAACGTAAGTGTTCTTCTGACAGGTCAAGCAGGAATCTCTCGCTAAACCGCCGGATGGGGCTTATTCCAAATTATATTTTGTACACACCACATAAATATTAATCCTTATTCACTTCGAGTATTTATGGTAGAGATGATCTTACCCCAGTTCCTCCAGTTTACAGTGAGGATTCTCCAGTCCAGCAGAGAACAGCTTCACTCCTGAGTCGCCTAGATTATTAAATGACAGATCCAGTTTTCTCAGGTGTGAGGGGTTTGATCTCAGAGCTGAAGCCAGAGCTGCACAACCTTCATCTGTGACACCACACTTCCACAACCTGTAAAGAAAAATGACACTCTTTACTCTCTCAGATCAGATACACAAATTGAATCAACAGACTCATATACATGACACATATATACTCTTGCAAGTAATCAATTATCTAATCTTTTATGTTTTTAATGTAGAAAGATGTGTGAATGATTTACATTTGACATATTTAGTGCAAGTAGTGAAGGGGGTGGATTGGAATCCACTGCTGCTTCAATGTATATGTAATGAGTGATTATAATCATGGAATTAATCAATATTTTTCCTTCTAAATATCAAATGAGTTGAATGACTTCTCTGGAGATTTTACTTTGCTATAGAAGTTACCAGTGTGATTACTGAAATGTTATTTTCGTGTATTCTTTAATGTCTGTATTTAATATCTGAATGCAGTAATAATGCTTGCCTATTTATCCCGGCTTTCAGAAATGAAATAGGGACTGGTTTTGTGTTTGAGAAAGGTCTTCAACATGTTAAAACACATAGGGGTCATTGAAGCCAATAGTTTAAGGGACCATTTCTTTGTTAAAGCCTTACTTTCCAGTTAGACTAAAATGTAGCTCTTCTTGAGAAAGAACGCATTATCTTGATGTTTTGAGACGAGACTTCTGTTTATAGTTAGAGCCTGGCCAAATCCAACCTTGGAAAAGATGTGTGTCGGTGTGTGTGTTAGTCTTCTTGGTTACAGGTTGAGGAATCACTGGCATTATTGGAGATTGACTGAGTTGTTGTTCGAGACATGCTGGCACCCAGCAACCCAAATCTGAGAACTGGAAGGTCACGACGTGCCTAACTTCAGGGTCCGAGTTTCAGCTGCATAATCTATGTGTGGAAAATTACTGTGTTTATCAATTTCTTAGCCAATCAGAATCATTCAGCGTGTAAGCAATGACGTAGCTTAGACCTTGGAAATGGTATAACTGCTGTGATCTCTGTAACTGTAAGCGGGGCGGCCTACGAACTCCTGTGTGAGTCTTGAAGCTGACTTCTGCTGATGAAACTGCAAACTATTTTCAGTAAACTTTTCTTCAATTTTTTATAATTCTGACTCCGGGTCTTTCAAACATCTGGTCCTTGGGTCCTAAACTGTTAACCCCTAACAATAGTAACAAGATGAATGAAGAACCAGAACTTTCCCGCTTTTTGTAGTTTTTTTCCTCTTTTTATTATTTTTGTCTTAAATATATTGTTTTTATACTCTAATATGTTATAATTGAATACCTGTAATATTGTGTCATGTATGCTAATAATCAAACTCTCTTGGAGCACCACCTGTGATAATTAATTTCAGTTGATGACCCCTAATTGCAGATTTATCAAGAAAAGGGTGAATGTTTGTTGCAGAGTGAGCACAGAAGACAGCAATGTGCTGAAACGTTTGCCCCGTTCATTTGTTTTTAATTCACTTACACGATTGCAATCCATAAAATGAAATGAATGTTTTGAAAGACTTCTGTAGTCTGTACTGAATCCAGAGTGCGGCCAGCCACCTTCTTGCTTGTTTTACACTTTATTTAAACAGATGTGATATTAAATTAATTTATGGTAATCATGCTGACTCTCAATTGTTTTAATGAATGTAATTAGGGCTTTCACAATTCTTCTATTAATTTCAAGTACTTGATTTTAAAACAAAATCCTCATATGCAATTTACAAGTCGAGTATCCGGCAAAATACTGGAAGTGGTTAATTCCAAGGATGAGAATCTACCAACCGCATTATTACAACGTTTACTAAGGCTAGGCTGCGATTCAATTGAATAAATATATGCCCTGCCGGTATAATAATTCTCAAAGCTGCAATATTTCTCAGCATCTAAGAGTGGCTTCGTTCACAGTGAATGCTGCTCCACATGAACCAGTGGCGTAACTTTGTTTTAAAAAGTGGGTGGGACGGGTTTTATAAAAAACCCGGGGGGCGGGGATTTATGAATGCTAAATCATAAATTGATGTATGTACAATAACATTACGATGTCCAGCAATCGATTTAAATGGTGCATGGGTTTAATTTGTCGTTTAATGAGGTTTGATATGTTGGTGTGGGTAAATCCGTAAGAATTACATGTATATTGAAATGGTCCAGTGGTAGAACTTTTGCCAAGCGTGTCAGAGGTTGTGGGTTCTAATCCACACTCGTATAGTTTTTTTTTTCTCTCTCATTAAAACCGATTATGTTTATCAGTGGTTGTATATCAGGCAAGCATACGTTTGTATGCATTTTGTTTTGTAATTTCACCGGAACGAATAGAGAGTCTCCACAACAGATTGAAGCGCGCGTCCGAGTGAAGACTGTGCGCGAGCCTCAACAGAACGACAGTATCCGCGCCACTGATCGCAGTGGCAACGAGCACTTTGATCACTTGATTTCAAAAACAACACATTTCAGAGCTAGATCGCCTCTTACAAACGAACTAAATGAATGCTCTGCTAGTTAACTGGAGATGTTTTATTTATTTGTACTGGTACATTCGTGCCGCGAGTGTTCAAAAGTGGTGGGGACAATATCGACCTTAGCAAAAAGTGGTGGGGACATGTCCCACCCGTCCCACCCGCAAATTACGCCTATGACATGAACTATAATCATTTATATACGTGAAACGTCTCTAACTCAATCTCTGCATATGATGTGACTTTAGGGCGTATAGTGTACATCTGCAAACGCAATGTGCGGCATTTCATCAAATTTATTAGGTAAATAAACCTACGCCAACACAGGAGAATGTCATTATCTTTCGAAATATGCAAACTGTTCATCGCAATTTAAAAATAAAAGTTTATTTTTGAGTTTGAGTTTGCATGCTTGCTGTCCAAATATTCGTGTTCTAAAAATTACAGTGGCTGTAGCAATTCTGTAGTAAAGAAGTTGTCAAATATTAAAGATTAAGTGAAAATTTAAATGTTCATGTTGTTTGGCCTATATTAAAAAGGGATTTGATCTGGGACAACAACAATCACCAGGCTGTTGGCGCCCTCTGAAGGCCTTTGTTATAATCCATAATGTGATTGTTTATACAATGTTTATAATGTATTTTAATTGTGTTGTTCTATAAAACCATATGATTACTTACTTTTGATATTTTATTTTAATTGTGTTGTTCTATAAAACCATATGATTACTTGCTTTTGATACTTTATTTGAACCAAATATAATTGCCCCATTGTTATTATATGGTAAATGGACTGCATTTATATAGCGCTTTCACAGACCTATGGCCACCAAAGCGCTGTACATATAGCCTCACATTCACCCATTCACTCACTCATTCACACACCGACGGCCCCATTGTTATTATATATGTATTTTAAGTCATGTTAAAGGCTATTGTTTGTTTTGGTCAAATTTGATTTAACACAAAAAATTGAAAACTCGATTAAAATTCCAAAAACCAAAATAATCGTTAGTGACAGCCATAAATGTAATAAGTTTGAATCCCGTATTTTTATGAACAAATTAAATTATAAAATTCACAGTGACTCAGTTTCATGTGAGTCTCATATAATCTTACCTCAGTTCCTCCAGTTTAAAGTGAGGATTATCCAGTACAGCAGAGAGCAGTTTCACTCCTGAGTCTCCTAGTTTGTTCTCAGACAGATTCAGTTTTCTCAGGTGTGAGGGGTTTGATCTCAGAGCTGAAGCCAGAGCAGCGCAAACTTCATCTGTGACACCACAATTATAAAACCTGTAGAGAACAATGGCACTCTCAGATCAACAGAGACTTAAAGAGAATTATTAAAGAGAAACCAATAACATAGACCAAGATCGGTCCCACTTTATATTAAGTGGTGTTAAGTACTATGTACTTACATAAAAAAAATAAGTACAATGTACTTATTGTGTTCATGTTGTATTGTAAAACACTTTTGCTGCTATTGAGGTGTGATACGGGTAAGGTTAGGGACAGGTGTGGTGGATTGGGTAGGTTTAAGGTGTAAGGGAAGGGTCAACTGTGTAATTACAAATGTAATTACATCAATTAATTACAGCTGTAATTACATGCAGGAATTTTTAAAATGTAAGTACAATGTAAAAACATGTAGTTACACAATAAGTACATTGTATCAAATGATTAATTTCAATGTAAGTACATGTAAGTACATAGTACTTAAAGCCACTTAATATAAAGTGGGACCCCAAGATCTATTTAACATGGTGATTTGAGCTTGTCACAGAGCACAAAACATAATCATAACACACCTGCAGTCAAACAGTAGTCATTTTTTAATCAACTTTTCATTTTAAATACTAAAGTCCTAATAGAAAGTAGCACGTTCTGTCCCTTTTATTGTTTCTCTTGCTTGGCTTCGTCCTACTATTGTTCTTCCTCTTCATTTTCATTCTTTCCACTTATGAATCTTAAAAAGGAATCTCATGTCTCTTGCTATTATTCTGTATTATGTGTTTAAAGAAAATACAGTACACCCAGAAATGTTGGGGTCGTATGTATTAACGTCATTATTACTGTATGTGCTGTTTGATGCTTCAACTTTGAGGAACCAATGAGCTTGCATTAGCAGATTATTTATGTTTCTAAAAACCTTTGTTTATGTTCATTTGAAGAAAGAAAGTCGTATACATCTTGGATGGCATGAGGGTAAAAGATGAATAAATGCTGAGCACATTTCTGGGTGTACTGTTTTTCTTTTAACCCCTTACTCCACACCCCACATTTTGGCATGTGGGGCATATGAGACATACCAAAAATAAAAAGGTTGCTGCTTAAGTCATTCTGAATAGACACAACCAACATACATTTAGAAAGCTACTCAGAATCACTGACTGTTATTAAAATGGATATATATAAGCTCAAACATAAAAACAAAAATAAAAAATGTGAAGAAAATCTTTTTTAAAATGTATAAAAATATGATTTATTGGTGTTGTAGAAACTTAGAAACACAAGAGCAAGCCACAAGTCTGCTCATGCTTTCAAATATGTGGATGTTAGCTCTAAAACTATGAATTTTATTAAAAGGGTGGTTGATTATGATTTCACTTTTCTAACTTTAGATAGTGTGTAATGTTGCTGTTTGAGCATAAACATCACTAACCTTAAAATTTATATAAACCCCTCCCCGGGAAAGCAATTTATAGATTATCATGACAGAATACGCTAATCAATGACTAGAAGATAACTACACATAAGCTACCTAAAATAATCAACTAACTATTCAGAAATGTTCTGTTGCGTTCTACATGTTGTCAATTCTTCTTGAGTCTCTACGTCAATGTCTGACTCCGGTTTAAACATAAAAGGCTAAAAGTTTTTGAAATTTTCAGTGCATGTCTGTGTGAGGTAAAAGGACACAAGCTGTTGTAGCTCCGCCCCCTGTGCTGGGAGCAGCAACTCATTTGCATTTAAAGGGACACACAAATACGGTGCGTTTTTGCTCACCCTAAAAAAGTGACAATTTTAACACTAAATAACAATATCTGTGGGGTATTTTGAGTTAAAACTTCACATACACATGGGGACTTCAGAGACTTATTTCACATCTTGTGAAAAGGGCATTATACCACCCATTTAAACATTTTGTAAGACCTTGTCAGAGTGAGTTTTTAGAGAAGGCATATGAGGTGCTCATAAAATATTTTATTGCCCTGTAAACACCCATTTGCAGTCTATTGTCTAATGTCTGGGAGGCGAACTGCCTTATGTTCTATTGTTCTCACTCAATGAACTTTTCACACATCTGCCGGTAGGAGACCTAATCTTCGTTATTCTTTTGTTTGTATTCAGCCATTATTAGCCTTTAATCTGCATTGCATGGCTTGCACATATACACCACTTTCATCCCCCTATACATTGATCCACCTATTATCTGAAGTCTTTCTAGGAAACAAACAAACAAACAAACAAACAAAAAAAAGAGCATATTCTTGGGACCTTATGTGAGTTTTTAACATATTAGATTATGGAATAGAATAGCTCCTGGTGTGACAGGAGCATTAGAGCTACAAAATGTAAAAGATTAATATTATGCTCAAAACTCACTTTAAATCACCATTGTTTGTATTAACTTCAGATCGCGATCTAATGTGGATTTTAGACATATGATGTTGTTGAAATGTTTTGTATAGCCTTTTATTTGCATCTAATCACTACACCAGCTTAGCATTCACACTGTAAATCTAAACGTCCATTATTGATAAGAAAATCACACAAACCGTATGAAAATCACACACAAACAATATACTATGGTAATCGTGTGTTTATTAGCTTCTTGTTTCACATGTAGAAATGTTTATTTAGGTTTGTTTTTCATGGAGCTCGGAACGAGGAAGTGTACAGGACAGCGGCATCCATAAGGGCAGGAATTATGGTCACGTTGACCCACGTAAGGTGATTGACAGCTGTACGCAGAGAGAGCGCCGAGATCATAACTGACGCAAACCAGGAAAAGAACAGACAGTGCTGTCTACACTGTTTTAGCTCTTCAGATCGCATAATTCAGAGGAAAATGAATAGAAATTATATTCTGTATGACGAAATATTTTGCAAACATGTGAGAATAAATCAATATTCATCCAGATATGCACACTTTTGGACTAAAAGCTCTAACGGGCAATATTCAGTAAAGCTATGTAAACAAATAAACCGCAGCAGACGTGAGAGAACATAAGTGCATGTTTTTATTCTATTCAAAATATAAAAAATTACAAAGTGATTAGTTTGCAATCCTGACATAAATTAAGAAATTAAGTCACTGCAACCTAGTTTTATCATAAACAGTGGTCAAATATTGAAGATGGAGTCTTTAATCTTTCTACACTGCAAAAAAATGCTTTTCTTATTTAGTATTTTTGTTGTTTCAAGTCCAAATATCTAAAAATTCTTAAATCAAGGTGCAATTACTAAAATTAAGTTAGTTTTGCTTAAAAAGCAAAATTATCTGGCAATGGGGTAAGAAAAATAATCTTGTTTACGATTAATTTTCTTAACCCATTGGCAGATAATTTAGCTTGTTTCAAGCAAAGGAGATGATGAAGAATAGCAAGATACAATGGATTCCTTCTTAAGATTTATCTGTGGAAAGAAAGAAAAAGAAGAGGAACACGGAGGAAGGAGCCAAGCAAGAGAAACGAATAAGAAGTGTTGTAAATCTGTTTTCTAATAAGTTGTTTTTCAAATAAAATGTTTCTGAGTGATATCAGATTGTGTATCAGTTTTTTATTGTACTCACCCTATAACTACATCTAACAAGAGGGTAACAAGCACCACTTTAATTTGCAGCCTGCAAATGTTACACTAACCCTGTAACTACATGGAACAAGAGTATATTTCCCCAGTATTTAAAAAAAAGTTGCAATACTTTTACTTGTCTTGAAAGCACAAACTAAAACAGCATGATAAAAAAAAGCCTTTACGCATTAGTAAACTATTATTACAAAGACTATGCAGTGTATGTTCTCGTTAAATCGTGCTGTAAAGTTTCACCACGTCATAATCTGCAACATTGACACATTGTAGATCTTAAACCTCTATATTTCTATATGATCCAGTTTTCTCAAATTAAAATTAATGGACAGTGTTAATCCTGACTGCTGAGATTGAGTATGTTTAAAGTAAAGAGCTATCAGTACTGCAGTATCACCTTAATGAGAAGCAGCTCATGTTTTCAATAATTTACAGATCAATCACATGAACGCTTCAAACTGAAACATTTTTAATCTCTTAATTCATATGAACAGACATGATGTCAATTTGATGAATTTGATCATGGTTCAATAGCTTTGCTTGTAACTAATGTAATAATAGTCATTTCCCTGCATTTTATTCCATTTTGATGTTACTTGCAGTGACAGTTTCATGTGAGAGTCACGTATGAACTTACCACAGTTTCTCAAGTTTACAGTGAGGATTCTCCAGTACAACAGAGAGCTGCTTCACTCCTGAGTCTCCTATATTATTCTTAGACAGAACCAGGTCTCTCAGGTGTGAGGGGTTTGATCTCAGAGCTGAAGCCAGAGCAGCACAACCTTCATCCGTGACACCACAATTATAAAACCTGTAGAGAACAATGAAACTCAGATCACTCTCGTATCAAAATAGAAAAAATTGCTTGTTCCATTTATTCAATATATCAGTTAGTTTTGCTGTTATTCTAAGAGATTATGTCTCTATGTGAGAGAAAACAATTATATAAAACTGATATAACGGTATAACTGAGATTATATATATAGATAGATAGATATATAAATTAAAAAATATATATAAAAGTCTAAATATAAATGTTTACATACATACAATATAATTGTATATATTTGAAAATAAATTTTTCACACAAATGTAAATGTAGTTGTGTATATTACAAATTAGGTCAGAAAGGTGGAGGGTTTAAAATTTGAAATGTGATATATATTTATTTGTTAAACAATTAATTTAGAATTAAGAATTGTAATGTTTTAACAGTGATGATTGTTATCAGTGTTACTTACTCAGCTGATCTAGTTGCTGTAACCACAGGCAGCAGCTTCTGAAGAACTTCATCTGCTGTATTTTGTGCTTTCAGAGTGACACTATTTGAAAATAAAAAACAAGTTAATTATTAAAGGTCCCATGACATGAAATTTTCACTTTCTGAGGTTTTTTAACATTAATATGAGGTTTATAACATTATATCCCCTAGCCTGTATATGGTCCCCAAGTTTCTAGAAATTTCAATCGGTGTAAATCGAGCTTTTGCTATCTTTCTCTGCCTTTGAGAAAATGGAAGCTCAATCGCGCTGATCTTGAATCTCCTCCTTGTGACGTTACAAGGAGGAATGTTACCTCCCCTGTCTCTGCTTTGCCCGCCCAGAGAATATTTTCCGCCCATGAGAAAATGAGCTAGGAAGTAGGAACGCGCGCACGCGCGATTTTAGTTAGTCCACGAGAGATATCATGGCTTTTGAGCGAGCGAAGCATAACAATTGCTCAATAATTGGATGTACAAATGAACACCGAAGGGTTAATACAGAGCTGGGCTTGCTGAACGTCTGAAACTAAAGTCTGGATCACTCTCTTTGGCTCAGCTACACACCTCGGACAAGTAAGTCAACTAATGATATATAAGTGTGTTGCTTTACTGTTTATGGTTGCCTAGACTGTTACACGTAGAATGTGGCTGTCACATTAGCTATGCAGCTATGCAGTTTATGTGTGTGAATACACACACTGTAACGCGAGTGTTGTACACTTCTTTGTTATTTGGATAACCGTTTTCCTGTTGGTTATACGGCGCGCGCGATATCCGCATTTCAAGATCGCAGAGCTTGATGATGTAATTGTAATAAGATAAATTACAGATTACAGATCTCTCATGAAAAGGCAACAGTAGATTAGCGTTAGCTACATGATAATAACTGTAAACCATCCGAATAAAGTACCGTATCCAGACATAATATTTTAAACTAACCATTCGGAAACGTCCTGCTGGAACCGCTGAGTTGTTGCTTCTCCATCCGGATCAGATTCTGGGTCAAACTGAAATGCTTGAACGACTGCGTGTCTTCGTGCCATTGCTATATCCAACGTAAACATGCACGGACCGGTACCGTTGCGCAAGATGGTCAAGGCCACACCCACCCTCCACCTTGCGCCGCCTTTCTCCTCCTCATTAGCATTTAAAGCTACAGACACCGAAACGGCCTGTCTGAAGGAAGCTCATTCCGGGACTGGCTTGTAGTGGCTATAATTCTGCACCGAGGCTGAATTTTTGAAAAGAGATTTCAGATACAGTACTAGGGACCACTAAGGCCTATATTAAAGCCTACAAAAAGTAGCATGTCATGGGACCTTTAATGCTAATAATAATAATTAATATCATAAATAAATAAATAAAACACTACATACCTTATTAAACACCCTCATATATTTTGTTAAATTATGCACAGCTTTATAAAGGGTAGGCAAAAAAGTTTAGTATCTAACTGTAGAAGCTACTAAACATATTCGGCCAACACATTTGTTAATTCTTTTTATTGTGAATGTTGCTGTGGCACGTCTATTAGTCTGCTGCATTTACACTACAACACTTAGTGCACAGGTCTATTTTGACATACCAGATTTTTTTTGTCCCATGCGTTGTTATGGTTATTACTTTGTCAACCATCGCTATTTCAGGTGTGACTCGCAGAACAAGAATTTAACGGATTCACTCCCACAATCAGACATCCCACCTCTCCCGGAAGTTCTGTGTCTCCCATATATTGATATTGGGTGCTCCTCAAACGGAAGGCTACATCCTAGTGAGATTGTGTCTTTCCTAGTCCAGTCCTTCTGAGGCGTGTAGGCTTGAATTCTCAGCATTAAACACTAGAGTGAGACGGTGTAGTAGGTGCGCATGGTTCCGTCACACATGTTCCCACCCCCCAGAATTACAGCACTAAAATTGTTTTAAAATCTTTATATTAAGTGGCTTTTTCATTAATGCAATACAGTGAATGACAGCTTTGTGTGTCTCCCAGTAGCTTACATTTTTGCCAGTTTAGTGTTAAGTGATTTTTACACCAAAACAAAATATAACATATATGCCTTCATCTCCAAAAACAATATTTTTTTCTTATAAATTCATACTGAACTCAAATAAGCTCAATGCCGACTCACTTTCCATCAGTTTTTTCCTGAATTGGAAGGTGTGCAAAGGATTGTGGGAGAATGAAGGACACGAAGGATACAATTGATGCATCCTTCAAAGGGATCTGAATTAAGGATGCGAAACGAAGGCTGCCATCAAAGGATCCTTCAAATTGAGATAGCCTTCACAGGTGCTTAAAAATGTGGCACCCGATATTTGCAGCCTTACTAGGACTTAATTCCGTTTGAGAAGCACCCGCAAATTATGTACAATATCCCAGAAATCAATCTTTGCCCTGTGATTTAAAAACCTCTGATCTCTTAGTTTGTCTCTGTTCATAATGTTTTAGACTGTAATGATTGTTCTCAATGTTACTTACTGTTCATTTTCAGCTCCAATTAAGTTGTACAACTTAAACTCATGCATTGTCTGCTCTGAGGTCAACAACACAAAAACTAAAGCAGACCACTGGGATGAGGAGAGTTTCACATTACGCAATCCTCCACGGCTCATATGAGGTTGAGCTTCATTTACTAGTGAAAGATCACCCAGTTCATTCAGACAGTGAAACAGATTGATGTATTTATCTGGAGAGGGATTGTCACTGATCTTTTCTTTAATACAGTGAATTGTTTTCTCATTGTTGTGAGAGCTGTTTGCTGTCTGTGTCTTTAGTTCTTGTAAGAGACTCTGATTAGACTCGACTGACAGACCCAGAAGGAAACGAAGGAAAAGGTCCAGATGCCCATTTTTACTGTCTAAAGCCTCATCCACAGCTCTCTGATGGAGATCAGATAGTGACATTTTGTCTCCATTAATTGGTTTGGTAACCTGGTCAAACACATTGATGTTATTGTTGATAAAGGAGAGATGCACATATAGAGCTGCTAGATGTTCCTGAATGCTCAGATGAACAAAGCAGAAAACTTTCCCCTGAGACAAGCCCAACTCCTCTCTGAAGATCTGAGTGCACAATCCTGAGTAAACTGATGCTTCTGTCTCATCAATGCCGCACTCTCTCAGGTCTTCCTCATAGAAGATCAGGTGGCCTTTCACAAGCTGCTGATAAGCCAGTTTCCCCAGTTTGACAATCATGTCTTCATCTTTCACTTTCTTCTCATAGTCCTTCTCATGTTTGATGTTGGTCTGAATGAGCAGGAAGTGCGTGTACATTTGAGTGAGAGTCTTGGGAATCTCTCCTCTCTCTGCTTCACTCAACATCTTCTCTAGAACAGTGGCTGAGATCCAGCAGAACACTGGGATGTGGCACATAATAAAGAGGCTCCTTGATAACTTCAGGTGTGAGATGATCCTGTCGGCCAGACTCTGATCACTGATTCTCTTCCTGAAGTATTCCTGTTTCTGTGGGTCACTGAAGCCTCGTACCTCTGTCACTCGATGGACACACTCAGAGGGGACGAGATCCGCTGCTGCTGGTCTGGAGGTGATCCAGATGAGAGCAGAGGGAAGCAGATTCCCCACAATGAGGTTCGTCAGCAGCTCGTCCACTGAGGCTGATTCAGTCACATCACACAACCTCACATCGCTCTGAAAATCCAGAGACAGACGACACTCATCCAGACCATCAAAGATGAATGAAACTTTATACTTATTACTGGATATGTCCATTTCTTTGGTTTCAGGGAAAAAGACATGAAGAAGATCTGAAAGACTGAGTGTTTTGTCCTTCATCAAGTTGAGCTCTCTGAAAGGAAGTGGAAATATGAGCTGGACGTCCTGATTCTCTTTCCCTTCAGCCCAGTCCAGGATGAACTTCTGCACAGAGACTGTTTTTCCAATGCCAGCGACTCCCTTTGTCAGCACAGTTCTGATGGGTTTGTCTTGTCCAGGTAAAGGTCTAAAGATGTCACTGCATTTGATTGGTGTGTCCTCCATTTCTGCTCTCCTGGACTGTGTCTCAATCTGTCTCACCTCATGCTCATAACTGATCTCTCCACTTTCACTCTCTGTGATGTAGAGCTCTGTGTAGATCTCGTTCAGGAGTGTTGGGTTTCCCTGCTTTGATATTCCCTCATACAAACACTCAAACTTCTTTCTCAGATTTGATATCAACGTGTTGAAGACTTCAGGAAGTTCAGAGTCATGGCTGTAAGATGAAAATAACAGATTATTACAAATGTTATTGAAGTAAAAAGCCATAAATTACAAAATGGATTACTTGTTTGTTCTATTAAGGGACACAGAACAGCATTGGGTTTCTTTCAATTATTAGTCTTGAGTGATGTGCATTGCAACACCTAAAATTAAGCAAAAACAACAAAAGTCCTATATTTTACCTGAAAACAGGATACATGCTTTCATTAAAGTCTTGTGGTTGAATCACAGGCTTGAACACAGGTCTGTTTTTAACTGGTCTGGATGGAAGATTTGACCTTAAATCAGAATGAAGAGGGTAAAAAAAAAAAATAAAAAAAATCAGACACACTGATATTGATGTAATTGTGTCATTAACTGAGTAACTTACCAACAGCTTTTACAGAGTGTAAATGCACTGCTGTATATTAATAACAATTGCTGTATAAAAATAACAATCCAAAATCAGATCGCACTGCATTGTAATAGGGGTGAATCGTGTCGCAACTGCGTCATATGTATCTTTAATGTCTCGTATCGTTTGCCATGCTTCGACTGAACTGTTTTAGAACCATTATTGTACCTGATCTGATCTTGTATACATAACACCAAATTTGCTGTTGTGCTTTTAACTACTCCCATAGTGTATGATTGCAGAAAAAAAATATGTTTTTACTGGACATTGATAGACCAACAGATTTTGTGTGAAAAATATTCAAAATCTTATTTATTTATTTATTATTTACCCCACAGACACAGAGCATAAAACCAGCATATTTATACAAATACTTCAGTTAAAATAATATGTTTTTAATAATGTCTACGTTAACACTTGTTCAGAACAATCACTTTAGCAAAGATTATGTTGTACTACTTTTGGTTTATTTTAATTAATTAAAGAATTAATTTTGTTCAATAAATATACTGTCTTTAAAATGTTCATTTTAAAAATACAGAAACAAAATGATTTTAAAAAAGTAAAGATTCTGAAAGCATTGAATATCCCATAATAATTTACTATAGCAATCAAATATGTTAAAAGTAAATAGATTTTATTATATGAAGTGAATAAAAAAATATTTTTAAACATGATGGTTTCATTATAAATGTGGTGATTATCTCTAAGGTGGACACCCAACTTAATATATGATATTTACCATCTGAATTTAACCATGTCATGTCAAAAAAATGAAAAAAAGTCAGCCAACTGTTTCTTATGTTAATTTTTGTGCATTTCGTCCCAACAGCAGATCCTAGGGATGGTAATATTCTCCAATTTGCCACGGTATTAAAGATAAAACTATTTATTTATATATAATTATTAGTAGACTAGATGTGCTATACTTTTATTATTCAGAAAGTGACCAATAATTTGTGACCAGTATTTTATATGTAGATTGATTTCTCATCTCTAAACCTGTAGGCCGCGACCCACTTTATTACGATTGTAATTAAGGTTAAGACGACTACAGTGACATACAGGATTTGTTATTCTGCATGCGCAAGCCAATTATTACTGATGTGCAAACAAATCGTGTAAGTGCGCTCTTGGCTCACTGATCGCTTTAACATTGTATTTCTTCATGAACACAGTTCTATTCTATTGGTTGAGCAGATTTGGTGTGTTTAATACTTCATAATGGATCCGTATCGTATGCAGTCCTTTGGCATCTCCTTGTGGTCTTGCTTGGTATGGCAGGTTGACTTGAGCTTATTTAAGCTACAATATATATGAGCAGAGAAAGTACTTTTAAGTTGTAAATAATGTCTGAGAATTATGTTTGCAAAAAAGAAAACTGAGGGTATAAATCTATCTTGCAGTATTGATTTGGAGAGGAGGGGGGCCTTGTAGTAAAAAAGGTTGGGATCCACTGACATAGTAGAAAATAGATTAACAAGGCAGAGGTAGAGCTGCATCCTCCACCAAATAATTACAAATACAATGTTTGGAAACACACGTTAAACAATTCAGAAGCACAAGTTAATTTCTGATTTTCTGTCTAAAAATCAATGTCATCCAAATGTCCCTGTGCATCATCAAAAGCGGTTGTGAAGAAAAGTGTTGAGCTGAATTTTTGTGCCACCTGTTGTACCTAGGGTTGGTTACAGAAACCATATATGACCGGCATGTAACGAACCAAATCAGAACTAAGATTTCGGCACCTCATTTGGGTGCCACTTAAATGCCTGAGCTGTCAAGCTGGCGGCAAGGGACTGTCTTTGAGTGAGTCCTTAAACCGTTCATTCACCTAACATTCAAAAACACATTTCATTCTAACATAAATGTGGGTGTAGAAAAGAAGAACTCTTTTAAAAAAAAACTGTTCTAATACAAAAATCTAATACTATAAACACATCTTTTATAGAAATGTTATTCTGAGTACCTGACATAAGGCCGTTTGTCTCCACTCTTAAAATATAGTGGCTGATCCATAGAGCAGTTACTCTTCATAGACACACAGCTGGACTCTGGGTTTGAGCTCTTCTGCTGGACTGAACTGTAACAGAGAACAGATTCAGTTTTACCCTTTAGATTACTGTGTTCATTCTGTATGATAGGAACCATATTAATATAAACATTCATCTTGCATAAAAAAGCACTGAGGAAACTTTATGATTTTTTTCTTTAATATTTTATGTTAGCATTAAAGGCTCATTATGTAAGTTTCACCACTAAATATCACTTATTCAAAACAAAGGCGTAACTTAACGACACCGTGAATGAGTTAGGAATCATGGGAGTTGTCGTCTTTAGTTCTATTTAATAAGTTTAATAATTAGGTTAATGGTGATAGTGGCACCAGCTGCTGCTGTTAATGTGGCGTATTCAAATGACTTAGACAGTCCATTTACATTTACACAGTTTAAATGCATATTGCTTGTTGTGCACAGTTGCCCTAAAGATGCTGGTGAGGCAGTGGCACCAGGGCTTGGGCCCGTCATCACTGCTTCCAGCTATATTTATTATAAATATTAGTGTCAGAGTTGTGTCTCATTGTGCTTCCCTGTGAACTAGTTTTCCTTAGTTGTCTGATAAGTCATTATGTTCACCTGTCATCTAGAAATGTTAATAGAAATGTTAAAGAAATGTTTAGCACCATAAATGTCTTCACTGTCTTTTTAAAAAATTGATTACACATTTACAAAGTGAGTCAGAGAGCATAACTATATCATTAGTCACACCACACTTAATAACATCCAAAAAAGGCAAGATTTCAAATGGAATGTACTCCAAGATGTAAATCAGGACAGCACTAAACTCGGGATTTAACATATTCTTCAAAAACAGGATATTTTCTAAAACGAAGGAACAACTATATTTAATTGTCTTTCAATGAAAAATAATCACATTCTCCAAAAATGTTGAGGTAAATTCACAATATATATTTGTATGAGAGATTCGGTGGATGAATACATTGATTAATTATCCGAAATTGATTCCTTCAAGGTTCCTTGAATTGATAAATTTTCCCAAATGAATCAGGTAATTATGATTAATACTAATTCATCATTTTAACCCTTCAAGCTTAACTTTACCTGTATTCTAATACAGGGTTTTTTAGTCTTTTTCAGTTTTTAAGTCAATGAATGATTTTCTTTTTCTTTGTGTTTTTGGTTGCCTGATTATCATTAATGACATGCTTATATGAGGCTGTTGTCACTTTAAGACCATATAAATGTATCTAATATAAAGATAATTTAATTTTTTTTTTTTTTGACATATAACGTGTGTATTTGACCAGTCTGACCGAACTGAATTCAGCACAAGTGCGCTTTGGATGTGCACCACAGAAATCCTCCTGCCAGTACCGAATTCAGTTCAAACATGTCCTGCTCTTTATTCTCATTCATCCAGTGTTTCTTTGCTGCTCTATGGTGTTTAACCTGTTAAGCTGCAACCCCACTTTTGAAAAATCCCCAGAAATGACATACCCAAACTGAAACAGATACAGTTCATGAACCCTTTGTACTAAAAGCACAAGTATGGTCTCATTTGAAAGCTGACACCTGGCAGTTTATTGTAAATGTAGAATTAATTATTATCATAATGACAAAAATTGTTATAAATAGCTTCAAAGTTTTGTAAAGTTATTAGAAATTATTTTTTATGAAACATCCTCATGAAAATAAAATTGAAGTTGGCACTGGAGCAATCTAGAAATGCACTACAGCTAAAGCCACATGTCTAAACATTTTATGTTTAAAATCTGAAGATAACAAGTCCAAAACTCTGTATTTAGTTAAATGTTTTTCAAGACCATGTCAGTTGACTTTATTTTGATTTGACGCTAAGATGCTTCTGATGTTTATTGTCATCTTCTAACCATCTATCCAGTATATTGTCTCTATTGTTTTGTGGTGCAAACGAGCCCCATTCAGTCTCAGTCTCCCCATGCACACATTCACACCTCTCCAGCCTGGTTATGGCTCGAAATATGCATTTCTTTTGTCTGCATTATAGTTACTAACGACTGGCTATTCACAGGCTATTCATAGGGTTTCAGTCCCTAATTTCTTTTCTCAAAGTTCACCTCACATTTTAAATAAAGAATAAAGAACATTCTTGAATAAAGAAACTTTCAGTAAGCATTCAAAAAAACATAAAAGTATAACTTCTAGGTTGCAGGTGCACCTAGGGCTAGCTAGCATGTTAGCTTAGCACACCATCAATACACGACCATTTATGAGATTAAAACCATGTTTGTGCTCCAAACTTACTTTTATAACGCAAGTGGAGTATTTTAAATAATCTTCTGTGATCTAATTTGGCTTCAGATAAAAAAATCAGACAGAAAATATACTATTGTATACTGTTCTGCACAATGATAGTCTATATAGATTAGCATTACATTATAAATATAATCTATTATTATGAAAATACCTGGCATGTCTTGAAAAACACAGGTAACTCAAATATCATTGCAATCATGTTTATTATCTTCAAAACATCTTTATCTGCATTTAACAGCGCGAACTCTGTAGCTTTGTGTGTATCAGTGACGTCCTGGAATGTCACATGATCATGGCTCTTCTTCATGTTCCATATATGGACAATTATTGTGCATATAGCGCCCTCAGGCTGTTGGTATGGATTGAAAACACAGTATCAGAGTATGCAAGCGCTCATAATGATTACATCGACGCATTTGGGTATAAATTCAATAAATATTATTCCTGTCTATAGAAATATGATGTGAATCTATGAGAATATATCAATATTTCTCCAAATCTGCACATTTTTGAGCTAAAGCCCTGAGGGACGTTGTTTTGTGTATCGCTGTCATGACGACAGCACGGGAGTTTTTTATGAATGAAAGCGGCTGAATCGCATAATTCATATCAAAGGTATCGACTCATTTTTTCATTTCATAACTCCTGACACAAATTAAGAAATAACTGTCGCTATAAGTTTCTCAGAATACAATAGTGGTCAAATACTGAAACTTGAGTCTTATATCTTTTTAATGATGTATAGTTTGTCGAAGTATAACATTAAATCTGATAGTAACTTTGAGCTATATATAAAAAAAAACGCTTCAGTGCGCCGACGCACTGGTGAGGCTTAACAGGTTAAGCAGTCCTGCGCTGTATGCATACATTTACAAACAGAAAAACTATGTCGAAAAAATCTCCATCTATTGACATCGTCATATCGCCCAGCCCTCCTCCGCACCTCCTCTTTAAAAAAAACCCCTGTTCTTATACAAAAATCTAATGATATAAGCACATCTTTTATAGAAATGTTATTCTGAGTACCTGACATAAGGCCGTTTGTCTCCACTCTTAAAATATAGTGGCTGATCCATAGAGCCATTACTCTTCATAGACACACAGCTGGACTCTGGGTTTGAGCTCTTCTGCTGGACCGAACTGGAACAGAGAACAGATTCAGTTTAATTCTTTACATTAAAATGGTTCCTATCATACAGAATGAACACATTAATCTAAACACATTCATATTACATCAAAAAGCACTTTGAGGAAACTTTGATATTTTTCTTTAATATGTTATATAATATGTTATGTTAGTATTAAAGGCTCATTATGTAAGTTTTGCCGATTATAATCACTTATTTAAAACAAAGGCGTAACTTAACACCGTGAATGCGTTAGGAATCATGGGAGTTGTCGTCTTTAGTTCTATTTAATTAGTTATATCAACCGGGGCTTGGGCCCGTCATCGCTGCTTCCAGCTATATTTATTATAAATAGTTGTGTCTCATTGTGCTCCCCTGTGAACTAGTTTTTCTGAGTTTTCTGAGTGGTCTGATAAGTTATTATGTTCACCTGTCATCTAGAAATGTTAATAGAAATGTTAAAGAAATGTTTAGCACCATAAATGTCTTCACTGTCTTTTTAAAATATTGATTGCACATTTACAAAGTGAGTCAGAGAGCATAACTATATCATTAGTCACACCACACTTAATAACATCCAAAAAAGGCAAGATTTCAAATGGAATGTACTCCAAGATGTAAATCAGGACAGCACTAAACTCGGGATTTAACATATTCTTCAAAAACAGGATATTTTCTAAAACAAAGGAATAAATGATTATTTTTCATTGAAAGATAATTAAATACATTCTCCAAAAATGTTGAGGTAAATTCACAATATATATTTGTATGAGAGATTCGGTGGATGAATACATGATTAATTATCCGAAATTGATTCCTTCAAGGTTCCTTGAATTGATACATTTTCCCAAATGAATCAAGTAATTACGATTAATACTAATTCATCATTTTAACCCTTCAAGCTTAACTTTACCTGTATTCTAATACAGGGTTTTTTAGTCTTTGTGTTTTCGGTTGCTTGATTATCATTAATGACATGCTTATATGAGGCTGTTGTCACTTTAAGACCATATAAATGGATCTAATATAATGATAATTTAAAAAAAATTGACACATAAATGTGTGTATTTGACCGGTCTGACCGAACTGAATTCAGCACAAGTGCGCTTTGGATGTGCACCACAGAAAGCCTCCTGCCAGTACCGAATTCAGTTCAAACATGTCTCGCTCTTTATTCTCATTCATCCAGTGTTTCTTTGCTGCTCTATGGTGTTTAAGCAGTCCTGCGCTGTATGCATACATTTACAAACAGAAAAACTATGTAGAAAAATCTCCATCTATTGACATTGTCATATCGCCCAGCCCTCCTCCGCACCTCCTCTTAAAAAAAAACCTGTACTAATACAAAAAATCTAATAGTATACTATGAGCACATATTTTATAGAAATGTTATTACCTGATACAAGGCCATTTGTCTCCACTCTTAAAATATAGTGGCTGATCCATAGAGTCGGTACTCTTCATAGACACACAGCTGAACTCTGGGTTTGAGCTCTTCTGCTGGACCAAACTGGAACAGAGAACAGATTCAGTTTAATTCTTTATTTTAATATGGTTCCTATTATACAGAATGAACACATTCATCTAAACACATTCATCGTACATAAAAAAGCACTTTGAGGAAACTTTGATATTTTTCTTTAATATTTTATGTTAGTATTAAAGCCTCATTAATTAAGTTTCGCCGCTTATGATTGCTTATTTAAAACAAAGACGTAGCTTTACGACACCGTGAATGAGAGGAATCATGGCAGTTGTCGTCTTTAGTTCTATTTAATTTGTTTAATAATTAGGTTAATGGTGATAGTGGCACCAGCTGCTGCTGTTAATGTGGCGTATTCAAATGACTTTGACAGTCCATTTCCATTTACACAGTTTAAATGCATTGCCTGTTGTGCACATTTGGCAGTGGCACCAGGGCTTGGGCCCATCATCGCTGCTTCCAGCTATATTTATTATAAAAATTAGTGTCAAAGTTGTGTGATAAGTCATTATGTTCACCTGTTATCTAGAAACGAAGGTAATAGAAATGTTATAGAAATGTTAACAACATAAAATGACTACTGTCTTTTTAAAAAATGTATTGAAAATTTACAAAGAGAGCATAACTATATCATTAGTCACACCACACTTAATAACATCCAAAAAAAGCAAGATTTCAAATGGAATGGACTGCAAGATGTAAATCAGGACAGCACTAAACTGGGGATTCAGTATATTCTTCAAAAACAGGATATTTTATAAAACTCAGGAATAACTATGATTATTTTTCATTTAAAGCCAATTAAAGACATTCTCCAAAAAATGAAATCACAATATAGTAAAAAAGTTTTTCAAGAGTTTCAATACAGGAAGAACAAACTGAAATCTCTTCTGTAAAAAATTCCACTATGGATATTTCATAAACAGGATTTTGTAACCTTTGGGCCAACAGGGAATGTCAGAAAGAAATTTAAAGAAACCTCAACATCACCAAAGGCTATATCACTGAAAATCACCAACAATACTTTTGTTAGCCTACCCAGTTGAACCCACAAGAATTTTCTTTGCTGTATCGCCCAGCCCTACCCACTACCGTGCCCAGAATATCAATCTGATCAATATTGAATTATTATGGTTTATGGACAAAACGGTGATAATTTAATAGAACTGACAGATATTTGTATGAGAGATTTGGTGGACGAATACATTGATTAAATATCTGAAATTGATTCCTTCAAGGTTCCTTGAATTGATACATCTTCCCAAATGAATCAGGTAATTACGATTAATACTAATTAATCATTTTAACCTGTCGAGCTAAAATTTCCCTTTATTCTAATACAGAGGTTTTCAAAGTCGTTGAATGATTTTATTTTTCTTTGTTTTCTGTTGTTTGATAAACAATGACGTGCTTGTATGAGGTTGCTGTCACTTTAAGACCTTATACATGTATCATTTCATTTTGACACATAAATGTGTGTATTTGACCGGTCCGGCCAAACTGAATTCAGCACGTGTGCACTTTGGATGTGCACCACAGAAAGCCTCCTGCCAGTACAGAATTCAGTTCTCTGTCGCAGTTTATTGTGCTTTTAATAACTCAAACACGTTCCGCTTTTTCTTCTCATTCATCCAGTGTTTCTTTGCTGCTCTATTGGTGTTTAAGCAGTCCTGCGCTGCATGGATACATTTACAAACAGAAAAACTATGTAGACAAATCTCCATCTATTGACATCGTCATATCGCCCAGCCCTCCTCCGCACCTCCTCTTAAAAAAACATGTTCTAATACAAAAATCTAATACTATAAGCAAATATTTTATAGAAATGTTATTCTGAGTACCTGCTATAAGGCCTTTTGTCTCCACTCTTAAAATATCGTGGCTCATCCATAGAGCGGTTACTCTTCATAGACACACAGCTGGACTCTGGGTTTGAGCTCTTCTGCTGGACTGAACTGGAACAGAGAACAGATTCAGTTTAATCCTTTAGATTATTGTGTTCATTCTTTATAATAGGAACCATATTAATATAAACACATTCATCTTTCATCAAAAAGCACTTTGAGGAACCTTTATGATATTTTTATTTAATATTTCATGTTAGTATAAAGGCACATTATTGAAGTTTTGCCGCTAAAGATCCCATATACAAAACAAAGGCACAGATTAAACAGTGGAAAGCAATCATGTTCATAGATGAGGTAATGTATTAAAGTTTTATTAATGTTCCTGTGGTATGAAGCAGGGCATGCCGAGAGACTGAGACATTATACGCTTCTGTTTTTATTATGCTTATATGCCGCTGCCACTCCTGTTGTTTTGTCGTTTATGATTATTTTACGATTAAACTTACATTTAAAAGGTGCAATAAGTTAATATCACCAAAACAAACATGCCCCCAACCCAAAAGGGTAACACCAGTGTTTCCAATTGGGGGTATCACCTAATTTAACGTCTTTATCCTTGTTGCTGAGTTATATATTAATTTTGTGACACGGAGCTATTTTGGTTATATTTAAATAAAATTAGTTTATAATTTTTTTTTTTTATTTGGGGCAATTTGTCCTGCATTTTACATAGGCCTACAAACATAGTTCAATAAACACTATGGATTCATAGTTGAATCCTAATAGCAAATATAAAGAAATTAATATTTCACAAGTAGTAAAAAAGCTCATTTGTGTGTGATTGCATTTTTAAGTCTTAATTTCCCTTGACGAAGTGTGAGATCATGCGCCGCAAACCCACACATTTTTTAAAAACATACCAAGCATAGGTCTGCCTGTTAAATGCAAGAGGCTCTCCAAATATAGAGCTGAATGAAAGAAGGAAAAAAAAAAAAAAAAAAAGGTTATTAGTGGGTCTGTCCAGTAACTAATTATGCATATACACTACCGGTCAAAAGTTTTAGATCGGTAAGATTTTTTATGTTTTTAAAAGAAGTATCTTCTGCTCACAAAGGCTGCATTTATTTGATTAAAAATACAAACAAAAACAGTAATATTGTGAAATATTATTATAATGTAAATCAGCTGTTTTCTATGTGAATATATAGTAAAGTGTAATTTATTCCTGTGATCAAAGCTGAATTTTCAGCATCATTACTCCAGTCTTCAGTGTCACATGATCCTTCAGAAATCAGTATAATATGATGAGTTGATGATCAATAAACATTTATGATTATAATCAGTGTTGAAAACAATTATTTACATTTTTATTTCATGATGCTATGATGAATAGAAAGTTCAAAAGAACAGCATTTATCTGAAATGGAAAGCTTTTGTAACATTAAACACTATCGTTCAAAAGTTTGGAGTCAGTAAGAATTTTAATTTTATTTTTGGGGGAAATAAATAAAATAAATCAATACTTTTATTCATCAAGGATGAGTTAAACTGATCAAAAGTTACAGTAAAGACATTTATAATTTTTCTAAAATATTCTATTTTAAATAAATGTTGTTCTTTTGAACTTTCTATTCATCAAATAATTTTGAAAAAAAAATTGTACACAACTGTTTTCAACATTGAAAATAATAATGAATGTTTCATGACCATCAAATCATCATATTATACTGATTTCTGAAGGATCATGTGACACTTGAAGACTGGAGTAATGATGCTGAAAATTCAGCTTTGATCACAGGAATAAATTACACTTTACTGCATATTCACATAGAAAACAGCTGTTTTAAATTGTAATAATATTTCACAATATTACTGTATTTGTTTGTATTTTTAATCAAATAAATGCAGCCTTGGTGAGCAGAAGAGACTTCTTTTAAAAACATGATAAATCTTACCGATCTAAAACTTTTGACCGGTAGTATATATATATATATATATATATATATATATATATATATATATATATATATATATATATATATATATATCTTACCGATCTAAAACTTTTGACCGGTAGTATATATATATATATATATATATATATATATATATATATATATATATATATAGCGACCTGCACTTGAAGATTTTTCAATTGCTCATGGTGGACTGTCTGACTAGCATGTGGCCGGTTATAGCCAATAATGCAAAAGGGCAAAATCTTTTTCTGTAATACAATATTTAACAGTGTTTGTTGAAAGTACCTGCATCCTGTAGAAAAAGCTCCATCTCTGGATCCTTGTGAATCAGCCATGATGAAGCTGCAGGAGAATCTGATGAGTTTGATCTCCTCCACTGACTCTGAATAAAAAAATTAAAAAAACATTAATCATTTCCTTCATAAATTTAGCTGAACATATCTGGAATGTGTGAGAAAAAGGATCATGTGACTGTGTTAACTCAAGCTCAGTCATAGCCTACATGTTTACACATGTGCTGTTAAACTTCTGAAGAATCACAGACATCACCAAACACAAAAGAAGCATTGAAGTGAAAGAAACCCGTTATTAAATATTTTATATCAAACAAACAAGCACTTAAAATGTCCTCCAGAGATTAATATTAATATGAAGAAGTCACCACACATGAACACTCACCTTGATCAAACTTTTACAAGATAACGGTTCTCAAATCCTCCAGCTTTAACATCATAAAGACACACTGAAATTCCTGCATAAACGTTTCTATAAAATACTTTTATGATCTGTTTTTCTGTTTCGTGTTCATTTTTTATCTGATTAAAATGGCGACAGGTTAACTAACTTAACGTTAACTTACTTTCACTTTCCATTTGTAGAGAGAGAGAGAGAGAGAGAGAGAGAGAGAGAGAGAGAGAGAGAGAGAGAGAGAGAGAGAGAGAGAGAGAGAATATGTTTGAGGGGTTTTATGTGGTTTTTTGGGGGGTTAATTGTTTGATTTGCTGTTCTCTCTCGCTCATTTCGTTAAGACGTTTCACTCATTTGCTAATGACACGGGAATAAGATATCCATGACTCATAATTTCACTCGAGCGGATTTCTGACCAGAATACTCGATTATTTATAATATACAGATTATAATATACAGATATCTAATCAATCTTAAACATGTAATGAATAATATTGAACTCACTTTTCTCGAGTGGACGCACACGGCCTGTGATAAACACTGGAGGGCGACTTCCCGAACAAACTTCACTGCGTCACAAAATCTTCTTCTTCTTTGTGTTTATTATTGGCGGGTCGCAGCTTTTCAGGTGCGCCACCTCTGTGCTGGAGTGTGAAGTGATTTCAGGCTAGGAGGTGTACAACATCATGATATCTATTCTGTTCTTAAGTCTACTATTCTTAATGAATTTTAAAACTCTCTGTAGTTTTACCAGACCCTTTTTTTGTGTTTAATATGTTGCTGGTTGTAAATTCTTTACATCCTATGTTCTGTAGTTCTCTTTTAGTTGATTTCTTTCCTGTTCATAGAACAGAATAACAACACATGATCAATTGTTTCCATTACTTGGCATAGTTCATATAATACTGTACTGTGTTTTCCTATTATATGAAGTTTTTTATGGCCCATCAAGTCTTGTTAAAAAGCATCTGATCTTCTGCTTAAATTTTTGTGTCATTTTACTTTGTCTCACGCTGTTGTGTAGCCTATATTATAAAAATGTGTTCCTGTTTTACATTCATTCCAATTTCCTTGCCATTTCTGATTATACTTTTTCCTTCATCCTACTTAAAAGTACCACAAGCCAAACAGTCTAAAATCCAACAGGCAGAGGTCAGGCAAATAACACTTCAGAGAACCAGTCCAAAGTCAAAAAAGCAGGAGAATGAATATCACAAAAAATACAAAAAGGGAATGAATATATACTTGAAGATATGAGTCTCTTTATATAGGGTGTCTGAGTATGTGTGTGAATTGATATCAGGTGTTTGTGATAAGACCGGAGATTTAGAGCACTGCAAGGCAAATAATTTAATAATGCACACAATATTATGACGATAAGGGATTGTGTGACACAGACAATTTCCTCTGGCCCAGATGTGGCCCACAGCTTGTAAAATGATTCCCGTTTTTACATCAATTTACATCAAAAACATCACTTTTCCATACACTGAAAAGTGCCTTTTTTTATGTGGCACAGGTCTGGCCCAAAGACAGATCCGGCTGAGAGTTGCGGGAAATATGTGGCCCAGAAACTGGCAGTGAAACCCAAATTCATTCATTTAAAAAGATGAAGGGTTTTTATTATAAAATTAACAAAGGATATAATATAAACATGTACAAGCAATGAACAATTACACTATAATATTAACATTTACTTTTTACACGACAAAATAACAAGCAAATTATATTTAATGCCTCCTCCATAATCATTTCCCATTTTATGCATCAGATGAGGACGTGAAGTGCCAATTTTCGGACCCGCTGTTCCCGCTGTTCGGACCTTTCGATTTTTTTTTTTTTGATTTTTTTTAAATGTTTGAAGAAGAAAAAAAAAAAAAACGGACCTTCCGATACTGCATGAAGTTCGAAACTTTAAACGTCATCAATCACGTAGTATTGTCATTTCGATACAAGCATCGGTACAGTGTGTGATGCAAAAGTGCTGTGAAAACTGCTTTGGAGCATTGAAACCCTGGTATATCAACCATCCCATCACTACTTGCAATGGCAAAAGTTTGTTTAACAAAACAAACCAAAGTTTGTTAAACAAAAACGCCAATAAAAGTCATAGTACGGGATTCGAACTGCGTTAAAAAAGCAGCTGAATTGATGTCCAAGTGTCGTATCACAATGAGCTATCACATAGGGACAGAATACACAAGGTTATTGATATAGGTACATATCATTCAAAAGTCTTCTTTGTTTCATTATGGGAAGGGATTGGGTCCTGTTAACTTGTGCCTCAAGCCCTCAGTTGAAGAGACATTTGAATTCCAATAAGATTCAACCACTCAACTCATATTTTCTGGATGTGTACCCGTATTTTAAGTGTGCAGTTGGTTTAATATAGATTTGTGTGTCCGATTGTAACATGATTTTTCTCTCCCAGTGTAAACGTATTAAATATATTTACACTTAAATCACAATTAGAGTTGCCAATTGTACACTGCATATATTTAAAAATGGGCTTTTAACAAATTTTTTTTTTTAGTCATACATTTGAACACTTTCTAAAAGAAATATCCAATAAAGTAATGAAGTAAATTCTATGCATGAAGTCAACTTTAAAAAAATACTCGAATTGAAAATACTCAAAACTTTAAATATACTACAACTTCAGGATATTAAATCATGTATTTTTCCAGTGCATTGTTCAATGACAATTTTGAGCATATAATTTACCTAAAATATATTTTAAAGTAATGTTCAAATAAGTACACTTTAAAGAAATACACAGAACTTATATCTTTCTAAAATATATTTTTAGAAAATATACTAAATTACAATTATTTTAAAGTGTGTTAAAAGTTGTATTGTGAAAATTGGTAAAAGCATGATGCTAATATACTTTCTATATATTTCAAGAGTTAGTACACATCTGTGTTAGTATATTTGCAATATACTTTTGAAAAGGGAATCAATTTGTAATACAATAAATATACATATTTTTCACAAGGGTATGCACGTTTCTGTGATGGGTAGGTTTAGGGATCAGAGGTCAGGTTAGGCCAAAGAAAACATCATTAATCTGAATGGAAGTCTATGCAATGTCCTCACTAATGTGTGTGTGTGTGTGTGTGTGTGTGTGTGTGTGTGTGTGTGTGTGTGTGTGTGTGTGTGTGTGTGTGTGTGTGTGCGTGCGTGTGTATGAGGAGGACTGTGTAGTTACTTGTATAATAATCAAGATTACAGCTATAGATTTATGCATTTCCCGGTGTGTCTCAGGTTTTTGCTGTAATCTTGTGACTGAATGCATGATGAATCAAAGGCCTTAAAATGAGTCTATAAACAACAATTAGTCCTAATGAGGGAATTTTAAGTGTACTCTCAAAAATAAGTCTTAGAGCTGAAGTGGAAAGCATTGTTGGTAATTGTTGGTAAATCATTGTTGGTGGATTTTTTAGATGTGTAAACAAAGGTCCAGCTTACAGAAATATTTTCTAAGAAAGTTTAGGGAATTATCCCATTAAGTTATGAAAACGAAATTCCCGGATGATTCAAAACATCTTATAAGTCTTTTTTAGTTAAACGAACGTTAAGAGAACATTCCATTTTATTGTTTTGGAAACATTATAGAAATGTTACTTTTGAATGTTCTCTGAAAATTCTGTAACTAGTTACATTCAAAAGATGTTAAATGAATGTCTAACTAAAATGCTTCAGAAAAAAAAAAGGTTCCATGAACGCTTTAAATAATGATTTTGTGCTAATGTTTTGAGAACATTATTAAAGACCATAACTCTGAACAAACATTCTTCCAGTTGAATGTTTGTTCACAACTTTAAAAGAACCTTTCCAGAATGTTAGCTTAAGTTCTAAGAAGGTTCCCTGTGTTTGCACTGCAGGCGAGTGACGCTGTACCTGTAAACATGTAAATGCAGCTCATTCCACAGGCCTTTATATAAAGATAATCCAATCTAATGTCTGCATGATGTATCTGGTGTTGCTCTTGTGCTGCAGTTCTACAGGATTGAGAAATATTTCATCAACAAATGAAGGAGCCAGAATCTTGCACAACAATTCACAGTTGATTTATGGGCAACAAACTTTAAAGGTAATTACCAGCACTAAACACACTGAGAATGTATGTGTGCAGCGTAGATATTTCTGTATGTGTGTAAGACCAATAGAGATTCTCTGTTTGTGATTTCACCTGTTATAGATTTCATCTGTTTGTGTTCTTGTGCAGAGTAAGTTTATAAACTCACTGCTTGTGTTTTAAAGTAAAGTCACTGTGTTTCTGAAGTTCAGTGACTGTGATTAAAAGAGGATTTTGTTTCATTGTGACACATAAAAGATCATAATAATGATGCAAAACATCCAAACTTTCACCTAAATTAATGCTGTATGTAAACCAATTAATGCTGACCTTTTGTTTGTTCTTTTCATTTTTCATTTGTTATTTTTATTGTTATCAGTTGTTTTTAGCTCTTCAGTATTCCTAATTTCCATTTGAAATTAATTCTTCAGTTTGTTCACTTTGTTTGTCCATTCTTTTAATATTTTTTAAAAAGTTCAAAAAAATGTAAAATACAAGTAATTTGAAAATACAAAATTTACTTATAAGTACTATTTTGAAGTGCAAGAGTAACTGTGGAGTTAGATACACGTAAGAGTATAGAATATCAGAATATCATTGTTTAGTGCAGAAGATGCGCTTGTAACAGAAGATTTGCGAGACAGCGAGAATGAGCTTCTCACATGACAGTAAAGTTGACATCTTACTCTCTTCTGACTGCCGTTATCAATCTTTTTTTTTTTACCTCTTTTTGAAAGTTGTGAAAACACTCTGTTGTGGCATTTTTCTTTTTTCTATTTGAGCAAATGGGAACACAAAAATATATTTAATGCAGTCTCTCATTCACCACTATAGAAGTTTACCCAAGAATGACGACTTCCACTTCTGAAAAACCCGGAAATGTGAAAAGGGTCAATAGGATGTGTTACGTGATGTGCTTGCATCTAGTCAAACTGTGACTATTTGGTAGTCCTATTTGTATTTTATATGTCTATGGTCCTATCAAGCTTGGTGATTGAAATTACATATATGAATAAGTATTTTGAGTATTTTAAAATTACAGTCTCTCAAAGTATTTAATTACAAATTACTTTTGATTTATTTTTGTTAAGGAAAATACAAATGACAGAATGCTCACAAGTAATTAAATACATATTTGAAATACATTTAATTAAAATACTGCCCATCTCTGCACACATACACAAACCCAGACGCACATCTGCAAAGGGACGGATGGCCCTTCAAAAAGTTGTGTCGTCGTAGGAGAGGAATGTGGACAAACGTTGACAACATATCAAAGGTTGACTTGCTCATCCTAGGGCTGGGCGATTTAAATCGTGATATTGTTATGCGCATCTCGTCAATAAAGCCGGTTCCTTGATTAGTAGTAAATCGCCATCACCTGCTTTCAGATGGAGCGGCATTTACTACAAAGAACCGTAGTTAACTGACAAGCTGAGCCATATCGCATTAAAATCGCGGACGTATCGCCAGCGATTTTAATGCGATATGGCTCAGCTTGTCAGTTAACTACGGCTCTTTGTAGTAAATGCCGCTCCATCTGAAAGCAGGTGATGGCGATTTACTACTAATCAAGGAACCGGCTTTACTGACGAGATGCGCATAACAATATCACGATTTAAATCGCCCAGCCCTAGCTCATCCTAAAATTTATCACCCTCTGCTCCTCGTTAAAGCCAATATTTAAACAGAATATGCTCCCACTAGTCCTGAGATCTCTCTCGCACACAATAACTCACACATATGCGCAGGCTGCAATGATGGCCCTTTTTGTCTTCCTCAAAATCATGGTGATGTTTGGCAAACTTTGCATAGGCCTTTATCGCAGAGCTAGCATCAAGAATATTTTGCGTTCGTCCATCTGTGCAAGATCATTTAACCCTTTAAGCATGCGCAATGTTTCAGATAGTATGGCAAGTGTAAACACATCGGATACAGTTGAAAGAATGTGTAAACAGACGGTAAATTGGCCATCAAGACCTGCAGTGCAAACAAGGCCTTTTTTTCAGAATAATAACAATTTAACTTTTTAAATTTATTAATTTAAACTAATTATTAGGCTATAATTTTTACCACCCTCCACGCCTCCCCTGGCATGCTCTGGCGCCCCCCACACTTTGAAAACCCCTGTCTTACTCTAAACCCTGATTTAGATAGTTCACAACAGAACGGGCTGGAGAATCCTCCATATCTTAATGAGTATTGTGATGCAGTAGACCCTTGGCAGGCCCAACTGGGTCACCTCGAGTCTACTGCGGACATGTTACAGTCCGGAAAAATAATAAAAATGATGGCTCAACCCGTAGCACTCTTAAGAGTATGATGGATTTATTTACAAGTGCCCAAAGTTGAATAATCCAGTGAAATATAAATATAAATAATATATATATATATATATATACACAAGTGTACCGTCCTGTAAAATAAAGTAACAAAACAACAAAAATAAAATAGATTAAACTTGCCGAATATATACTCAAACTCCCACGTATCCACAATATACAAAATAACAATAGCTCACGATTTTGCAGTAGTCCGTTGCTCGACTTGGTAAAACAAGTCCTGTTCTGGAGTCTGGCTCCTGCCTTTAAAGGCCAAACTCCGCCCCTTTTTCGGGGACCACCATTAACAGGTACTTGCCATAAGGTGACAATGTCTTCCACATTCAAATTGACAAATAACTCCACGCTATAACAAACAAACTTTTTTATACCTTTATACCTAACTAATTTCAATAAACATTATAACATAATAAACAAGACAACCATAACTTAAATTACGTTTTGTCTTTTATCTTTAAACTTGGGTACCCCACATTTAGACACCACATGGTTTCACCCAGTTCTGGTCCACTGCGCCAGCGCGGCATAGCCGCTCGCCCTACCTGAGCTCGAGTTTGCCGGCGCAGCTCCCAGCAACCGGTTTACGCCAACATATAACAGACGATTTAATACATAAAACAAACAAATAATGAAAATGCATGATATGTCCGGAAGAAATA
The DNA here is from genome assembly GCF_949319135.1 of Squalius cephalus. Taxonomy (NCBI): domain Eukaryota; kingdom Metazoa; phylum Chordata; class Actinopteri; order Cypriniformes; family Leuciscidae; genus Squalius; species Squalius cephalus. Next base: position 2,671,085 of record NC_137132.1, read on the forward strand.
ACAGAAGGGAAGTGTGGAATGTGGATGAATGACTAAGTGCTATCGGAATCGCGTGTGCAACCGCTTCTCCAATAGCGGCATCAACAAGTGAGAAAAGTGTGTGTGGTTGATGCGTGTATGTGTGTGTGTGTGTGTGTGTGACCCCCAATTTCCACCGGCTGCGTTACGGCTCCGGCACGGCGGCGGAGTCAATAGGTTTCCATTAAAGTCAATGAGTGTATTTCCACTGAATGCGGTACAGCTGCGTTCCGACTCCGGCGATCCGCAGCCCTCCGGAGCAGATACGCAGAGCTTCTATTTTTGCCGGATGCCGGAGAGCTACGCAGCACTGCAGGGCAGAATGCGCAGGACAGGAAGTCGAGCAAAAAAACAGAACAAACCAAAACAAAATAAAAGATCCGGTTAATTTTCTAAATAAAATACACCGTGATCATGGCGGATCATATTTCCCTACACTACACCTTGAAAACGTCATAATATGCCATTCCTCATAACGTTCTGTTTATAGAAACTATATATCGCGCGATCATACGTGAATTAGCGAGATCTCGTGGGTCCTCGTGACTTCAGCTGTCAGTCATGGACGCAGCCGTTCCGCAACAAATCCGGACCTGGTGGGTATTGACGGACGACGGAACACGGAGCTGTCACGCAGCGGAGCCGTTCCACAGCCGTTACGCATCTGGTGGAAATTGGGGGTGAGTGTGTGTGAGTGTGCCAGTGCTGCCACTTGCAGCGGTGAAGAAGGTCACTTCTTCACAGTATTATGTAAAATAGATTGTAGTGTATCTGTGTTTGTGTGATTGCAACAAAATGGCAAGGCAGTTCAGCAGCTGCCCTGCTGTTACAGTAACACCAAAGCACTTTAATTACTGACCTGTGTGTGTGTGTGTGAGTGTGTTCAAAGACCCAATTAAACACATCTGCCTCTATAATAACTGATTTAAAGCACAATTTCTCTAGATGGAAATTAGCAACAAATGCAATATTCTATACTAGCAGTATATCTGTACCATCTTAAACAGTTCATATTAAATTCAGGTTTCAAGTCACGAGCACTAAACTCAACACACTGCAGATGAATGTGGGCCACTGGAGCATCAGACAGAAATATTTTGAACGCTGAGTTACTCTTAGAAGGTTTGTGTGTTGAGATCCATGCAGCAGCTCCACAGCTCTGCAAACCCCATCACTCTGCAAATTCTGCAAATGATAATAATTTAAAGGTGCATTATGCAACTTATATTTGTTTTGCATGTGTGTGTTCAAAATTAACTAAATTTAAATAATATTATGTAAATATGTGATGTGCAAAAATATTATGACTGGATAATAAGGGAATGTGTTTAACAGGACAGATGCAGTGTGTTTATTTCCGCACAGATCCGATATGATCATCAAGGATAATTCTGATACTGAAAAAATGAAACCTGTATGTATTTTTATGTATAATGTTAATTTAAAGTGTTTTAAAATAATTAAAAAATAAACATGAATGAACCAGACATATAAAATGATATTCATATTCATTGTTTATCAATCCAGCCAGTACAAGCTAAAGGTGCTGCACTTTCAGTTTCCTGTATAGTTTTGTAATAAGTATCCTCAAAATTAAATGATGACAGTTTTACTGTAGTGTTACACAAAGATGTGCTGATAGCTATTCTTAGATTTGGCAATTAAAAATTAGACAAATTTATTATAATAGGATACAGCAAATCAAAATCTAAAGCACAATGATGTAAATATGCACAGTGCAGAACTAAGTGTGGCTATAGTGACTAAAAGAAGAAAGTCATATACACCTAGGATTGCTTGAGAGTGAGTAAATTAACCTTTTATTAGTCTTTGTCTCCCTCTGCTGGTACAACACAAACACACATATTCAGGCTCTATATTTTCTCTGTAACAAAACCTCCAACCTTTTTAAATGTATACTGTGTGTTTACACAAATAAAATGGTTAATCTATGAATGAGAAACTGTAATTTGCTGCAGTGAAATAAAAGGTGTTTCACTGTCACCTCATCAGGTCTGCCAAAGTATTGTTGAAATCTAACTGAAGTCTTAATTTATAACAGTGAAGTCACTGTATCTTCAGTCTCTGTTGATTCTGTTGACTGTGAGTCTCTGTAGTGGATCCTTATTCACCATCAGATGATCACAAGAAGATCAGGTCATCGAAAGTCCTAAAATAGAAACACACAAACAGTCACATATGCAGTATGAGACATCAAGTCTGTCACATCTTTTCATAAGAAAACTTTGCACTAACTAGATAAAATATATTAATTCATTCTCAAACATGATAATTTAGCTTCTATCCGATGCTCAAAGTCACTTTACAAAATCAAAAGGACATGAAAGCTCACTTTCACACAACGCGCACACAATCTGATACAGAAACAGCAGAAGTTATCATTACACTTAAATGCAAATTTAATGTCAGTTAACAACAAACAACCCAAATCTCAGATTATCACACACATAGAGACAGTTAAAGAGTAAAAGCTGAAAATAACATTAATGTTATTTCTGCGTGTGATCTACTGACGACACGCAAATTGAAGAACACAGACGCAATCAGATAATTTCCATAATGACCAACGCAATCTACCAGGTAGCGTCTGGTTTAAGACGTGCTTTTTTTGGGCGGTAAATAATGGCACAAACACCAGCCCATTGACGAGCACAAACCCTTGTAAATCACCTTGCGTGATTTATTTAAATACTCTTCTCCCATAAATTTTGCGCCTGAAAGGGAAACTCCTAAACATGTATTTGAAATAAGGTCCGTCTCAAATATAATCGTGTCCACGCCTTTTCAGCGCTAATTTTTCACTGCGTGTCTTTAATAAATCCTGAAAGTAGATTTTAAATGGCAAAATTGAGTTTGCGCTGGCGATAGCTGTTAGTAAATCTGGCCCTATGGCACAGGATTGAGCAGCCCGGGAACCAGCAGTCAGTGTCTCAGGCTGGGCAGGACAGAACTCAAACACACAGAGACACACAACACAACAGGGGAGAAACAAGACACAAGAACAAAACACCAAAGTTATATGACTGAAAAAGTAAACATATGAATGTAAGGGAAAGAACTAAACAAAAACTAAAATAAATAGCTCTAGCAAAACAGGAGTACAGCAAAAGAAGGCTAGGTGTAAATAGGTATAGACACAGGCTAAATAACAAATCAATTAAAAGGCTAAAATAACAATGCCAATGCAAGGATACAAATAACTACAGAACAAACTCCGGACAATAACACCCGGATAAGTAGGCAATACTTCAGACAAGTCTATGACACGCAACACAACAAGCAAAGACATGAAGCAAGGAAGCACAATATAAAGGGATGAAAGCACATGAGAACCTGGTGATCACAATTAGTGAATCAAGGACTAGACAAAGACAAAACTAGGGTAACTTGGAGGCAAGTCAAGGCAAGCACATGGCCAACATAAATAAAGACACAGCCATATCCTCAATCACCAAAAAAACATGGAAACATTAAACAAAGACACAACAGACAAAGCTTCCAGGGCAGAGCCCTGAGAAAATATTCACACACACATGGTTACTGAATCAGGTATAATTTTCTTTTCTTTTTTCTAGGGAGTAAAACAGCCATTTGAACTTACAATTAAAATATGATCAAAAATTAAATTCTTACATCAGTATCTCCAGTTTATAATGTGGATCATCCTTCAGATCAGAGAGTAGCTTCACTCCTGGGTCTCCTAGTTTATTCCCATTCAGAACCAGTTCTCTCAGGTGTGAGGGGTTTGATCTCAGAGCTGAAGCCAGAGCAGCACAACCTTCATCTGTGACACCACAACTCCACATCCTGTAGAGAACAATGACACATTCTTCATTCTCTCAGATCAGATCAACAAGGACTTTCTCATGATCACATTCAAACTAACATTGTAATGAAGATGTGAGCGAGACAATAAGAAAAAAAAAAGTCATATTATTCTTCTTTTTGCTCCCTGAACACAATATTCAGACACTGAAACTCTGACATCAAATTCTACTACAGATTTATATTAGTGATTAAGAATAATTGATATTACATCTATAGCTCTCCTAGCAACACATCGATATCACCCTAAATACATTTTTCTACATACATTTACTATACTCCCTGCATTATCCCATCAATAAAGTATAAGCTTATGGTCTTATGACCAGATCATGTGACTCTTAGAGAGTGATATTAGATAAGTGATATCTTTATACGCTGAATGATATCTATAAGAATTATTTGATTCTTCTCTACTGATTCATCCTGATGTTCCCACTCTTAGGCGGAGAGAGTCCTTCAACAGTAGGAATGCGAATTCTCAATGTTTCTTTCAGGGAATTGTGACTTGTGTTCATGCATTTAGCTGGTGGCGCTCTGGGGTTTGCTTTTCATGATTTCTGTTAATATGATTTTCTTACTTTATCTGGTAGTCGGTTTGCTCCAACACATTGCACTCATGGAAGGCTTTAGGGTTTCTTCCAGTCTCATTAGTAGCAGAGCATTAATGTGGCGAGCGGAGCTCAAGTCTAGCATCAGGCCTTGATCATGTCTTTCCTGCCGATATACAATTAAAGGTATAGTGGAGGATCTTTCCAAATTTTAGATAAGAACCGCCCTCTCCACTTTTTGAAAAAATGCACATGCGCAACACTCTACCTGCTCCCGAGAGGGAACACCTATTAAACGTGTGCGAGGTTCTCCTCGTGCACGCTCTGTTTACAAGTTGCTGTCGGTATCGCTCATACAAGATTACTTTCCAAAAGAAGATTTGCACTTTTTCTCCAAATAGCATGCCAAACTTTACCTGTCGAGTAGAAACTTAGCGACTGAGGCATCAGTGGGAAGCCCAACCTATGTTTTCAGCGCACGCCATCGTGTGAAACAATCTCCCAAAAACACTCTGGTCTTGTTTCTCTCTTCTGAGTCCTTTCTCTTCTTCTCATACACCTCGTACAAACTTTTTCTCTTGCGACCCTCAGACATTTTCAAAGGACCCAGTGAAATGGCGAGCTTCAATGAATGGCTTAAACCGTACCTCACCACACATAAACACCTGAAAGTGCGCATGCGCAGAAAGTGAAAACTACCTAGGGACGAGCACGTACAACGGCCTTACGTAAACATATCACCAGAATGATTGACAATTAGGAGGACCAATAGTCTAGATGATCCACCCGGAAGAAAAAAATCCTCCACTATACCTTTAAGATTCAGTTATCGCTGTCTTCTCATGTTTAAAATGCTAATTCAATGATTATTTAAGGTCATTGAAGAGCATGCAGTTTGTTGATCCGATTCATAGCTCCACTAAATGTATGAGGTCGTAAGGGGCCTTAGATTCTATGATTATAGTGTGAATTTATATTTAGTTTATTTTCACTCAGCATTCGTTTAATAAATCTATAATATATGATTTTTTCTCTGTAATTATATTTACACATTATATTATGACAGTGGTGTCTGCACACCAGTGATTGATTGTGCTGTTACACCAGCATTCTGAGGTGCTCATGTTATTTTGTTGAGAGTTCATTCTATGTTAATTAAAGGCACAGTGTGTAAGGTTTTTTGATAAAAATATAATTTTAAATATTATATTATTCACTTGCCCTTCACTGTTGTCCTTCCATGGGACTCGAGACCAGTGTGTTGCGCAAGTGTATATCATTAGCATTTGCTCCACCGGCCACGTTCCACTCCCACGGCTCTTGTTTGCACCCTGCCCCATACCACAGTAACATTAATAAAGCTTTAAATGTACCATATTGTCAAAACTGAAATTTCCTGGCTTTTTTCATGATAACAGAGGTCTAAGGGCTATGTAACTACCATATAAGTTTCAAAACAGTCAATCCACAGACAAATGCACACAGCCTGCATAAAGTAGCTGTGCCTTTTCACGAGCTGTTGTGACTTCGGCGTCAGAACTACTCAGTCTCCGCCTTCAGTCACCACCCCGAGCACTGCACACCGTCCCTCACTCCTTTTGCCCAACCCCAGACAACATCGCGTCCATGCCATTACTGAGCAACAACAACACAGAAACATGTGGAGAAAACGCTGTTCAGTCGATGGATGTCAGGAAACTACATCATTGCAAATGCTTCCAAACAATATTAATATAAGAGACCAGTGGCTGATGTTCATTTATTCTGAAATACCACATCAATATTTTGTTCGACCTTAACCTTCTGTTCTGCACATTCATTTCACAAGTGACTGCTTCGTCAAGGCCTGTTTACACCTGGTCACTTCATGCGTTTTTACTGATCAGATAGCTATCTGATTTATCAAAACGATTCCATTTACTCATGGTCACATAAATGTGTTTTTGCAAAACGGATTTAAATCCGATCTTCTATTCCCGCGCTATATGCAGATTTAATGGAGTTCACGTCACCGAAAGCAACAGATATGAGCTGCATTTTATTGATCATCAGCTAATTTCAAAATCAAATACCACAATAGGAGAGAGTGCGGCAACATCACTTGTGAGGTCATTTAGTTTCTTTACTTTTAATGAAGATGATTGGGTGTTAAGCGTCTGCGACTTACTTTCACTTTGATTTGCGATAGTTTGCTCATTGGTTTGACAAATAGATGCAGTGCAGTAGCGCTGTCATATCTGGCTATAACATGTCATATAGCCTATAACACAATCTCATATATTTATTTTTGAGAGGAGTAAAATTTACATATGTGGTTTCACAATCAGATGCATTAACACTTGTCCAGTTTAGTCTGGAATGCGGCCCAAACCACCTCCTGAAGTGGTTTGAGTGATCGGATTTAAATCCATTTCAAATGTGTTTCAGAGGGCATTTACACCTGGTCTTTTCACGATCAGATAGCTATTCGATCACATAAAACGCATGAAGTGGCCAGGTGTAAACAGCCCCTCAGGCACAGTTCAATGCTGGTTTTTCAAAGAAGCTACTCATCAAAGATGCTGCAGTCCCTACATTGTTGGGTCCAACTTCAAATTTGCAACCAGTAAGTAAACTTCTAACACATTTTATGTTACATTACGGAGCCAGCATAATCTGAAATTGTAGTTTGTAAACGGATATGCAATACTAACATATTGCTAAGTTGATGCTGGCGTGTTGTTTTGTACAGTCTATGGTTGCCACAAATTTTGATAGAATATCTGTTGGAAACTGAGTTTGTTTACAGACAGTTTAAATTAGCATTAACGTTAAATCTGTGTGCAGCATTGATGTATTGGTAATTATAATACTCTTACAATAATGCTGAAAGTAAAAAAAAAAAAAAAACATTAATTACCATTCTGAAACATCCTTTGTAAATGCGTTTGGTCCGCTCAAACATATAAGGCCGGATAACATTTCCCTCAGCAATGTCCATCATTACAGGTGTTTTATTTAACTTACTTGTGAGCATAACCAAGCCACAGCGGGCTACAGCATACATGACCCTTGTTGCCTGTGGTTGGCCTAGCCGTGCGTCACTCAGAAAACAACAGGCCAATCAGAAGAGAGGCTCATGAAGATTAATTAGACAGGCCAAAATCAACCTGTTCTTAGCAGAGCTCCTGAGAAAGGAGCTGTAAAAATATATTGAGATGGTTTTTGGTACTTATACTGCAAATATATATTCTTAAGGACTTCAAAACGTAAAATAAAACTCTAGAAAGGTGTACAATATCGGACCTTTAATACATTAGTTCATCCATGAACATGATTTCTGCCCGAGTCCCATTGGATTGCTTTCCATCATCTGTAGAAGTGAAGATGACAACTCCCATGATCCCACGCTACACAGAGAGCCATTTACCTAGTTTTATATTACATTTACATTATATTTGTCTCAAATCGTCATAAAAGAACATACTGACTTTCCCCTGTGCTGCAAGATATGTTTAGTTTTACATTAATTTACAGAAATCAGCTGCTTGGATGAAAATTGCTGATTTTATCTAATTTTCAGGTGAGACTCTCAATTAATTCAGTTAATGGACGCCCTGAAGTATCGTGTTCAGACTGCTGACTCAGCAACGATAGTGTTTAATTGTACAGTACAGTACAGTACATATTATAGTACAGGCATTATCTTAATTTCATAATGTCCTTAAACATAATAAATTGCTGGCCATAAACTGACAATGTGTGCGTCAGTGTGCGAAACCTCGAGTTGTCCTAGACACGGCGCGGTGCTTCTCTTCTGATGTGCGACCCCCTTTAGAGTCTTTATGGTAGAGATGATCTTACCACAGTTCGTCAAGTTTACAGTGAGGATTCCCCAGTCCAGCAGAGAACAGCTTCACTCCTGAGTCTCCTAGTTTATTATCAGAAAGACTCAGTTCTCTCAGGTGTGAGGGATTTGATCTCAGAGCTGAAGCCAGAGCAGCACAACCTTCATCTGTGACACCACACTCAGTCAAACTGTAGAAAACAATTACACACTCTTCACTCTCTCAGATCAGACACACAAAACCAGATCAACAGAGACTTCATTAAAAGAAATCAAAAACATAAGCACCAATAACCATGTTCAATGTGAGTTTGGTAACACTTTATTTTTATAATTAACTTAAGTTATTTTCGTTCTAAAAAAAAAGTTCAAAATACGTAAGCAGCAATATGCAGTTAGTGAATATCCCAATACTGCCAAACTAATGAGAGCAACATTTAGATGAATATGTTAATACATGCTGCACGCTTTCCTCTCAATAAAAAAAATGTATTGTGGTGAGAAAACAGCAGTTAAGAAAGGATCTGATCATAGCGATGTGGATATGTTTGAACAAGCTCTGCAATTCAGCACTCCAGTAAAGTCATGTTTATTTATATACCACTTTATACAATAGATTGTTTAAAAGCAGCAGCTTTTCACTAAAATTAACTTTTTTGCTGAGCTGTTTCAAACTCCTGAAAAAAAATGTTGGCCTGATTTTGATCTAAATGACATCACACCAGTTAGTTCTTGAATTTAGTTTGAAGTAAAAAATAAAAATAAAAATAAAAAGATGGATGTGATGGTCATTAAGGATAAATTGATCTTGTTCTTCATGTATCAAAGTAAAGAGTGTTAAATGTTGATAGTAACACCTTACCGAGGAGCAGCTCATGTGTTCAGTCATTTATAGATCAATCACCTCCACTCAAAAGAGAGATTGAACACTTGAAAAAGACTATTAGATTTAGATACTATTAAAGTATCTAAAAAAGAAATACTATTTAGATTTAGAAAATACTATTTAGAAAAATACTATTTAAAATACAGAAAAATACTATTTAGATTTAGATTTCCCACCAGGAACACATTAGGAGAGTTTTATATTTTAAAAATGAATTCTCAAATGTTGTCTCTCAACTTAATTGACAAGAAATAGCCGGGATTTACGTTTTAGAAAAAAAAATGGAAAAGAGGAAGAAGTAAAACAAATTTTGGATAAACATAACATTCACAGAGCTGGTGATACAATTAAACCTCCTCCTCGCGATTAATCACAGAAATTTTTTTTAATTAATCAAGTTAATTTTTTTATCGATTGACAACACTAACTAAAATACTAAAATCTCACAGAACAAAATGTGATAGCTGCTGATAATACTGAAGGAGCTTATATACAGTGGGTACGGAAAGTATTCAGACCCCCTTAAATTTTTCACTCTTTGTTATATTGCAGCCATTTGCTAAAATCATTTAAGTTCATTTTTTTCCTCATTATTGTACACACAGCACCCCATATTGACAGAAAAACATAGAATTGTTGACATTTTTGCAAATTTATTAAAAAAGAAAAACTGAAATATCACATGGTCCTAAGTATTCAGACCCTTTGCTCAGTATTTAGTAGAAGCACCCTTTTGATCTAATACAGCCATGAGTCTTTTTGGGAAAGATGCAACAAGTGTTTCACACCTGGATTTGGGTATCCTCCTTGCAGATCCTCTCCAGTTCTGTCAGGTTGGATGGTAAACGTTGGTGGACAGCCATTTTCAGGTCTCTCCAGAGATGCTTAATTGGGTTTAAGTCAGGGCTCTGGCTGGGCCATTCAAGAACAGTCATGGAGTTGTTGTGAAGCCACTCCTTCATTATTTTAGCTGTGTGCTTAGGGTCATTGTCTTGTTGGAAGGTGAACCTTCGGCCTAGTCTGAGGTCCAGAGCACTCTGGAGAAGGTTTTCGTCCAGGATATCCCTGTACTTTGCCGCATTCATCTTTCCCTCGATTGCAACCAGTCGTCCTGTCCCTGCAGCTGAAAAACACCCCCACAGCATGATGCTGCCACCACCATGCTTCACTGTTGAGACTGTATTGGATAGGTGATGAGCAGTGCCTGGTTTTCTCCACACATACCGCTTAGAATTAATGCCAAAAAGTTCTATCTTGGACCAGAGAATCTTATTTATCACCATCTTGGAGTCCTTCAGGTGTTTTTTAGCAAATTCCATGTGTCTTGCACTGAGGAGAGGCTTCCGTCTGGCCACTCTGCCATAAAGCCCCGACTGGTGGATGGCTGCAGTGATGGTTGACTTACTACAACTTTCTCCCATCTCCCGACTGCATCTCTGGAGCTCAGCCACAGTGATCTTTGGGTTCTTCTTTACCTCTCTCACCCCCAATTTCCACCGGCTGCGTTACGGCTGCGTTGCGGCTCCGGCACGGCGGCGGAGGCAATAGGTTTCCATTAAAGTCAATGAGTGTATTTCCACTGAATGCGGTACAGCTGCGTTCCGACTCCGGCGATCCGCAGCCCTCCGGAGCAGATACGCAGAGCTTCTATTTTTGCCGGATGCCGGAGAGCTCCGCAGCACTACAGGGCAGAATGCGCAGGACAGGAAGTCGAGCAAAAAAACAGAACAAACCAAAACAAAATAAAAGATCCGGTTAATTTTCTAAATAAAATACACCGTGATCATGGCGGATCATATTTCCCTACACTACACCTTGAAAAAGTCATAATATGCCATTCCTCATAACGTTCTGTTTATAGAAACTATATATCGCGCGATCATACGTGAATTAGCGAGATCTCGTGGGTCCTCGTGACTTCAGCTGACAGTCATGGACGCAGCCGTTCCGCAACAAATCCGGACCTGGTGGGTATTGACGGATGACGGAACACGGAGCTGTCACGCAGCGGAGCCGTTCCGCAGCCGTTACGCATCTGGTGGAAATTGGGGGTCACCAAGGCTCTTCTCCCCCGATAGCAGCAGAAATTTTTTTGTAACCTTGGCCAGATCTGTGCCTTGCCACAATTCTGTCTCTGAGCTCTTCAAGCAGTTCCTTTGACCTCATGATTCTCATTTGCTCTGACATGCACTGTGAGCTGTAAGGTCTTATATGGACAGGTGTTTGGCTTTCCTAATCAAGTCCAATCAGTATAATCAAACACTGCTGGACTCAAATGAAGGTGTAGAACCATCTCAAGGATGATCAGAAGAAATGGACAGCACCTGAGTTAAATATATGAGTGTCACAGCAAAGGGTCTGAATACTTAGGACCATGTGATATTTCAGTTTTTCTTTTTTAATAAATTTGCAAAAATGTCAACAATTCTGTGTTTTTCTGTCAATATGGGGTGCTGTGTGTACAATAATGAGGAAAAAAATGAACTTAAATGATTTTAGCAAATGGCTGCAATATAACAAAGAGTGAAAAATTTAAGGGGGTCTGAATACATTCCGTACCCACTGTATGTATACAGTGATAGGCCTCGTATTCCTATAGGTAGACATGTATCAGCTGAGAGTCAGCTGATGCGAGCTTGACTAACGTGACCTGCCAGAACTGAAGCTACGCTTAATGTTTAACAGTGCAAGGAGAGAAACAAACTATAAGGGTATTTACCACCCGGTTACACTTACACTTTCAAACAGAGGTGAACTAAATTAACAAATTGTAGTCTTGTCAACTACCAATTGTTTTATTGTAATGAATGTAATAATAGTTTGATTCCCCTATTCCATCGTGATGTTACTTTATGAATAAATGAATGTGAATGTGTCACGTAAGATCTTACCCTAGACTCTCCAGTTTACATTCAGGATTCTCCAGTCCAGAAGAGAGTAGCTTCACTCCTGAGTCTCCTAGTTTATTCCAATTCAGATCCAGTTCTTTCAGGTGTGAGAGGTTTGATCTCAGAGCTGATGCCAGAGAAGCACAACCTTCATCTGTGACACCACAATCCCTCAACCTGTAGAGAACAATGACACAGTCTTCACACTCTCAGATCGACAGAGACTTTATTATCAAAGAGAAAGCAATAAAAAATGCTCAAATCACCATGGTAGATTGTTTTAAACATTTTTTTAAACAATTGTTTCAATATGCCAGTGAGTTTGACTGTTATTCTAAGAGATTATGTTTCTATGTGAAATAGAAAGATTATTTAAAAACTTCTAACAAATTAAAACTTTATATCACATAAAACTATAGACAAATTGTAACAGAAGAGGTTAATCTTTTAGCTCAGGTCTACCTCACAATCGTTCTTAAAAATCGTCTTAAATGGGTGTAGGTGGCTATGAGAAGAAAGGAGGGAGTGGGTGGGGCAGGGCAGGGCAAGGCAGGAAAAATAAAATGTACAAAATAAAATTATATGAATGAATATGAATATTTTTCACTGTGCTGAGATTTAGTGTGTTTAAAGTAAAGAGTGTTAAATGTTACCCCACGTATGATCTTACCCCAGTGTCTCCAGTTTACAGTGAGGATTCACCAGTCCAGTAGAGAGCAGCTTCACTCCTGTGTCTCCTAGTTTATTCTCAGACAGATTCAGTTGTCTCAGGTGTGAGGGGTTTGATCTCAGAGCTGAAGCCAGAGCAGCACAACTTTCATCTGTGACACCACACTCACTCAACCTGTAGAGAACAATGACACTTTTCACTCAGTAGCCCATATACATTTTGATGCGTATTTTCACACCAGTGTGATTAGAACATTCAGTGCATCACATGATCAGCTGCTAAATGTCAAATGTGCTTTCACACTTTGGCTTCCTACTTCAGTGCTCCCTTCTCTTCAAGATGCCCTAAACATTCACCACTCTATCATGGGTAAGTGGCTGGGAAAAGGAACCATCACTCTTCACATTGGTGCTGGAAGGATCTACCGCCGACATCTTCCTGTGCCTTCAAGTGAATGACCCAAACATATACTGAAATACTGGAGAGATCCTTACCTGGGGAATGGAATGTTTTAAATTATGTCTTCATCTACCCAAAAAATCTTACTCTTGTATTGATCAACTCGCCATCAATGCTGGCGACCATCAGGAGCCCTGTTCAAGACTGCAAGGTGGAGATTCCAACTGAATGTCGGGTGTTCCAGGATGTGTTCAGCAAATCACCACCTCATCGCACCATGGGACTGTGCTATTGAGCTGCTGCCTGGGGCCAAGTTACCAAAGGGTAGGATCTACCCGCTATCCATTCCTGGGCAGAATGCCATAGAGGAGTATGTAGAAAAGGCACTGCGTGAGGCATACATCAACCATTCTACATCCCCTGCCGCTTCCAGTTTCTTCTTCATGGCAAAAAAGGACAGTCTTGAGGCCTTGTATTGACTATCATGCCTTCAACAAGAACACAAGAACTAACTTGTTCATTCCTACCCTCCTTCCAGAAGCCTAAGATCCAACGACCAGGCTCTGCTGGTAGTCCCTCGCTTTAGACTCAAGCGTAGAGGGGAGCGTGCATTTGCAGTGGCAGGGCCATGACTCTGGAACATCTGCCTCTAGAGATTAGAACGGCACCTACCCTGTCTGTCTTCAAGTCTCTATTAAAAACCTACCTGTTTTCTTTAGTATATTGATTTCTTCTCTAAGGTTGGTTCTACTATTTTATATTTGAGTCACCTTCCATTTTCCAAGGATTCATGAATGAGGTGTTCCGGGATTATCTAGATTGCTTTGTGATCATCTACTGTAGTCAACATTTGAAGTGGATCAAAACTTTTTATCAAACTATGACATTGGCAACTGTCAAGATTTCCAGATTTTTGTTTCAGATCTGCCCAAACTTCAAATGGCATTTAAAATTTGAAGGATGCAAGAGTACAACTCATTGAGCTTTACTGTTTTCATTTACTTCTGTTTGCAGAGGTATTGGCAGAAGTAATAGTGGAAGCAGTAGTACTGTAGTTGCAGTAGGTTGATAATCATAAAAGGTAGATTGAAACAAAACAAATATGCATTAATTGAAACAAAATTATTATTTAAACTAACATTTAACATCTCATTCACCATCACCATATTAGCTATAATCAACTAAATCAAATGTCTTGACAATAAATTATAAATGTTAATAAACTTAAAGCACACCTTTCAAACTCAAATAATTGTTCAATAAATTGTATTATTTTGTGTCTCATTTGATTGGGTGGACCAGATGTCAATCTAAGTGGGCCAGTGCAACCCTGCACTAATATAGCTTTTTCCACAGATGTGATGTGATGAGAGTGGAAATGAAAGTAATCAGCTTTAGCTTCAGCTATCAAACACATTAACTGTGATAATGTTGAATGTCATTCATGAAAAAATATTATATGTTAATTACATTCCAAAACACTCTGATATGGTCTCAATATGAACTATCTAAAAACATATCTCTCTGAGCCCCAGAGCATGTGACTGTCAGAGAGATGATCTTACCTCAAAATCTCTAATTTACAGTGAGGATTCTCCAGTACACCAGAGAGCAGCTTCACTCCTGAGTCTCTTAGTTTATTCCAATTCAGATTCAGTTCTCTCAGGTATGAGGGGTTTGATCTCAGAGCTGAAGCCAGAGCAGGACAACCTTGATCTGTGACACCACACTTACTCAACCTGTAGAGAACAATGACACACTATAACAAACTTGGTTTGCAACTTTAATAAACCAGTAGTTACTTAAAAAGTTCAGGTAACTCACAGAGCATGCATGAATAGAGGGAAAACTATCAATTCTTGAAAGAAAACAAACAAACGTATCAAACGTGATGAAATATCAAAAATACAAAAAATCCCAAGTCTTCTCTTGCACCTCAATGGGCAATTAATCCATAAACGACTTAAAGGCTAAAAACACCAATCTGTAAACAGTCCTCAAAAACATTGAATTCACCAAATGTTCTGCTTGGTTCAAACAGTTTTTCAAACTACAAGAAGTTTCTGCACCAAACATAAAGGTCTCATATACAAAAGTCAGAGAACTTCAATTAGGGCCTAAAACCAACTGAATCATACATATACTTTTTTTTTTTTTTTTTTTTTTTTTTTACAGTATTTTATCTTTCTTTATTTTTGTAAAATAAGTATGCAGTTTTCTCTTATCCTTAATATAGCAGTGTCACAATACTCTTCACTCTCTCAGATCAAAACACACAGGGCCACATTTCCCAAAAGCATCATGTAAATATTTTTATATGGGATAAAATCAGATTCCGGTATGTTACATGGATTATAAGTATGTAAATTACCGCAGGTGTATGCTTGGTAACACATGGCACTGATGAAGGGTTGAACCCAAAAACGTTTTGCACATCTAGCACTTTTTTTTCACTTTTTCACTTTATTTGTGGCCTCTGGACAATAAAATCCTATATTCGTGTGCGGATCTTTTTTGGATCTATGCATCGCAAGAAGTTATTATTCATTAGTTTGGGACTAATGTTTGGCGCTACGCCTTTTCATCCCCTTGACTGAATAATTAAGTAAATATAATTTCTTAATTTATCTTTGTAAAGAAAACTCATTGCTTAACTGGCAACTCTCTGCTGTCTCAGATGACAACATATTTTCTTGTTGGCTGCCATAACTTCTGTTGGTTGCAATTCAACCTCACCGCTAGATGCTGCTAATATTTACTGCACCTTTGGGAAACAAACTGTAATTTTAGGATGATAAATACAAATTGTTTCTACATTCTACTTAGGTTTATAAATAGTCTACATAATAATACATACATATCACAACAATCCTCTATTCAAAACTTTGCAATATTATT
Source organism: Squalius cephalus (assembly GCF_949319135.1). Taxonomy (NCBI): domain Eukaryota; kingdom Metazoa; phylum Chordata; class Actinopteri; order Cypriniformes; family Leuciscidae; genus Squalius; species Squalius cephalus. The sequence goes on from NC_137132.1 coordinate 2,687,067, forward strand.
ATTATTTTTTTTTAATCTGAACATAAATATTATCATTCCCATTAACAACTATTGTTATGTGCCACATGCACTAACATACAGAGCGATGCCTGTTAAAAGGTGACGCCCGGAGTTCCATCTCCTGCTCCCATAAACACACAACGAAACAAAGTAGTCAAAGAGAATCAAATTTTATTTTAGGGGTAAGATTTCATTCGTTTTGAAAAGGAAAAATATAATGCAAAAATGAGAGGGTTCAGTCGGACACAAAAACAAAAAACAAAACAGGTCTTCTAACTAAGTTTTAGATCGTCTTTCCTGGATTTAGAAATAAACAAAAATGTACAATTCTTACCTCCCTGCTAACCCGTAAACAGGAGAAAATGTTAATAGAAAAATAAAAAGGGCCTCAGACCTCTCAATTAGTCTCAGTGAATGGTGCGGGATATCACAGTTACCGGCCTATACCGCTAACAATGAAACGCCGCTCACAAGCAGCTTACTCTACCAAAAGGAAGAAGCACACGACAGCCAACCGGCTTTCAACACCACTGTGTTTGGGCAAAAACTTGTTCACACACGCGCTCTACAACAGCATGAAGCAGGAGGGGGAACTCGATGAACAAGCCTTTCACACAGCTTATATTCACGCGCTGAGTCCACCAGCCCCGCCCTTCTAAGCAGCTGCACCTGTTACACTCAAATGAGCGTAAAGCGACAGGGAGAGAGAGAAAGAAAAACAAAAAGAAAACACATGCACAAACTCCTTGTTCTAGACAGTATAAACACTTTTACGCTCTGACACGTAACACTCCTCCCCTACCAAAAGATTAATGGTTATATTACATTGATCTCACATTGATGCGCACCTACTCGGCATTTTCAGCACTGTGCGCTCTGGACAGCGCATCGGCGATTAGGTTTTCAGCGCCGCGCTTATAGGCAATCTCTAGGTTGAACTCTTGAAGTGCGAGAGACCAACGCATTAAGCGTTGGTTCGCATTGCACATACGACTGAGAAAAACCAACGGATTGTGATCCGTGTAAACTTTGATAGGAAACGTTGAACCACCCAGATAAACCTCGAAATGTTTCAGTGCCATCAACAATGCGAGAGCCTCTTTTTCAATGGTGCTATATTTGCACTGACAGCTATTAAACTTCTTCGAGAAGTAACACACTGGTCTTTTGATGTTCATTTCAGACGTCTGCAGAAGGACAGCTCCCGCGCCAACCATACTCGCGTCAACCTCGAGTTGGAAAGGGCGTTCGAAAACAGGGGCGGCCAAGACTGGGGCGTTACACAAAAGATCTTTCGTTCCTGAAAAAGCGCGTTCACAAGTAAAAGTCCATTTAAAACTTTGTGAGGGCCGGAGAAGGTCTGTTAGAGGTGCAACAAGAGTAGCAAAATTGCGACAAAACCCCCGGTAATATCCAGCCATTCCGATGAAGCGGCGTAACTCACGTTTGTTTGTGGGTCTAGGAAACTCTGTTATAGCCATGATTTTGGCATCTACTGGGCAAACCTGACCTTGGCCCACACGTTTTCCAAGACGTTTTACTGTTAGCGACGCATCAGCTAATCTGAAGAACACTTCACGTAGCGTTTCAACATGTTCTTGATGCTTAATTTGTAATTCTAGCTCTTTTAATTTCAGTGCTACAACAGGATCAGAGGTGGGTAGAGTATCCAAAAACTGTACTCAAGTACAAGTACTTATAGAAATATTTACTCAAAGTAAAAGTAAAAGTAATAATCTTAATAGTTACTTGAGTAAGAGTAAAAAAGTATCCAATGAAAAAACTACTCAAGTAGCGAGTAACTAGTTACTTCGGATCATATAGGCCTATATATATATATATATATATGAAGACTTCATGATGCAAAAGCCTCTGACTATATATATATATATATATATATGAAGACTTCATGATGCAAAAGCCTCTGAGTGCCATCTGAAATTTTCTTCTAAAACAATAATTTTTATCAAGCTCGTATATTTAAGTTCAGTAATTTCACTTTAATGACAATTAATAGGTAGGCTACTTTTCATTGCCATTTAAGTGTGAACATAAACATACAAGCTTGATAAAAATGCTCTTTTAGAAGAAAATTTCAGATGGTACTTAGAGGCTTTTGCCTCTGAAGTCATATATATAAAATGATATTATTTAGATTTTGTTTATTTAAATGACTATTATTATCAGCTATCTTTGCAACAAAAACAGAAGAGAGACGTAAGCATTATTTTTGCCATCTGTATAGCTCGAAAATCATTGCCTGTCCTCTGGTTTGTATAATAGTAACTTATACAACTACATTTGGATTATTAGACAATGTCGAAATAAAGTGAATCTGCAGAGTGTTGCATTCAAAGGCATGTATTGACAGAGAAGAGTTAAAAACTCTTAACATGCTCGCGCTCATGACTGCTACTGAACATCTGAACACAAAAAAACAAACAAATAAAAGTACATCGACGGATCTTCTTCTGGCTGTTCTCCAAAATATAATCAAATGTATATTTCTGCAAGCATGTTTAAACTGGTTAACTGTCTACGGCAGGCAAAGGAATTCGTTTTCAAGTCGAGTTCACACGCCACTGCGCAACAATACACACAATACCGCGGGATGGCGGGTGTTCATAAACTGTGAACAATGGTAGCTTTATTTAATGTAAATTAATCTATATAAAAACGGGTAATGTCATACTTTCTAGTATCATGGCATAATAATCTGTTTGGTTGTAAAATGTATACGGAGTGAAATGAAATCGAATATATCGTCCTGACTCCTGTGGAATCATTCATTCACAGACAGCTTACGAAGATGTTCAACTAATAAAGATCTTCATCGCTGGCAAAAATATGATGCATTTGAAGATTTGCTCTCACTTGACTGTACTGTAGGTCCACTGCCACTTCATCTAACGCTCTTGATGTGCTTAAATCTTCCTGTTACGACTCCGAGTCCAGTGTGAATTGAAATCGCTTCAAATGATTCAGAGCGTGCAGGGAACTGAACAGAATCAGGAACTGAATCATTCAAACTGATTCGCGAACCGACTTAGACAGATCTGCCAACTTGTTTGATGAAGTCTTTGAACAGAATCGACTCAAAAGAGTGATTCATTTGTGAATTGAGCATCGCTCAAGTCCAGAAAAAAAGATACAGCACGCTTGGAATAAACTACGCATTTAAGTTAACAACACATATTGCATTAAAATAAAGTAACGAGAGGAACGTCGCCCAATGTAACGAAGTAAAAGTACAGTTTTTTCATTAGAAATGTACTCGAGTTAAAGTAAAAAGTACCCACATTCAAATCTACTCTTAAAAGTAAAATTTTTCTAAAAAAGTACTCAAGTAAATGTAACGAAGTAAATGTACTTCGTTACTACCCACCTCTGAATAGGATCAAACTCACGTGTGGGGGGTACAACTGATTCTTCGATCAAAATAACAAGAGAGATCATTTCGGACAAGATTTCATTTTTGATATCAGCTTTTAGTGCCGAAGGCGAAACCGATATTTTAAAGCTCTCCGCAATTTGCAGTAATTCTTTCTTTTGAAAATGATCCAACTGCTCCACAGAGGGGGAGTTAATAAAAGCTTCAACCTCACTCTCCATATTTCCTCCCCCCCCCCCCCCCCACTAAAATTAGTTTATCTACTTTTGAACAAGAGAGAGAGAGAAAAAAAAGAATAATAATTTGACTTTACTCACCAACTTTGAGGTTTTCGTTTATTTTCGTGATTGGAGAATTATGAATTTTGATGACGAGCCCCCATTATGTTACGGAGAGGGACCGCCTCGGGAAACCGAGTGGCAGTGCACATCAGCGTGAGAACATATTGGTGTCCACTTTTCGATTTTGGGAGTGGCCCTACACAGTCTAATATTAGCCTTTCGAACGGTTCCCCCACCACGGGAATTGGGTGTAAAGGCGCGGGTCGCACGACCTGATTAGGTTTCCCCGCGATCTGACACGCACGACAAGAACGGCAATATTTCGCAACACTTGCTTTCACTCCAGGCCAATAAAAATATTTCGTAAGACGCTGAAGTTTTATTGACTCCAAAGTGCCCTGCCATTAAGTGATCGTGGGCCAGTTCAACCACAATAGAACGATAGCACATGGGCACTACAATTTGATAGGATATTGGGGGGGGGGCTCATCCGGGACCTGAACCTGGGACCTCTCGCAAGGTAAGGGTAAGATTTCATTCGTTTTGAAAAGGAAAAATATAATGCAAAAATGAGAGGGTTCAGTCGGCCACAAAAACAACAAACAAAACAGGTCTTCTAACTAAGTTTTAGATCGTCTTTCCTGGATTTAGAAATAAACAAAAATGTACAATTCTTACCTCCCTGCTAACCTGTAAACAGGAGAAAATGTTAATAGAAAAATAAAAAGGGCCTCAGACCTCTCAATTAGTCTCAGTGAATGGTGCGGGATATCACAGTTACCAGCCTATACCGCTAACAATCAAACGCCGCTCACAAGCAGCTTACTCTACCAAAAGGAAGAAGCACACGACAGCCAACCGGCTTTCAACACCACTGTGTTTGGGCAAAAACTCGTTCACACACGCGCTCTACAACAGCATGAAGCAGGAGGGGGAACTTGATGAACAAGCCTTTCACACAGCTTATATTCACGCGCTGAGTCCACCAGCCCCGCCCTTCTAAGCAGCTGCACCTGTTACACTCAAATGAGCATAAAGCGACAGGGAGAGAGAGAGAGAAAGAAAAACAAAAAGAAAACACATGCACAAACTCCTTGTTCTAGACAGTATAAACACTTTAACGTTCTGACACGTAACAATTATGGATGTGGTCTCATTATACACTAACATTCCTAACAAAAACCCCCTCCTTTTGAATTTATCATTGACATGACTTTACTTTTATAAAAAAAATAAAAATTTCCTCTTTGAGGATAAATACTATTTACAAAAACAGGGTGCAGCCATGGGTTCTAAATTTTCTCCGGTTTATGCTTGCCTATTTATGGGATATTTAGAAGAGAGATACATCTGGAAAATATATATATTTTTTCAATAATATTGTTATGTGGAAGAGATATGTGGATTATGTATTTTGTATCTTTAGGGGCTCCAGACATCTTCTTTTTTTTTTTCTTTTTTTTTAATAATTCAGTATTTGAATAATATAGTGGATTCTATTAAGTTCAATGTGGAAATTGATTCCCATTCTGTCGTTTTCCTTGATACTAGGGTTATATTTGAATCCGGTACGTTATCTACCTCTTTATATTCCAAACCAACGGATAAAAATAGTAGTCTCCATGCAGCAAGCACTCATCCATCTAATTTAATAAAAGGGCTACCCTATACCCAATTCTTTCGACTGAAGCGTATATGCAGTGTAGAATCAGTTTTTGATCAACAATTGATGATAATGTCTAAGCATTTTATTCTTAGGGGTTATCCAAAAAAATGTCTGGATGTCGCTTTGGAGAAAGTAGAATCGTTCTATATATTGGACAAACAAAAGAAGTCCCATTCTGTAGTTTGTACCGCTACTTATTCTGCACACAGTCAAGCGATCAAGAATGTGATTAAAAAAACATTGATATACAGTATACTTGTGATCCAGTGGGTGAGAGTCTTTTTGTAGATCAGCCTCTTTTTTCACATTATCGAGTGAGAAACATTAGAGACTATTTGGTCAAATCCGACACCTTCATAAAGGCTAGTCCTGATGGACGTATAAACAAGGACACTGGTTTCTTTCCCTGTCTTAAGTGCGTGGCATGTAGACACATCCATAGAAGGGGTTTTTCCTTTCATAGTAGCATAACGAACCGTACATATAAGATTAAACAATTTGTAACATGCGCTTCTACCAATGTGATTTATCTATATTCTTGTCCATGTGACAAACAATACGGTATACAGATAGTAAAATAAAAAATAAAGATATATGAATAAGATACATATATGTGTGTAATGGTTGTAAATCTTGTGTGCTCTGCAGTAATCATAATCTGCTTGTTTGTGTTGGAGACTGACTCAAGCAGTCACCTGCAGGACAACCACATAATTACGCCTGAATTTATTACATTTGATGTTATGATGCTTACACTTATGCAGCGTACAATTTTCCATGTACTGTTCAGCATGTACTTTTTGAATAACACAGAGAGAAAAGGTGCAGCTGTTGTGCTGCCTGTGTGCAACCGTGACCTCTGATAATGCTGGGTACACACCAAGATTTTCAAAATGTGATAGACCACAAACATGAGGACAAAAAATCCTAGATTTAACCGTTTTGCTCCTATAGTGTGTGGTGTGCCATGATGTGACAAAGACAGCACACCACACACGAACAGATTTTCAACCAGAGTCTCGACTGTGAACACAGGAAATCTCGCAAAATCTCGCGAGACCTCAGAATAAGCATGGCGGACGATATGCAGGAAGAAATTGCGATGATAGTGTTTGGAAAGGTTTTACACAACACGTATAAACATTTGTGCTGCTGCCACAAATCAACAAGCTGATCCTCCATCTCTGCTGTCCACATCAATTTCACTTTGTGCTGGCCATGACTGTGTTTGTTATGCTTCCGTCTTCCATCATCTCGCTTTCTGATTGGATATTGTTTTGTTTCACGTGATAATCTCCAGAGCGTGTGCGCATTTGTCCTCGGGGTTCCCCCCACACATCAGGATTTCTGATCGTAAATATTAAACATGTTGAATATTTACGATTCACGATTGATTCTCTGACGTTCTTCCGATCAGGTTCGGACACTCTTAACACACCTTACACCAAGGGAAAATCTGATAAGATAATTTGTAGAACCATCAAGATAATCAGGACTTAGCTAGGATTGTCGGAATGGGGGAAATCGTCACAAAATCAGCCCGATTATCTTTTGGTGTGTACCCAGCATAAGAGAGAGAGGTGATGCTCAACTGCTCAAACCGTATATACTGTATATATGCTTGTAACCATATGAAATGTATTAAAATAGAAATGTATAATTTAACCAGAGCAGAGACATGATTAATAGGGCTGGACTGAAAATATTGATTTCCTAATTTTAACAGATCTTTCTTGTCTCAAGCCTTCAAGTCTCAGCTTTCAAATTTATCAAAAAATTCAAATAATAAATGTGGTTTTGACACTCATTAATGTGGCGTGACAGATCGCTGTAGCACCTCAGTTCAAACGGTTGAGCGGAGCGCGAGTGGACAAGTTATTTTTTCCTCTTTACTTCTAGATATAGCATGGAAGAAACATGAATGAATATTAGAATCACTCAATCGCCTCAACTCACAGCAGAGAACATGTATTTCCTTCAGCTGAAACATAGTAGCTAAAACATAACACAGAAAGTAATTTTAATCATGTCTCAGTTTTTAAAAAAAGCTGAAGTGTGACACTCATATTTTTTGTTAAAGTAAGAAATATTATAATGTTTTAACAGTGATGATTGCTCTCAGTGTTACTTACCAAGCTGATCTAGTTGCTGTAACCACAGGCAGCAGCTTCTGAAGAACTTCATCTGCTGTATTTTGTGCTTTCAGGGTGATAGATGTGTTACTATTTGAAAATAAAAAATAAGTTAATTATTAATGCTAAAAAATAAGAATCATAATTAATAAGTAAATAATACATTAAATACCTTCCTAAATATCCTTCAAATATTTTTTTCAATTATATAAACACTGCTTTAAAAATTACATTAAAAAAAATTGTATCTAACTGTAGAATCTACTAAACATATTCAGACAACACAGATATGTTTTTCTTTTTCTTGTCAATGTTGCTGTGGCATGTCTATTAGTCTGCATTTACAGTAAAACACTTAGTGCACAGGTCTATTTTGACATATCAGAATTTTTGTCCCGTCATTTGCTATGGTTATCACTATGTCTCCTAGCCATGTCTCCAACCATCGCAATTTCAGGAGTGACTCACAGAACAATAATTTAGCGGATTCACTCCCACAATCAGACATCCCACCTCTCCCGGAAGTTCTGTGTCTCCCATATATTGATATTGTGTGCTCCTCAAACGGAAGACTGCATCCTAGTGAGGTTGTGTCTTTCCTAGTCCAGTCCTTCTGAGGCGTGTAGGCTCGAATACTCAGCATTAAACACTTGAATGAGACAGTCTAGTAAGTGTGCATGGCTACGTCACACATGTTCCCGCCCCCACGGCACGGAAATACTTTTAAAAATACTTTGTATTAAAAATCTTTATATTAACTGGCTTTTTTATTAATGCAATGCAGTGTGTCCCAGTGTCTTACATTATTGGAAGTTTAGTGTTAAGTGATTAGTTTACACCAAAACAAAAAATAACATGTATACCTTCATCTCCAAAAATATTATTATGTTTGTCTTACATTTCATAATGCACTCAGATAATCTCAGTGCCATCTTGTTTTCCATCAGTTCTATTTTGTGAATTTGAAGGTGTGCAAAGGATTGTGGGTGATTGAAGGACACGAAGGATACACTTGATGCATCCTTCAAAGTAAGCTGAATTAAGGACGCAAAACCAAAGCTGCCGTCAAGGGATCCTTCAAACTGAGACGGCCTTCAGAGGCGCTTGATGACGTGATAGCTGAGATATGCAGCATTACTAGGACACAGCCTCCATTTGAGAAGCACCCACAAATTATGTACAATATCCCAGCAATCGATCTTTGCCCTATGATTCAAAAACATGCAAACTCTTTTTTTTTCTCTTTGTTCATAATGTTTTAGACTGTAATGATTACTTACCAATCATTTTCTGCTCCAATGAAGTCGTTCAGGTCAAACTTCTGCAGTGTCTGCTCTGAGGACAACAACTCAAAAACTAAAGCAGACCACTGAAATGGGGAGAGTTTCACATTACGTAATCCTCCACGGCTCATATGAGGTTTAGCTTCGTTCACTGGAGAAAGTTCACCCAGTTCATTCAGACAGTGAAACAGATTGATGTATTTATCTGGAGAGAGATTCTCACTGATCTTTTCTTTAATATAGTCAACTGTTTTCTCATTGTTGTGAGAGCTGTTTGCTGTCTGTGTCTTTAGTTCTTGTAAGATACTCTGATTAGACTCCACTGACAGACCCAGAAAGAAACGAAGGAAGAGGTCCAGATGCCTATTTTTACTGTCAAAAGCCTCATCCACAGCTCTCTGATGGAGATTCGATAGTGACACTTTGTCTCCATTAGTTGGTCTGGTAATCTGGTCAAACACATTAATGTTATTGTTCATAAAGGAGAGATGCACATATAGAGCTGCTAGATGTTCCTGAATGCTCAGATGAACAAAGCAGAAGACTTTCCCCTGATACAAGCCCAACTCCTCTCTGAAGATCTGAGTGCAAAATCCTGAGTAAACTGATGCTTCTGTCACATCAATGCCACACTCTCTCAGGTCTTCCTCATAGAAGATCAGGTGGCCTTTCACAAGCTGCCGATAAGCCAGTTTCCCCAGTTTGACAATCATGTCTTCATCTTTCACTTTCTTCTCATAGTCCTTCTCATGTTTTATGTTGGTCTGAATGAGCAGGAAGTGTGTGTACATTTGAGTGAGAGTCTTGGGAATCTCTCCTCTCTCTGCTTCACTCAACATCTTCTCTAGAACAGTGGCTGAGATCCAGCAGAACACTGGGATGTGGCACATAATAAAGAGGCTCCTTGATGACTTCAGGTGTGAGATGATCCTGTGGGCCAGACTCTGATCACTGATTCTCTTCCTGAAGTATTCCTCTTTCTGTGTGTCACTGAAGCCTCGTACCTCTGTCACTCGATAGACACACTCAGAGGGGACGAGATCCGCTGCTGCTGGTCTGGAGGTGATCCAGATGAGAGCAGAGGGAAGCAGATTCCCCACAATGAGGTTCGTCAGCAGCTCGTCCACTGAGGCTGATTCAGTCACAACACACAACCTCACATCGCTCTGAAAATCCAGAGACAGACGACACTCATCAAGACCATCAAAGATGAATGAAACTTTATACTGATTACTGGATATGTCAATTTTGTTTGTTTCTGGGAAAAAGACATGAAGAAGATCTGAAAGACTGAGTGTTTTGTCCTTCATCAAGTTGAGCTCTCTGAAAGGAAGTGGAAATATGAGCTGGACGTCCCGATTCTCTTTCCCTTCAGCCCAGTCCAGGATGAACTTCTGCACAGAGACTGTTTTTCCAATGCCAGCGACTCCCTTTGTCAGCACAGTTCTGATGGCTTTGTCTTGTCCAGGTAAAGGTCTAAAGATCTCACTGCATTTGATAGGTGTGTCCTCTGTTTCTGCTCTCCTGGACTGTGTCTCAATCTGTCTCACCTCATGCTCATTATTGATCTCTCCACTTTCACTCTCTGTGATATAGAGCTCTGTGTAGATCTCATTGAGGAGTGTTGGGTTTCCCTGCTTTGATATTCCCTCATACAAACACTCAAACTTCTGTCTCAGATTTGATCTCAATGTGTTGAGGACTTCAGCAGGTTTAGAGTCATGGCTGTAAGATTACAATTCTAGATTATTACACAATTTAGAGAAGTAAATATTCATAAATTACAAAAAGCTGTATTATGGGACACAGATCATTAGGTTTCTGAAATGTTTTAATCATTAATCATGTGTTCGAGTGATGTGTGATGTGCATTGCAGCACCTAAAATTAAACAACAACAACAAAAGTCCTACATTTTAACTGAAACAAGAATACATGCTTTCATTAAAGTCTTGTGGTTGAATCACAGGCTTGAACACAGTTTTGTTTTTAACTGGTGTGAATAGAAGATTTGACCTTAAATCAGAATGAAGAGGGTAAAGAATCAGACACACTGATATTGATGTAATTGTGTCATTAACATCCCAACAGCTTTTACAGTGTGTGAATGTATTAGCAACATAGAGCTTTGCACAAGAGCACAATGGTAATCATTAATAGACTAAAACTTGCAGGATTGTAACTCATTAAACTGATTAACAACAATTTCATAAAAATCAAATCCTATAAGCATAACTTTTATAGAAATAATATACCTGAGATCAGGCTGTGTGTTTCTACTCTTAAACTTTACTGGTAGATCCATAGAGTGGTTACTTTTCATAGACAGACAGCTGGACTCTGGGTTTGAGCTCTTCTGCTGGACTGAACTGTAACAGGGAAAAGATTGGTCAATGAGAACGCCTAGTCTATATGTTTATTACTTGACAAAAACACACGAGACAAGAGCACACAGCGAGTGAATGAACACTCAACCCATGTGCTCACAACAAGAGACAAAACATGGAGCATGAATGTCTGAACCCAGACACTGAACTGAAACCGAACTAGATAGATGTTTTTTCTGTTAAATAACTTGAATAATCTGTCATTAAAAGACAAATGTGTTGTATTTCCTTTTAGTGTTAGGGTGTCTTAAAGTATTCAGTAAAGTTTTGTTTGTATTCACATGATGATGTTTGTTGGTTTTATGTTCACAAATATAGGTCACTGGATCGGGCATATTCCTACTACAGAATATCAATCTGATCAATATTAAATAGTTACTGTTTAAGGACCAGTGATAATTTAATAGAACTGACAGATATTTGTATGAGAGATTCGGTGGATGAATACATTGATTAATTATCTGAATTTGATTCCTTCAAGGTTCGTTGAATTGATAAATATTCCCAAAAGAATCAATTTATTATCCTTTAATACTAAATAATAATTTTAACCCTTTGAGCTAAACTTTCCCTACAGTGCATTCTAATATTATAAAAAATAATATTAAAAGCACATCTTTTATAGAAATGTTATTCTTAGTACCTGAGATCAGACTGTGTGTTTCCACTCTTAAACTTTATTGGCTGATCCATAGACTGGTTACTCTTCATAGACACACAGCTGGACTCTGGGTTTGAGCTCTTCTGATGGACTGAACTGGAACAGAGAACAGATTCAGTTTAATTCTTTAGATTACTGTGTTCATTCTTTATGAGAGAAACCATATTAATATAAACACATTAATCTTTCATCAAAAATCACTTAAGGATCTTTTTATTTAACATTTCCTCTAAGTATTAAAATATACATAAACACAGACAAAGATAGGATACATATTTGTATGTAAACAATTCCTGTGCTCTAATATGGGAAAGAAAAAATCTGTTATCTTTTTGTTGTGATGTTAAACAATATTTTTTACAGTGTTTGTTGAAAGTACCGGCATCCTGGAGAAAAATCTCCATCTCTGGATCCTTGTGAATCAGCCATGATGAAGCTGCAGGAGAATCTGATGAGTTTGATCTCCTCCACTGACTCTGAATGAAGAAACATTCAGACACTAAATTAAATTATTAAATTAAACAACATTCATAATTTAGCTGAACATATCTGGAGTGTGGGAGAAAAAGGATCATGTGACTGTGTTAACTCAAGCTCAATCATACATGTTTACACATGTACTGTTAAACTCCTGAAAAACCACAGACATCACCAAACACAGAAAAAAAGGACATAGAAAGAAAAAAAAACACTGAAGTGAAAGAACCCAGATTTTATATCAAACAATCACTTAAAATGTCCTCCAGAGATTCATATTAATATGAGGAAGTCACCATACATGAACACTCACCTCGATCAAACTTTTACAAGATACAGTTTCTCAAATTCTCCAGCTTTAACATCATACATAACAGCTACATGGAAATTCCTGAATAAACTTTGACAAAAGTTTCTATTTAACACTTTGATGCTGTTTTTCCGTATTGTTTTCCTATTGTAACTGTTTAAAATGGTGACGGGAACTCTAACTTACTTTCACTTTCTATGTATGTGTGTGTGTGTGTGTGTGTGTGTGTGTGTGTGTGTGTAAGAGAGAGAGAGAGAGAGAGAGAGAGAGAGAGAGAGAGAGAGGGGGGGGGTTAAACAACTTTTATTTAGTCACCATTTATATAATAAATAAATAATAAATAACATAATGAAAAAATAAAAAAATAAAAATTATTAAATATTCAAAACCAGCTGACCCTCAAAAACCACACATAAGATATCTTTAAAACACCAAATATCACAAAAAAAAACATTTAATTTTTCACAAGTTTGTAGTACGCAAATTCAATCTTGATTCTTCTAACCACTAGTTTTCTGAACATCATTTCCACCTCATGAGTCCCAAGTTGTTTTCCTTAATTCTTTCTCGTTTTCTAGATTACTAATTTTGCTGTTCCCTACAAATAATTTAATAAGCATGTCATCCTTCTCATAAAATACCTATACTTAACACCTCCAATAAATATTTTATCTGAAAATTCCTTATCAAAATCTTTAAACAAATCTTTAAGAAAATTAAAAAGACCTTGTTATCTTCCACATTTTAAATTTAATAAATAAATAAATAATAAACCCTTTGGTGAATTACAAGAAAATAATTGTTTGCTGTAAACACATGAAGGGAGGTATTGGCAAAATGTCACTTGTAGTAATAGTCAGTCTTACCAATATAATCAAGCTTTGGATTTTGAACATGTCTGTTTTAAAATGTTAAAAGTCATTTTATTTAATAAAATTATACGTTTTAACCACTTGGTGGAATTGGCAGACGTTCCCTTAGGCATCATGCAGGTGATTTTGAATTAATATTTCATGTCGATATACAATGGTTACTGTTAAAAACTGTTAAAACTAATCTTGGTGTTGATATCTTTGAAAGACAGCCGACTCTATAGAACAGTGGCGTGTTATGGATACGTGGTGTAAAATTTTTAGTTATCAGAGAGCATGTCTAATTAATTGAAATGATGAAACTTATACAATATAAAATAAATAAAAACTATGAAATGTTGTTTCTTTTTCCACACAAATTCAGTGTTGTGTTTTTTTCTGGTAATCAAATGAAGACATTAAACATTAAATTATTTTATTTTAATCATATGAAATGAAACAAACCTTGTGATTAAACCTTGAGAAAAATTGTGATTATTCCTTAAAAATAAAGTTTTGATGATCATTTATTTATATTAGTGTTAGTATTATTATTACACTGAGACGTATCTAAATTCTACTGTACACCAGTAATATATATTTCTTTCTTTTAAGTTAAAACAATGGTGGGGAAAACACTGGGCAAGAAAAAATAACTTTACAGAGGACTCGAGAGAGTGGTAAGGAGCATTTCCGTTCTTTTTGTGACTTGATTTCGTTGTGTTGTGAACTCATGTTTGCTTTTTAAATTTCGTATTGTTGTGCTCTACTGGGCCACCGTAGATTCCATTGGAACAGTTTTGATAAAGTTGGTGGTAAAAAGTTCCCTCATTAATTAAAAATAATTCAGAATAATAATAATTATTATATGAATTAATTAACAATGCATAGAATTGTTATTTAATCATGAACTTAAAGGAGAACTCCGGTCAATTTTAACATTGAGCTCATTTTATTGTACATTTGGAGTGCTGTCAGTACAGAGAACAACTACAAAAATCGGTGTTGCCTACACCGAGTTATTCTATTTTTAAAATTTGCACCCTGTTGACTTCAATGGGGCAAGTACTAAACCTGCTTTTAGGCTCTTAACATCCTTGATGTGTCATTACAAGTGCACAGAAAATGTGAGTGATTCCTTCTGAGTGAACACGAGTGGATCTGACTGCAGTAGATGTAAAAGATATGTATAAAAATGATGTTATTTAAGCCAGCGCAAATACCTGTTTACATCCTGTTTTTCGGTTGAAGTCCAAAGTAGTCAATTGCCGAGTTCACGCGCATAGGTTTAGTACCTATGATCACGCGCGTGAACTCGGCAATCGACTACTTTGGACTTCAACCGAAAAACAGGATGTAAACAGGTATTTGCGCTGGCTTAAATAACATCATATTTATACATATCTTTTACATCTACTGCAGTCAGATCCACTCGTGTTCACTCAGAAGGAATCACTCACATTTTCTGTGCACTTGTAATGACACATCAAGGATGTTAAGAGCCTAAAAGCAGGTTTAGTACTTGCCCCATTGAAGTCAACAGGGTGCAAATTTTAAAAATAGAATAACTCGGTGTAGGCAACACCGATTTTTGTCGTTGTTCTCTGTATTGACAGCACTCCAAATGTACAAAAAAATGAGCTCAATGTTAAAATTGACCGGAGTTCTCCTTTAAAAAAAAAAAAAAAAAAAAAAAAAATATATATATATATATATATATATATATATATCAGCTCCCAATGAAGCGCTGGTGTCATGTCTGTCAGGGCTCTCAGTAATCTGGGCAACACACGTTTCTTCAGTGCAGTCGTGCAGGTAAAGCCTCAGAGTTTGAAGAATCACACATTCTGAAAGAGTTGGTGTTAAACGTGAAGAAGGTCTCCAGACATGAATGATGTGCTGGTCTCTTTCTGTTTGTATGTGAGGATTGATGAAGCAGAACACAGATGAGAAGAGCATCTCTCCATCACACCTGCACTGAACTCTCAGCTGCAACTGATGCCACACTAAACCTTGGGACAGTGTGAACGGCACAATCAGTTCTGACGGAGGGAAACAGCAGCTGGACATCACAGACCTTCATCTGTGCTTCAAACGTCTATCAGGATTCTCTCAGTGCTTGTGCTCCTCCACACACCAAACACTCACACATATGCTGACTGAACATCAGGCATGTTGTTATTTGATGGCAGCTGTGCTTTATGTGCGGGACCACATACATCACATTTACACATTTATATTCATTTTCATGCTGATTTCAGAGCTGAACGATGAGTTGAAAAGCTTGTATATTTGTGAAATATTATATTGTACAGTAGTTAATTCTTTACTGGCAGAATGAATTAATGAATTAATGAATGAGGCATTTATATAGCGCTTTCATATGTACTACTGTACTGCCTGTTGCTAGCATTTACCTAGTGTGTAGCTATAGCATGATTAGCATGTTGTGAACATGTTGCTAACATGAATAACATTTTATTAGCATGATTAGCATGTTGTTAACATATTGCTAGCATGTTGCTAACATGATATAACATTTTGCTAGCATTTTTAACATGATTGCTGACACAATTAACATGTTGCTAGCATGATTAGTTTTGCTAATATGTTGATAGTGTGTTGCTATTAAGATTAACATGACTAGTATGTTGTTAACATGTTGATAGTATGATTACCATGTTACTAACATGTTGTTAACATGATTAGCTTGTTGCTAGCATGTTGCTATCATGATTTAACAATTTGCTAGCATTTTTAGCACGTTGTTACCACGATTCACATATTGCTAGCATGATTAGCATGCTGTTAGCATTTCGCTAGCATGTTGTTAACATTGCGAAATCCAATCTCCCCATATTGAAAACGATATTTATTATGATTTATAATGCTGCCAGATTTGAGATTATCACAATGACTGAATCCAAAAGAAACCAGAGGGTTCAAATGTAAAAACAACAAAACTATTGTCAAATGAATTTGTAACGCAATGTCTTTAAGAGGTAGAGTAAATGTGAAAAATCTAGACAAAACTATACAACTTCAAGCAAATGCACATAATTTGTAACACTATTACAGAATGTGTTGCCAGAAACACTAGTCTGAGTCTTTAAGAGGTATAGAGTAAATGTGCAAAATGTCCACATAACAGAGCTATGCTACAACTTCTGTGGACATAATGTGTAACACTATCACAGGTGAGTTTGGTCCGTCAACAATGTGTGTGTTGAACACAACATGTTCAGGTCGAAGGGCACTGCAAATGGCTTAGGGAATAAGGGAACATCGATACTTCGATCACTTCACAGGAAGAGGAGAGTGAGAATCCCCCGACTGTCAGTTTGAACTAACCATAGAGCAGAGTCACTGGAAGAGGTTTCACGAGTTCACACTTACAAATAAGTCGGATAGATTAAATTGGTAAACATATTTGGGGTGCTGTCCGGGGAGAGGGCTCTGATCTTTGTAATTGGCCCGAACGCAGAGTATTGTGTGAATATCTAAACAAATTAAAAGTGTTGAAAAGTAGCTGAGGCGCTCTCATTTCTTTATTTTACTTTATTTACCTCAGGAAAGAAAGCTCACGAGATGAGACCTCGACAATTATTATTTTTATTTTTTTTGTATTTATTTATTTAGAGAAACAGGGACAGCGTACAATAAACATTAACCTCAAGGGGAGAGATGCATAGTACCAGGTTTTAGCTCAAGAGCTAATTTCCACCCGCAGTCCCTGGGCAGGCTGATGTTATAATAAAATATATCATACATACATGTATACTGAGATTTACATTGACCAATAAAAAAAAAAAAAAAAAAAATCAAGTCTTCTTATTCACACCTTTCATTTACTATGGTCTACTCTTATAGACCTCCGAACACACACTTACGCGCACACAGACACACACATACATACATACATACATCCGGTCACATGTGGGTGCAAATTTGATTTGACAAGAGCCATTGATTATTAAGACCATATTAAGAG
Organism: Squalius cephalus; assembly: GCF_949319135.1. Classification (NCBI taxonomy): domain Eukaryota; kingdom Metazoa; phylum Chordata; class Actinopteri; order Cypriniformes; family Leuciscidae; genus Squalius; species Squalius cephalus. Next base: position 2,704,496 of record NC_137132.1, read on the forward strand.
CACATTTATATATAGATAACCAAATCAAAAATTATTTTCATATTGAATGACAGTTACTGTACAGCCTATGTTTAGTGAATTAAAGTAGTCTATATAATAAACTAATAGACTAATACAATGTTTTGATTATTATTTATTAGATACATACTGTGTTTTGTATATATATATAGGCCTATTATATGATTTTGAATTTGAAAGGAAAGTAAATTACAATATTTAAGTTATATCATAATCTGCGCGACCCCGTCGTTGTCTTTCATTGATGACGTTGCAGGTTATTCCAAATGAGCAATTATTGTCAGTGAAGTCCACTTCAGCTGATATACCGTTTTCAGGGAGTAGGGAGCAGTGAACACTGCGTAGGGACCCTGTCGAGTGGAACGCACCTTAAGAACTGAGAAATAAGATCAGATGTAGACACACACTGAGTGTAGGACTTGATGAAAAAGCTGCCAGTGTCTTCTTCTGCAGTTTGGCTGGTGTAGCAGCATCTCCTTCGCCTCCACCAGTGCAGTGGATGATGGGAATGCAGGAGGAGTTTGTGATGTGCTCTGACATTCATCCAGCATCTGAGTGTAACATTATAACCCACATGGGGTAAATAATCAGGCGCAAGGCGGTAGTGCAGCTTCAATCAACAGGCATACTTTTTATTCAAATAATTCAACATTAAAAAAGGTGTAACAGATCTTCAATGCAAATACCCACAAAGAAAAACTAATAAATAAAAAGAAACAAAAACAAAATATATAAAAAAACGAAAACAACCCACAGATAGCCACGGGTTACCTATATCGTGAAGACAGAGTGGCATTCAAAGTGCTCTCACCACAACAACGCTCACAGCAATCACACTGCAAACCTACAAAAAAGAAAGAAACACAAATAAAGTGACCAAACCACCACATGATCCCAGCCACCTCACCACCGCCATCCACACAGTGAGGGTAACCCGGAAGCCATCGTTGGTTAAAAAGAAATCTACAAAAAGAAAGAAAACAAATTAATTAACAGTGGGTAATGCAAGTAATGGTCCAACTTAACCAATATATAAACCAAAGAAAATTAAATCTAAAGTAAACGGTAACTGTGCATCCCTGTAAGGGGAAACAGTTAAATTACAAGAAAGAATTATTCACAATATATAAAAAACACATCAATAAAATAAAACATTCAAGATAAATGCTGCACATAATAGAAAAACAATCAAAAGTTCCCTTCAAATTAAACAATACCTGACTCCTCTCGATGTGGAGGAGCAGTGGCTCTACTCTGAGCTCCTCCCGAGTGACCGAGCTTCTCACCCTATCTCACCCTTCTCACTGTTTTTTTTTTTATCAGTTCAAACGAGAGTCCAAATACTCTGTTGACTTTGATCTTACAAACCAGTTTCATACATCAATCGATCCTGTTAAGTGTGTATTATTTTTGTGTATACTCACAATAAAAACAAAGTGTTGTGCTTTTTGCCAAATAAAGAAAAATAAACAAGAATAGTTCTGCTTTCTCTCTGTCAGTTAAGTCAATTCTGAAACGCGTCCGAAAATGAACAATAACTCAGCGAATACTATAAGCAACTTATTAAACTGCAAATTAACATTTATATTTCTTATATAAACGAAAGACCTATGTTACAGACATATGAAAGACAACATTTCGTTGACTAGTTTTGGATAGATTATACATTTTTACTGTAAAATATCTGCCACCTCAAATAACAATTTTTGCTCATATGTTAAATATAGTATGTTTTTTCAAAAATAAAGTAATCAAATAATCAATCAAATCCTTAACTTTGAAATATGTATGATAAAATGTATACTTTAGTTTTTACAAAGAAAGATTACACTTGAATTGTTGTTGTAATTGTAATCTTTTTAATAAAAAAATATATTTACAAGGTAGATGTAAACAAACTATTAAAAGGTAAATATAAGCCTTTTCTTTAAATAATTTTTATTGTGTTTTATTAGTGACAAATTTGGGGAGAGGATACATATTCCAAAACTGAAAATATGAGAATTAACTGCACAATTACTAGACATGTTTTCCTTGGATATTATACAATTTGAAAGCACAATTTGTGAAAAAAAAAAAAATAAAAAAAAAATAGATACTTCCAACTGTGAACCAATTTGGTAGAATATATTTATATATATATTATATATACATATTGCTCTTGCATTTTTTCTTGTGGCTCAGTGACACACCTGAATGAATGGCTCATTAAGTATGCGGGCCCCATTGTCTCCTCAGGTGTTAACCACTAAATATGCAAGATGGTGTTGGATCGTTGACGCCCACTCGCATATTGCCTTTCCAAACAGAAAGTGTTTTGCAAAATTTAAATCAATGTATTGTTTTATGTGAATGATTAGGGAGGATGATTTTCACATCATTTTGAAGAAAAAACATCCATTAGTCAAAAGTCTTATTGACACATATTTAGTATGTGTTTTGTGGCCTTATTTCAGAAACTTTAGTTTTTAGTTTTTTCAATAACCATGCATAAACATTATTCTCTCAAAAATACAAACATGTACATACATGTTGCTCACATATTATGGTAGCCCCGTTTGTGCTAAATAGAGTGTAATTACACCTTTGCCATTAATATGTTTATAAGCAACTGAAAAAAGCACAAATGTCAGGGCATGTCAGAAAATCTCAAGGACCCCAAAAACACCTCAGACCCCAGAGGGTTAACATAACTGCTCGTCCGCTACTCTTCTTCTGAAGTGATCAATCTGCTGCGACATCATTCACACATGACTCACAATCAATGCAGCAAAGAGGAAGCAAGAGAGCAAACTAATCTCTCTACCTACCAGCAGTTGAAGTTTTAGATGTGCCGCGACATCCATTCATCCACAACTCACAGTCAAGGACAGGAAGCAAGAGAGAGCGAACAAACCTCACTACTTACTTATATAGCGCTAGGGCTGATGGGACTTGTAGTGCCCTAACCATGTCCCATTACATGAGCCACGGCTCTGGGTTTCACATCCTCAACCTCGTCATCTTTGATGGAACGTGTCTTGAAACGAGGATCAACATACAGAACATACTGAACATACAGAACATACAGATGCTACTGTATGTTCAGAAGGTCATCAGTGGCAGTATGGTCATATTCCTCATTCAGAGAGCTGATGACAGTAGCCTTGATGGTCTTGGTGAGCTCTGAGTCTTCAGCTTTTGGTTTCAAGACCTCCTCATTGAAGAGCTGCAGTTCAGGTTTCAGGAACGACACACTCACATGTTCTTCACCAGAAAGGCTATCAGTGAAGTTAGCAAGTGGAGTTAGAGAATAGAGAAACAGACTCCAGGACATCAATGTCCTGCCATGAGCAGCAAGTGCCTTGTTTTTTATCAGCTGATAAACATTTGCAATGGCCTTCTCCTGCTCTAGCACTCGTGCTTTCATTGCATGGCGAGACCCTGAACTGGTGGAGATTCTGTGATCAACCTGTGCTTTGGCAGCTTGAGCTCCTCTTGAGTGGCTACTCGTTCTCTTTTCTTTTCCATGAGAAGGAAAAAGCACTGAGCACTTTTCTGCACACACTCATGGCTCTCTGGATCCTCTGGTCTCTCACACTTTCCTCTGATGATGAAGAAAACAGAATATAGTAGTGATGGGACGGTTGATACCGGGGCTCCGATGCTCCGACGCAGTTTTCAAAGCACTATTTGTCACACACTGTACTCAAATGTGATTGATGACGTCTGAAGCTTCGAGCGTCATGCAGTATCAGAAGGTCGGGACAGCTGGTCCTCATCTGATGCATAAAAGGGAAATGATTATCGAAGAGGCATTATTTAAACGATTTAACACTACACTTTGTAAGGACATTAGCTCAAAGGGGAAATATTATTAATAATCCATAATTACCAATTATGATTAATTATTAATATTTGGGTCAGTTAATTAGATTAACTTTGAGGTAAGCCAAATTAATATTACAATCAATTAATCAGTTCCAACAAACTGATTGATTATAATTTTTCTAAGAACAATGTATCTTTCATGGTCACTGAAAAATAATTATTCCTTAGCCTGTACATCGCTTAAGGAGCATGTAACAAGATCAAGATCGTAAAAGGGACTTTGTATGCAAACAGAGGATCAGAAACCAAATTCATAATTATGCACAAGTTTTATTAACTAAATCACAAACATAACTAAACTAAGCAAAACAAACAAACAAACATACATACATTCATCCATCCATACATGCATAGGTCAAGTGGTGAGTGTTATGGAACCGGAAACAGGAAATAGAACTATGGAGCAAGATCTATTTTTGTATGAAAAGAACCATAAGCTTATCATTTTCAGAGCACCTCATTAAAATAGATACTTGCATGATCAGTTCTTGAAGTGGTTGAAGATTGAATTCGTTGCTGGTTCCTTGAGTGTCAAAAGTCATGGTGCAAGTTGCAATCGTTTCTTCTCCGTTGGATGAAGAAGATAGGATGAACTTGTATTGTCGCTGTTCTCATGGCTGGAGTGCAGAATGTGGCCTACACATTCTGGGCTGGCAGGACACAAAGAGCATATGGTGAAAGTTGCGAGGGACTTCGTCCGTGTTGAATGACGTCACTGAAGTCCTGAGGTTGTCCATGATGCTGGAGTGAGCACATGTCCTGGATACTTCGAAGCCTCCTGCCCTGGGCCTGTTGAGGCCACGCTGGACCGCACGGCATCCTTAAGACAAGAGTTGTCCGTTTTCTTCTTGGTTGGAAGGAAGGCAGGCTGACTCGGTCTGCAGAGGCCTGCAGGGCCCAGTGGGGGAGGGGAAAGGAGGGTACAACTTCGCTACAACGCTACAACTTCCTTATAACATCATTTATATATTTTTAAAACAGAACAGAAAATAATTGATCTTTTATTTTAGTGATGTCGAGGAATTTGACAGAGCGATTGCAAAAAGAATGAAAAAAGAAGGAACATTCAGAAAGTAATTATTTTACCTTATGCATTTACATTACATTTTACATTTATTCATTTAGCAGACGCTTTTATTCAAAACGACTTATAAATGAGTTTTTTTTTTTTTATGCAATTGAAGACGAAAAGTAAAGTCACTAACACAATTCTTTCTTCCTTTTTGCTTTGTCCTGTTTACAGCAAGATGATCGTTTAGGTCAATCAAGTTTAGGTGATCGTTAAATAAAGTAGGCTACAGAATTGTTTGTTATTGGTGTTTTGTCTATTCTAATTTGAGTTTTGCTTCGTATTCAAAATATCAAAAAACAGGTTTTGTAATGTTAGCATGGTATAATGTTAATTAGACCATTATAGGTTGAACTGAAGGAAAATAGGAATTTGAATTAAAAAAAAAACATTGTAGCAATATAATATCACATAATAGCCTATTTTTCAGAAGATAGTTCAATCTGTAATTGTATCCCTTCCATCAGTAATTTTCTTTCAATTAGGCTACACCCACGCTCAAAAAATAACTACTGGGTAATTTGTTAGTCAGAGAACACAATGAGTTTTTTTGGCACATGCAGGGAACGCAAATATTTATTTGGATAACTTTAAATAAAACGAGACCGTAATATTGCATCCTATTGTTTTCAATGGCATTTGGATAAGGGTGTTATACGATCTTTCGGACAGCAGGAGGCGCTGTCTCGAAAAACGAGGGGTCTGAGAATGCGGGACTCTGGGTGCGGGACTGTAGCTGCAGGCTCAGAGTCTGCAGCTTCATAATGTTGGTTTGGTCACATGCCTTTCTGCTCTGTGGTGATTTGTTAGATATAGTGGAGAAAACAAGTGTGACCACCAGATGTCACTAATGTGCATTGTGTTAAAAGCTTAGAGTAATGAACCTTTTTTCGGCACAATTTGATGAAAGCTTCAGATGCTTCAGAAAGCCTTGGTTTCCCATCTCTAGAATATAGGCACATGTTTGCAAATATTAGATGATTATAAAATAACTTCAAGTATTTTGTGTTGATAAATTACAATGTTATGATGTCACGGTTCTGTTTTTGGGTTTATTCACGTCATGTTTCCTTGTCTGTCATGTGATCCCGTGTAAGTCATGTGATCCTGCCATGTGCTCCCTTGTCTGATGTGTCATGTTGTCATTGGTTCATTGTTTCATTGTTCACAGGTGTCCCTTGTCTTGTCATTAAGTCTGTGTATTTAAGCCCCCATGTTTGCCATGTGTCTTTGTCAAGTATTGTTCCCTGTAACCACTGTTTGGGTCCTATTTTAACGATCTGAAACGCAAGTATCAAGCGCAAAACGCAAGTAACTTTGTGGGCGGGTCTTGGGCGCTGTTGCTATTATACCGGCGGGATGAATGACTCTTGCGCCCGACGCAAATCTAAAATGGGTTGGTCTGAAGTAGCTTCATTATTCATAGGTGTGGTTTGGGCGTAACGTGAAATAAACCAATCAGAGCGACATCTCACATTCCCTTTAAGAGCAGACGTGCTTTTTCCATGGCGGATTGCTATTGTAACAGCAGATTTGCCAGGAGCGCGCCAGGAGCGGTTCACAGCCGAGGAGAGCAACGCTCTCGTCACGGCCGTAAAAGAGAGAGAAGTGACATTGGGGATGGAGAAACACACCCAAATTAGCTTTGGTTAAACAGGCATATAATAATTTGGGTAAATGTGTAAGCTAGATGTATGCTTTTATAATAAATTGTCTATATCTATCTATCTATTTATCTATCTATCTATTGTAATAATGTATGATTTTCAAAAATGAAAACTGCTGCTTCTGTGTAGATTGGAGAATCAAAGTGTATGCGCGTTGTGCACACACTACATTGATTATGGCCAAGCATGCGCCCTTAAAATAGCATATGAATAACATGCACAACGCGCCACTGACTTTTAACTAGTTTTTTTCGGTCAGTGGCGGAAGTGTTTTCTAAACCTGCAAAATAGCATGAGGGAACGTTTGCGCCGGAACAAGCCTCTTCTTTGCGCTGAACCGCCCCAGGGAGCGCAAGTTCATTCCCTAGTTTACCGACCTGCGTCTGTGGAGGGAAAAGTCCACTGTGCGCGTGTGCAAAATAGGAATGATACATGCGTCGGTGTACAAAGTCAATTGCGCTGGGTGCAAGATAGGGCCCTTTGTGAGTTCATGTTCATGTTCATGTTCATGTCACGCCATGTTTTTGTTTCACGTTTGGTTTTGTTTATAATAAACTGCACTTGGGTTCTCTTAACTTGCCTCCAGTGGATCACTTTACATATGACATATTCAACATAATGAGAAACTACATTTAGACCACACTAGGGCTGTCTCTTTTTATCCCACAATTCTGAGTTCAATGAAGGCTAATTCACACAGCCCAAACAAACTGACATGTTCAGATAATTAACCTAATTAACACAGGAGCACATTCAGTTAATCAACTCAATTAACCATAAGAGGTTTACATACAGCAGGCTTATCTCTGATCCATGACAGTTTTACAGCATCTCTCCTCACTTATAACTAATGCCATTCATACAACCGTCTTATTCAGCTACTAAAGAGTTAACCAGTTTATGCTGAACTTGTAATTGAGTAAATGTTGAGAACTTATCACAAGTTCCTGTTGAATTGAATAGATGCACATTTTAAAACATTAACATGTTTAATATATATGCTCTTTATTTCGACGTAACTCGGAGTGACTACGAAAGGGAACTATATTCTCAGAAGGCAAAGCACTGCTACTTCTGCGGAGTGATTTACTCCAACTCTGAGCGAACTCTCTGCTCCTCACCACGGGGCTTCTCAGGTGCTGCGAGCAAATCACTCCGCCCAAGTAGCAGTGCTTCGCCTTCTGAGAATATAGTTCCCAGTATTTATACGGTTAGAAGATGTCTGTGTCTCATGTGACCTTGTTATTTGTACACGCTGTGACTATACAAATCACAACATGTAAATAGGAAAATGTTGGCGTTATTTTGTCACTTATTGGGAGCAGTATGCTAGCTGGAGCCGTTTATCTCCAGTCTTTGTGCTAAGCTAGGCTAGCGGTGGGTGCGTCAGACAGAGTTACAGCACGCACGGAGATAAAAAAGGTATGTATGGACTTATTTAACTCTGGGGGATACAGTGAATAAGCTAAAGTACCAAAAAGTCGGCATTTTCCTTTAATATGTTATTTTCTTACATTACATAATTGGCATAAAAAGTGCTAAATTGTCAGTAAAATAAGGTCACGATGCAGAGGAATGTCCATGTTCCTAAGTTTTAATTATGTAGAATATAATTTGTTATTTCATCCTTGTGGTGTGTTTTATTGGTCATGTGACCCGGACATGTTTTTGACATTTACTCTTTGATCTCTTTTTTTTTTTTTTTTTTTTTTTCAGTGTGTGTGAGAGTGTGCATTTATGTGTGTGTGTTAATACGCTGGTGCTCAGAATGACTTTAAAATGTTTGAAATATTTATTTTTACAGCTCTGAATAAAGATCACATTAATGACGTACGTGTGTTTTGATTATTTTGACTGCTACACCAACAGAGTATTTGAAGAAATTTATTTAAATGAAAAGTATAGTTATTTATATTTTCATTCATAATCCTCAACTTTTTGTATGCAAAAGACACAATCAACTTGTATGATATCTACAAAAACGTGTGTCTCCATACAGACCTTAAAAAATTACCGTTCAGCACTAAATTACTCTAGAAAACACTCAAACTGGAGACTTATTAATAATATTTCAGTAACACTTTACTATAAGGTCTCATTTGTTGACAATGCTTTAGTTTACAACATCTGTAAATTACTGAAGAAGATTAGGGCCAAGCAATAATAAAAAAATAAAACTATCTCGAGATTAAAGTCATTATAATGCAAGATTAAACTTGTTAAATTTCGAGAAAAAAAGGTTAAATAAAATGTTGAGAATAAACTCATTATACTTTGACAATACATTTGTTGTATTGAGAATAAAATTGTTTAGAGAAAAAACTCGTTCAATTTCGAGAAAAAAAGTCAAAATGTTGAGAATATTTCATTCTCAACATTTTGACTTTTTTTCTCAAAATTTAAAGTGTTTTTTCTCGAAAAACGACTTTATTCTCAACATTTAATTAGATTTTTTTCCCCTGAAACTTTCTCGAAACACAACGACTTTATTCTGAAAATTTAACAAGTTCATTCTCAACATTTTATCTCAATGTTTTTTTCTCAAAACACGACTTTATTCTTAAAATTTAATGTTTATTCTCAACATTTTATTTTGACTTCTTTTCTCAAAATTTTACAAGTTTAACACTACCGAAAACCAGTCAGTATCTGGTGTGACCACCATTTGCCTCACGCAGTGCAACACATCTCCTTCGCATAGAGTTGATCAGGTTGTTGAGTGTGGCCTGTGAAATGTTGGTCCACTTCTCTTCAATGGCTGTGCGAAGTTGCTGGATATTGGCAGGACCTGGAACACGCGGTTGTATACACCGAGCCAGAGCATCCCAAACATGCTCAATGGGTGACATGTCCGGTGAGTATGCTGGCCATGCAAGAACTGGGATGTTTTCAGCTTCCAGGAATTGTGTACAGATCCTTGCAACATGGGGCCGTGCATTATCATGCAGCAACATGAGGTGATGGTAGTGGATCAATGGCACAACAATGGGCCTCAGGATCTTGTCACGGTATCTCTGTGCATTCAAATTGCCATCAATAAAATGCACCTGTGTTCGTTGTCCATAACATATGCCTGCCCATACCATAACCCCTCCTCCACCATGGGCCACTCGATCCACAAAGTTGACATCAGCAAACCGCTCACCCACACGACGCCACACACGCTGTCTGCCACCTGTAATTGTAGATTGTAATTTGCTCTAAAATAAAAGGTGTTTCACTGCCGCCTCATCAGGTCTGTCAGAGGATCATTGAAATCTAAATGAAGTCTTAATTTATAACAGTGAAGTCACTGTATCTTCAGTCTCTGTTGATTCTGTTGACTGTGAGTCTCTGTAGTGGATCCTTATTCACAATCAGATGATCATCAGAAGATCAGATTGTCAACTAATACCTAAAATAAAACACACAAACAATCACATATGCAGTATGAGACATTACATCTGTCACATATTTTATTAGAAAACTAGATATATTAATTAATTCTCAAACATAATATAGCTTCAGTCCGATGCTCAAAGTCACTTTACAAACGGACACAATGGACAGCTGATACAGAACCAGCAGAAATGATCATTACACTCCACTACAAATTTAATATTATTTAATAACAAACAATCCAAATCTCAGATTATCACACACATAGAGACAGTCAAAGTTGAAAATAACAGTAAATATTATTTTCACAATCAGTCACAATACTATGAGCAGAATTAAACTCATATTAATCACAGTTAAAAGTTCAGAGACCTACAGAAACTGAAGCTGAATTTAAGACTCATAATCCGATGATCTCAGACAAAATATTCACACACACACAAACACACACACACACACACACACACACACACATGGTGTTACTGAACCTGGTACAATTTCCTTTTATTTCTAGTGAGTAAAACAGCCATTTCAAATTTAAATAAAAATATAATGATGCTAAATCTATTCTTACCACACTCTCTCCAGTTTATAATGTGGGTCATCCTCAAGATCAGAGAGTAGCTTCACTCCTGAGTCTCCTAGTTTATTCTCAGACAGACTCAGTTGTCTCATGTGTGAGGGGTTTGATCTCAGAGCTGAAGCCAGAGCAGCACAACCTTCATCTGTGACACCACAATCCATCAACCTGTAGAGAACAATGACACACATTAAGCCTAAACATAACTACATGATAAATAAATAATGTGTGTGTGCTTTATGAATTTGTAAACATTTTAAGGATCTCTTCATACTAATGTAATTTATGTCCAATAAAGGCTGCTTATAAAATAAAGCACTTAATTACATTTTCTGATTTTCCGTGATCTAATCTAAAATGAGAACTATTTATGGTTACTGTTAAAGCATTATCTAACTCTTTACATAGAGCTAATTAAACAATAACACTTTGTTAATTACAGTGACAGTGAACGAAGAACTCACTATTTGTATGTAGTCTCTTAATATATTAACTACAGCTTATATACTATTATATACTATTCATTAACTATAAACTAAGAGTTTGCAAATGATTTATAAGCGCTGTGTTACTGTATACTTTGTGATAAAGTGTTACCATTATTTCAAACCGGTCACATTAAGTGTAATTGTTCCTTATGTATATGATGAAGTGATTCTTCTTTTTCAAAAATAACACAAAATTAAAGCTGCAAGCAGCATTTATCGGGGTTCAAGCATTTAAGGCCTTTAAGCACACATGCATAAAAAGACATTAAGTTTTATTTGGCAACAATTTAACCACTGACGACATAGATGGAAAAGACCATTTACAGCCAATACAGGCAATTTACCATAGGAGGTACTTGTTTTTTAAGCTTTTTAACAGTTATAGCGCAACCTATGGTCCGATCTCCATGAAATTTTGCATGCTTATTATGGATGTTATGTCACATCTGCTCACCAATTTTTGTGAAGTTCTGAGTTTTCATTTAGGATTTATAGGCTTTTTAGTGTATTTTGCTACGCCCATTTTATAAATGACCCTGTTATAGCCATCCAAATGCAAAAGTTCAACTTTTCTTTTTGATAATTATTTATCTAGAGAGTCCAGAGAATTGTCCTAGATTGGTTTGGTTCCGATCGGGCAAAAAACCTAGGACTAGTTTGCAAAAGTAGGTTTTTAACATGTTCGCAAATATTTAACCCTCTGGGGACCAAGGTGTTTTTGGGGCCCTTGAGATGTTCTGACATGCATTGACATTTGTGCTTTTTTCAGTTATTTATAAACATGTTAATGGCAAAGGTGTAAATTCACTCTATATAGCACAAACAGGGCTACCATAATATGCGAGCAACATGTATGTAGATGTTTGTATTTTTAAGAGAATAATGTTTATGCGTGGTTATTGGAAAAAATAAAAATGAAAGTTGCTGAAATAAGACCACAAAACTCTATACTAAATATGTGTCCACAAGACTTTTGACTAATGGATGTTGTCGCTTCGAGTTCTGGCTTCAAAATTATGTGAAAATAGTCTTGCTTTATCGTTCACATAAAACAATACATTGATTTAAATTGTGTAAAACAAGTTTTGCTTGGAAAGCCAATATGCCAGGGGGGCGTGAAGGAGGAGTAGTTTACACCTGAGAATACAATGTCCCACCCACTCTGCATAATGAGCCATTCATTCAGGTGTGACACTGACTGAGCCACAATGCAAGGACAAAAGATATATTTAGAAGAAGACTTATATTGACCATTTAAAATTTTGCTTACATCTATCTTGTAAATATGTTTTGCTATTTTATTAAAAAGGTTACAATTACAACAATAATTACAATTTCAACAATATTTCAAGTGAACTCTTTCTTTGTAAAAAAAAAAAAAAAGATTATAGGCCTACATTTTATCATATGTATTCATTAGTTTGAATATAGCCAACATTGGAACATCTAACATCTTAGTCTATGACTTTATTTTTGACAAAAATAGTATTTTATACTGTATATGTATATAGAACATATTAGCAGAAATTGCTAAACAAAAGCTTATTTGATGTGGCAGTATATTCTACAGTAAAAACTGTACCCAAATCTAGTCAACAAAATGTTGTCTTTCATATTTCGTCTGACTGTAACGTTGTTTTTATGAAATATTAGGGCATATAAATGTTCATTTGCGGTTTAATACGTTGCTTATACAAAGACATTTTATTTCAACATATTTCAGTCGATTTTTACTCATCTCAGCAGGCTATAGCAAAGCATTTTAGTTGATTAAAGCGGTTTATTCTTTCACACACAGACACGCGATTCATATTTAGGCTAAACAGTCTTTACAAATATGTACTCTTCATTCATCTAACAGAAACGCGATTCATCTTTTTGCGGTTTACATAGGCCTACACTAACGTTATTCCATAACGTTTTTCCACATTAACACTTGAGAAAAGATAACAGCCTACCTCACTCCTCAGTGGGATCTATTGCTCCTCATATCAACACTGTTCTGAGGAAACTTTTCTCCAGGATTATTAGGTAGGCTATACTATGCCTCAGCCTCACTCGCGGCGCTTTGTTTACAGCTGATGTGGGCGTTTCACAGGTCTGAAATGGTTCTCAGAATTTGCGTTTGAATAGCACGCACTCTCCGGGGCGTGGTCACATTACATTTGAATGAGCTCTAATGAGCTCGACTGGAATCGCTCTATTTTAATACAAATTTCACAAGCTGAGAATATTTGTTTTTTATATAAATTACTTCATTTAAAAGATGCGATCTCAAGCTTTATGCCCGTGGGTATGTTTGCCAGTTTGACTGAATTTTCGCGGAGTTATAGATCATTTTTGAACGCGTTTCAAATTGGAGTTTACTGACAGAGAGAGTGCAGAAATCGCATCATGTTAATTTTTCTTTATTTGGCAAAAAGCAAAACACTTTATTTTTATTGTGAATATACAGAAAAAAAAATAGAAACTGAACAGGATCGATTGATGTACAACACGAAAATGAAAGATCAAAATTAACAGAGCATTTAGTGTTTATTTTGCATTGCTAAAAAAAAAAAACGAGCAAAACGCACGGGCGCGTTTTTGGTCCCCAGAGGGATAATGAACGGTTTGATTGACAGCAGTGGTTCTTGAGGCAAAGTTGTTCAGGATGAGGAGATCTATCAAATGATATGCATATTGTGTGGATGAGTGTAACACCACGTGATTACAGAGCTATAAAACTCGTTAGCGCCAACTAGTGGCCGATTTCTTGCAAAATTCTTACAGACCTCTAGGGCCATGAGTTGAACATGCCCATTGAGTTTTGTTCCGATCGGCCTCCATTAACCTTGTCTAATAGGTGCTCAGCTTCATTGGCCGATGGCGGCCATGTTTTTCGAGATACGTCAATGTCCTCACAGACATACATGGTACCTTGGACCAAGACACTGCATACCAATTTTCAAGTCAATCGTACTAACGGTCAGGTGGTCATAGCCCTTTTCATATCGCCACCATGTGGCCAATCGCCACTTTTTCCGTGACCTCAGATTGACCTCATACACATGTCTACCGTGTTTGGTGAAGCTATCTCATTTACTTCTCGAGTTATAGCCATTTGAGTAAAATAGGCTCCTCCCACAATGTTCATTTTGCGGCCCCTAGCGACCGTTAATCAAAATTTCAACTTTATTTTGATAATTATTGATATTCAGACTGCAAAGAACATTTCTGCACTGGTTTGGTTCCAATCGGACGAAAAACCTAGGACTAGTTTGCAAAAGTAGGTTTTTGACAAAATTCAAAATGGGGGAAAAATTTCCATACCGGAAATGAAATCGGAGATATAAGTTTTGATCTTCAGGAGTCCAGCTTTTTAATGATATAAGTCACTTGAGTCTACGACATACGGTTGCGCTTTTGGTTGCTATAGCGCCACCTATGGGCCAATCAGGGTCATACTCTCTGAACCTCTCCTCGATTTCTGTACTACCGTCTGGCCAAGTTTCAAGTCTCCAGCACTTACGGTTTGGCCTGCACGATGCGTTTCAAGCAGGTAAGGCTTTTAAGGCCTTTAAGCACAAAAGCATCAAAAGTAATTAAGTTTTATGTAGCAAGCATGTAACCACTGATATAATAGATGGAAAAGACCATTTACAGCCAATACAGGCAATTTACCATGGGAAATATATGGTTTTAAAGCTATTTAACAGATATAGCACCACCTATCGTCCGATCTCCACAAACTTTTTGCGTACAGAATGTTATGTCACATATGCTCACCAATTTTCGTGAAGTTCTGAGTTTTCGTTTAGGTTTTATAAGCTTTTGAGTGCATTTTGCTACGCCCATTTTCTAAATGACCCTGTTATAGCCATACGAAAAATGAAAATGTTCAGCTTGTTTTTGATAATTATTGATCTAGAGAGTCCAGAGAATTGTCCTAGACTGGTCTGGTTCCGATCAGGCAAAAAACCTAGGACTAGTTCGCAAAAGTAGGTTTTTAACATATTTGTGAATATTTAATTAACTGTTTGATTGACGGCAGTGGTTCTAGAGGCAAAGTTGTTCAGTATGAAGAGATCTATCAAATGATATGCATATTGTGTGGATGTGTGCAACACCACGTGATTACAGAGCTGTAAAACTCGTTAGCGCCAACTAGTGGCCGATTTCTTTCAAAATCCTTACAGACCTCTAGGGCCATGAGTCAAACATGCCCACTGAGTTTCGTTCTGATCGGCGTCCGTTAACCTTGTCTAATAGGTGCTCAAACTTCATTGGACGATGACGGCCATGCTTTTTGAGATACGCCAATGTCCTCATACACATACGTGGCACAGTTATGAGCAATTTCATACTTTTGCTTGCAGTAGCGCCACCTATTGGCCAATCGGGGTCATACTTTGATAGGTTCTCCCAAAATTGAGGACTACTATTTGGCCAAGTTTCAAGACTCCAGCATTTACGGTTTGGGCTGCACGATCAGTTTTACGGCGGAATAAACATAATAAAAACCCTTACAATTACAATAGGGTTTCAGAACTTCGTGCTTGAACCCCTAAAAAACAAAGTAAAGATGAATTTGACTTATATCATTATTAATATTCTTTTCAAGATTTCCATAGATGTGGTGATATATTGTTATCGTGTGTTATTTTGGCCATGATAATCATGTAGTGATAAATCTGATATGGTGACAGTCCTGGTTCAGGTGAAACACACACCACTTCCCTCTTTTCAGCTGCACACACACATTTTGAGGAAATGCTCACGCTTATGCAAGGGACTGTTTGCACAAGCATTACAAGGCAAGTTGATTTACACCAAACATTTGTGCTTTAAAAAGACTCTTCCCTGTAACCTGCATCTGTTGTCTGGTTTGTAGTTCGTACGGTTTATTTAACTGTTAGTTTTACTTTCTTTTGGAAGAGAAAAAAAGATGGCGACGTGCAGCAGGGCAGGTGCTGTTTCGCTGCCATTCACCAAGAAATTCTATCTGCAACAACTTCATGGGCTTAATATTGGTAACGCATACAAAAGCAATTTGCTTCACTTTAATATGACTGTATGGATCATCATCTATATTGTGACTCTCATCGCCACTACAATGCTGCCGTGTTTGGCTAACACACTCAATCAAGAGCAATGCACGGGGAACGAAAACACCTGTCCCAAACATCTAGCGATGCCCTTGTTTGATGGATATACAGGCACACGTTTCTCTGTCGGACAATTTGCTTCATATTGCAATGTTCTTAATAATGGAAAAGCGATTATTCCAAAGGCTGCTTTAAAAAAGAAAACGACCAAACATAAGTCTCCCAAGTTGCTGTGGAAACTTTCTGGATATTTAATTCTCACGCTCCTTCTTGCTGGGGATGTACATCTTAATCCCGGACCGACTGTAGGAGAAGCGGGCCCAGATCGACATCATCTACCGGCACTCGCGGAGAGTGTATGTCCTGGATTGGATAGTATCAGACTGGGACAAGAATTGACTGTTCACTACAATCGGCCTACCTTTGAAGCTGGTGAACTGGGTGAGTTGACTGCGGGAATTTTACCAACTGTTACCGCGTCTCCTGTAGCGGATTGTGTACAGGGGGTTGGCTTCATGCCATCTATCAATCTGAAACGCAAGGTAAATCCCGCAATTGTGAAACACCGTAGGCATAAACTTTTCAGAACAGTAAACCAGGCTCGTGTTCTGTGGGACTCTCAGGCCAAACGAAGCGGATTATTAGGCGGACACTTGAACATCCGAAGTGCAATTCCTAAAAGTGATCAACTGCAACATCTCCTTTATGAATCAAATTTGGACTTCTTATGTTTATCAGAGACGTGGTTGCATGCAAACTCTCCAGCCGATACTTTAAAAGTGCACCGTTATAATATGTTCAGACAAGATAGATCTATTGGTCGGGGTGGAGGTGTGTTGTTTTATGTCAAGGACAATATAAGTTGTAAACAAATCCAATGGTCCGGTGATAACGACCTAGAATGTATCGGTCTTAAATTAACTCTCTCAGCCCAAATGTCATTTATTGTGATTGTAGTATATAGACCACCATCTGCAAAAAAAGTGTTCTATGATAAGTTGAATATCCTACTTAAAGAGTGTGATACTAACAAAGAGATAATTTTATTAGGAGATTTTAATATAAACTGGAGTGATAAAGCAAAAAGGAAAGATCTAAAACGTGTAATGAGTAATTTTGATTTTCAACAGGTTGTTGAAGGGCCGACTAGGATTACTAATTCTTCAGAAACACTTATTGATTTGGTCTTTACTAATAGGCCAGAAAGAATAAAGAAATCATATAATCTGGTTACCGGTTTATCCGACCACAATATGATATTGATCTTGAGAAAACTCACAAAACAGAGATTTAATATAACTGCAAACGTTAATCAAGAACATTATAAAGTTCCTAATGGACAATTAACTAATCTTGAAAATACAATTAAAGAAATAAATTGGAATGAGTACCTTGCAAATACAAATGTGGATGATAACTGTAATAGATTGATGTGCGAACTTCAAACAACTATACAAAGTTTTATGAGGAAAGTGAAATATAAACCAGGCAAAAGAAATTATCTACCGTGGCTAAATGAAAACATAAGGTCACTCATGAAACAAAGGGACCAAGCTTTTAAGAAGGCTCTCAGGAACAATGTGGAACATGAGAAGCGTCTATTTACCACACTGAGAAATAAGGTTGTAAAAGAACTCAAAAAGGCTAAAGCAACATTTTTTATTAATGCTATAAGTGAAACAAAAGGGAACAGTAAAGAAATCTGGCGGAATTTGAATAAATTAACCGGGAAATATAATACCATTAATAAAAAAATCGAATTAAATATAGATGGAAATGTGATCGATGATCCAAGTAGAGTGGCCATAGCATTTAATAATTATTTCATTGATTCTATAAAAACTTTGACTCATAATTCCCCGGGATTGAACTATTCTATCGCTCCTCTGAATACTAATGCTCCCATTTTAACTTTTAGAGAAGTGACTAATTCCAAAGTGTGTATGATTATTTCCTCCTTAAACTGTTCAAGGGCAAAGGATGTTTACGGAATGGACACCATATTTATTAAAACCCATAAGGAGGCGCTCATCCCTCCTATTACAAAAATTATTAATCAGTCTATCATTGATGGAGTTTTTCCAAGTGCTTGGAAAACTGCTACAATTACACCAGTGTATAAATCAGGTGATCATATGACTATTAGTAATTATAGACCCATCAGTATTCTTCCATCAGTATCAAAAATTGCCGAAAAATGGATCTCTGAACAGATAACATTTCATTTAAATGCTACATCTTTTACATTACATCCAATGCAATTTGGTTTTAGGAAACATCATTCCACTGAAACAGCTAATTGTTTTCTTTTGGAAAATATAAAGGCTAAACTTGACCAAGGAGGTGTAGTTGGGGCGGTCTTCCTTGATTTGAAGAAAGCCTTTGAAACAGTAGATCATGAGATTTTAATAACAAAGTTATCAAAGTTTAATTTTTCATCCAGTGTCATCAAATGGATACAATCATACCTTTTAGATAGAAAACAATGTGTTCGCATAGGCCATAAATCTTCCCAAGTAGCTGATAATGACTTGGGGGTACCGCAAGGTTCAACTTTGGGTCCTCTGTTGTTCTGCCTGTATATTAATGATCTACCTGAAGTTTGTCCTTCTGCAGTAACTTGTCAGATGTACGCTGATGATACGGTTATATATGTACATGCAAGAAACAAGAGGCAAGCTGCCAAGGAACTATCAGCTACTATGGTCAAAATTTCAAATTGGCTAACAAACTCTTGTTTACATCTTAATACAAGTAAATCTGTATGCATGTTCTTTTCGAAATCGGCAAATAAAGATCCCGATCCAGAAGTTACTGTAGCAGGAAGAACACTGTCAGTTGTACAGGAGTTTAAATATTTAGGTATAATACTAGACACACAACTGACATTTAAATCACAACTTAAAAAAGTTGTAAACAGAATTTAAATTTAACTTGATAAATTTTAGGCATATTAGAAGTAATTTAACTACAGAGGCCTCAAAGTTGTACATCAATGCCATGATATTGTCACATATGAACTACTGTATGACCAGCTGGACGCAGACAGGAAGGACTACATTACAGTCAGTAGAAACAGTTTATAAACGGGCTTTGAAAACAATGGATAATAAGTCAAATTCTTTTCATCATTGTAATATTTTAAAGAAACATGTTTTTTTAAACTGGGAAAATATGGTCAAATTTGCTGATATCTTGCTTGTGTATAAAATGTTCCATGGTTTAGCCCCCCCTCCACTCAATGAATTTGTTAAACAAAACCTTAACGCATCCACCAGAGCGACTTCTAGAGGTGACTGTAAAATATCATATAGGAAAAGTTCCTTTGGACAGTCAGCCTTTTCCTACCGTGCAGCGCATACCTGGAACACAATACCTACAGAAGTAAGAAACATTTCTTCTCTTACCACCTTTTCAAACACTATAAAAGAGTGGTTGCTGGACAATCAAATATGTTGTCACAATTTGCAGTAGTGCAGTTATTTATTCACAGGTTGACATATTCTATGTGTCATTATTTGTGCTTGTTTGATGTTGACTGTGTCTATGTAATCTGTTTATGTTTTTAATGTGTATGTATGCAATGTTTTTTTATTTAGTTTTATAACAACAACCTGCCAGGGACTCCAGATGAAAATTAGTCTGTACGGCTAAATCTGGCTCATTTACATTTGGACATTGTCCTTATGTTCATTAATGTGCATTTCCCCTTTTAAATAAATAAACAAACAAACAAACAAACAAACAATAATAATATATGAAGATGTAAATGTTCCTCTTCAGGGAGACTCCTCACCACTGCCTTCTACAGCCGGCAGGATCTGACGGTTCAAGCAGAAATCTGTCGCTGAACCACCGGATGGGGCTTACGCCAAAGATATATTGTTTACACTATCTACATATTAATCCTTATTCACTCTGAGTCTTTATGGTAGAGATAATCTTACCTCAGTTCCTCCAGTTTACAATGAGGATTCTCCAGTCCAACAGAGAGCAGCTTCACTCCTGAGTCTCCTGGTTTATTAAATGACAGATTCAGTTCTCTCAGGTGTGAGGGGTTTGATCTCAGAGCTGAAGCCAGAGCAGCAAAACCTTCATCTGTGACACCACAATACCTCAACCTGTAGAGAACAATGACACACATTAAGCCTATATCCAAAGATAAACATAACACTTAAAAAATAAATAAAATAATGCTGTCAATATGAAATGTATACAAATACTCAATAGTTCATATTGTTAAAATACATCAGTTAGGATTAGGGGATTGAATATACAGTTTGTACAGTATAAAAATCATTATTTCTATGGAAAGTCCGCATAAAACGTGTAGGATTTGAGGGTGAACCAAACACAAATTAATTTTCCAGGTGATTTGTTCAAACATACTTCCACACAGAACTCACTCGACCCCAAATCACCAGTCCAGAACCATAAAATCCAGGCTCCAGCCAGTCTACGCTAACCAACAAAAAAACCCAGCTAAGAACTTTATGGCCATGCAAGCTTCAAAGAGATGAGCTCAACTAAAGGAAGAACGTTGTCAACGTTAGATAGTTTGGAAAAGACTGATTGGTTCAGAGATGGCACAGCTCGGGGCCCACCAAGATAACGGCAGAGGTTGTGTGATCCCACGACAGATATACAAAACAGATCTTCTTCTTAAGGACCTCTGAATGACCCCAGGTTTGAAATCTCTTAAGACCACAGAGACTGAGACTTTACCTACAAAAATATATTAAATCATCCCAAAACAATTCTTGACAGACTTATAATCAAATTGTTATAACTATTAGATGTTTGAATGAAAGTGTGTCTTGTTTCCTATCAGTGCGATCGTATGTTCTTAATTCAAAAGATGACAGTAAACGAAGAACTCACTATTTGTATATAGTCTCTTAATATATTAACTACGTCTTATATACTATTATATACTATTCATTAACTATAAACTAAGAGTTTGTAAATTATTTATAAGCCCTGTGTTACTGTATACTTGTGATAAAGTGTTGCCATTATTTCAAACTGGTCACATTAAGTGTAATTGTTCCTTATGTATGTGATGAAGTGATTCTTCTTTTTCAAAAATAACACAAAATAAACAGAGTAAAGATGAATTTGACTGATAGCATTATTATAATTGTTTTCAAGATTTCCATAGATATGGCGATATATTGTTATCGTGTGTTATTTTGGCCATGATAATCATGTACAGTAATCGTCCGGTTTATTTAACGGTTTATTTATTTTATTTTGTGGGATAATCAGGGCTGCATTAAGACTATAAGGGGCCACTGGGCTTTACCTCTTGAGGGGCCCTCCATCCACCAGAACTATTACCTACAACTTCTTAATCACAAAGTGCAAGTTATCAGCCTTAATTTTGCAGAAATAAATACCATTAACAAAACATCCAAACCTATAGGTCTGTCATTTAAATAATATATAGGCCTATACAAATATCTCTGCATGAACTACATATTGGCACATAGTCCGAACAGTGGCGGAGTGGGGTGAAACAGAAATCTCTTTATTTCAACATAAAAAGGAGTTTGACATTATACAATTAATTTTTCATTGTTATTGAGAAAGTAGTGAATTGGATCATTCATTACTGAGGGAATTTGAATTTTTTTTGTTTCCTCACCTCCAGATGGGGCTTACGCCAAAGGATATATTGTATACACTATCTACTGTATATATTAATCCTTATTCACTCCGAGTCTTTATGGTAGAGATGATCTTACCACAGTATCTCCAGTTTACAGTGAGGATTCTCCAGTCCAGCAGAGAGTAGCTTCACTCCTGAGTCTCCTAGTTTATTCTCAGACAGATTCAGTGTTCTCAGGTGTGAGAGGTTAGATCTCAGAGCTGAAGCCAGAGCAGCACAACCTTCATCTGTGACACCACAATCCCTCAACCTGTAGAGAACAATGACACACATTAAGCCTATATCCAAAGATAAATATAACCACTAAAAAAATAAATAACATAATGCTGTCAATATGAAATATATAAAATACTCATTAGTTCATATTGTTAAAATACATCAGTTAGGATTAGGGGATTGAATATACAGTTTGTGCAGAATAAAAATCATTATTTCTATGGAAAGTCCCCATAAAACCTGAAAACCCAACGTGTGTGTGTGTGTGTGTGTGTGTGTGTGTGTGTGTGTGTGTGTGTGTGTGAGAGAGAGAGAGAGAGAGTTTGTGTGTTTAACCCTTTAGAACCTGAAGCTAAAATAGGTGTTTTTCACATATTTAGATTTTTTGACTGTACAATTCTAAAACAATGTACTATCTTCATGTGCAAAGTTTCATCTTTTTCAGAAAAAGATTAGCTTTCAACAAATTACAGATATTAATTTGTAACGGCCATCCGCTTCCCAAGTTTCATTAAAAATCATCCCAATCCCCTCTTCTTCTGTCTAACACTTCTTTTGCCATGTATTTGTTCGTTTATTTTATTATTTTATGCATTCAAAACACTCTAACCTGCCGCGCTTCATATCTCTCTGTACAAATTCTTCCTTTCCGCTCTGCCAGAAAGCTGCTGTCATTTGCTGATGGAAAGCATGAAATTACCGTAATAAGCCATATATTGCCGGAAAGCACATGTTGTCTACTGTCAGGGGCAATTTGAATGGTTTTGATAGTGCAAACGGTTGAAGAGTTACGGTCAAATTAATACAGCTTGATGGTATGTGTCGGCGACGACACAGCCTGTTCTAAAGGGTTAATGTATTTGTAAACATTTTAAGGAAATTGTGTGTGTTAGGACTGGGAGAAAATCAAAAAATCAAAATACTCAAAAATAGAAACAGAAACAGCAGTTGTAAGCAGCTTGAATGAAGTTGGGATATGCTTCATATAAAGAGCTATATTGCACTTTCTCTTTCCATTTGTTCTGTTTTTTCAAACTCCGAACTTCAAACTCATCGACGCCACTTTGTTCTTTTTTGAAGTGAACTTTTGCCTGTTTGGTTTAGATTTAGTGGTTTTGGACTGCTGTCTTAAACTGAAAGTGACATGCGTCTGCTGTGCGATATTATGATTTGCTAGACGTGGCGCTCTTTCTCGCGCAGGATTTGAAACGCCCGCACATGCATTCAAAGCAAAGTGATAAAACTTAATTTTAACAGAACAGTCAACTCTTTATAAAATACGGTTATAATTTTTTCGGTCATCACCGAGGGACCCCTGCAGGAATCCTGCATCTGTTGTCTGGTTTGTAGATCGTCCGGTTTATTTAACTGTTAGTTTTACTTTTTTATGGGATAATAATATATGAAGATGTAAATGTTCCTCTTCAGGGAGACTCCTCACCGCTGCCATCTACCGCCGGCAGGATCTGACGGTTCAAGCAGGAATCTGTTGCTTAACCCCCAGATGGGGCCAAAGGATATATTGTATACACTATCTACATATTAATCCTTATTCACTCTGAGTCTTTATGGTAGAGATGATCTTACCTCAGTTTCTCAAGTTTACAGTGAGGATTCTCCAGTCCAGCAGATAGCAGCTTCACTCCTGAGTCTCCTAGTTTATTCTCAGACAGACTCAGTTGTCTCAGGTGTGAGAGGTTTGATCTCAGAGCTGAAGCCAGAGCAGCACAACCTTCATCTGTGACACCACATTCACTCAACCTGTAGAGAACAATGACACACTCTTCACTCTCTCTGATTAGACACACAGATCAAATCAACAAACTTCATCATTAAAAAAAGCACAAATCACCATGTTTGATGTAATTGAGATTCACCATGTTATTTGTGTGTGTTTGTGTGAGAGCATATATAAAATGTATATAATGATTTATATCACATTAAATAATGTGTAAAGTTGATCACAGAAAAAGATGGATGTGATGGTCATTAAGGATGAATTCATCTTGTTCTTCATGTACTAAAGTCCTGACTGTGCTGAGATTGTGTTTAAAGGAAAGAGTGTTAAATGTTGATCGTATCAGGTTACTGAGGAGCAGCTCATGTGTTCAATCATTTACAGATCAATCACTCAATCCCCTCAACTCAAGAAAGAGAGATTGAACACTTGAACAGAAAAATATTATTTCTTACACATCATTTTTCAGATGTGATGTTAAAATGAATGAATGGTAATCATGTCGACTCCCAATGGTTTTAATGAATGTAATTAGGACTGTCATGATTCCTCGATCAAATTCAAGTACTCAATTTAAAAAAATCTTTGATTGCAATTTATGTCGAGTAACCTGCAAAATACCGGAAGTGACTCATTCCACAGACAAGAATCCATGAACCGCATTATTAGACCGTTTTCTAAGGCTGCACGATATATTAAAAACATTTAAAAACCAAGACTGTGATTCAATTAAATAAATACAGTATATGCCCTGCAGGTTTAATATTTCTCATCATCCAGAGCAGCTCCGTTCACAGTAAATGCTGCTTTGCTGACATGAACTGTTATCATTTACATGAGTGGAGCGTCTCAAACTCCATCTCTGCATGTGCTGTGAGTTTAGGTTGCTTATAACAGTCATCTGGGAACACAATGTGTGCCATTTCATCAGATTTGTAAAGTTAATAATTTATAAACCTAAGCCAACACAGGAGAATACGCCAATATCTTTCGAAATATGCAAACTGTTTTCCGCGATTTCTCTTTTTTAAAAACAATTATTTCAATAGGTCAGAGAGAGAAAGATCACTGAAAAAAAGTGAATATGCCTCAACATTACTCTAATGAACTTTGTTATATTTGATCTGACTCAAGTTTATACATTTCTGTCTTGTCATTTGTCTAACATATAATAGTTTACTTAACTGGAAGTAAAATGAAGTTTTGTTGGTGTAATTTAAACATATTGCTTCAAACTAAATGACGATTTTTTTCCCTCCATGCAAACCACATGACCACTCACATCATCAAGGCTTGATTTGAGAATTTGCTGATCGACGGTCATCTTGTTTTGTTTGTACATTGTTACTACATAAAATGTATATTTATATGATATTAAAGTCGGCATTAATAGATTAATGCATGTGTTTTGTTGAGTATTTGTTGTATTCTTAAAGGCTGGTCAGAGACCTCTGAGCTTTACCACTTAATTTCAGTAAATGATGGATGCTCTGCTTTTGGGCAAATTGCTTAAAGTTATTGAAACTTTAGAGTGATTAAGAAGAACTGATAAATGAACAATAAGGAACGGGATGTGCTTGATGATTTAAAAGCACATTAGAACTGAAATTGGCACTCACACAATGGCTTCTTTTGCCGCCTGTCAGTGTGTCCCGTTTCGTGGCGTTTGAATGGTCAAATACACAAAATTACGTAAAAACACCCATCTTGAATAGTATTCACTATTCACAGTCGGTTATGTCTTAGGCGTGTAAAATCAGACGTGTATCAGAATTAGATCCATGCATTCTGTCTTAAAGTGACGGCAGTAAAATAAACCTGCTGTTGTCTGTCATTAATGTTAATCAAACAACAGAGAGAAAATCTCTCACTGCTCTTGACTAAATAACTTTTTTTAGCTTTAAAAAGAGTCAGTGTATGTTTAATTAATGAAGTAAATTGACTAATTTTTGCATTGGTTGCTGTTACGCCCCTGTGTTGCGTGTGTGTGTGTTTTCTTTGTTTATTTCCCTGCTTCTTTTGTTTACTTTCACTTCTTAGGTACCCGTGATTGGTCCAGTAGTCTGTCAATCATCATCAGCGCTGACGTCATCCATCATATCTGTCGCCAATGGGAAATGGCCACCTCAGATAAAAGAGAACGCCAGACGTCACAGGCGTTGAAGATCTTTCTTTTCTTTCTTTCTTTTCTAAGAGTAAGAAGTAATTTAAAAGTCAGACTTCATTTGGTTTTGTTATTTTCTTTTCTTTGGCGCTGCCCACGTCCCCTCTTCCTCATTGTGGTATTGACCATCTTACAGAAATACTGTGTATATGTCCACTGTATATATTATTTATATTCTTTATGTGTTTGTCTTGCTTCACTCTTGCCTATATAACCTTTTTGTACTGAATAAAGGTATTGGCTTTTTGCACAGTTACCTGGATCGGTGGTTCTTTGTCCAGCACATAGATTATATATGTTTCTCTTTAATGTGAATTTTAAATGTTAGACCCCTGAACCCCTAGTCTATCTCAGGGGTCATAACAGTTGCATTTTACTGATTGTTTTTCTATGCTTTTTTAATTTATTTATTTATTTTATTTTTTTCATGCCAGTTGGTAATGGCTCTCATTGTCTTTTTAAGGAAACAGATTTTTTTTAATGACTTTTCACAACAGTTTGGAAATGTTGTAATCGAGTCACATGACAATGGTAAGTGCCAACGATTTTGTATATTAAGATATTAAGTATTTCTTATGGCCAGTTATATCGGTATCTGCTGTACTTCATAGATTTATGTATTAAGTCTGAGTTGTTTTTATCTGCACCATCATATTACAGACAACTGTTGTTGTAATTATGCAGTTGAGGAGAGACGAATGATGATTCCAAAGCAATACATGCATATACACTACCAGTCAAAAGTTTTGGTTCGGTAATATTTTTAAGGTTTCTAAAAGAAGTCTCTTTTGCTCACCAAGGTTGCATTTATTTGATGATAAAAAAAAACTAAAAAAACAGCAATATTGTGATATATTATTCCAAAACAGCTGTATTCTATGTGAATATATAGTAAAGTGTAATTTATTCCTGTGATCAAAGCTGAATTTTTGAGATCACAGTCTTCAGAAACCATTCTAATATGATGATTGGATGCTCAAGAAACATTTATAATTATTATTAATGTTGAAAACAGTCATTTACATTTGTATTTCAGGATTCTTTGATGAATAGAAAGTTCAAAAGAACAGCGTTTAACTGAAATAGAAAGCTTTTGTCACATTAAACATTACCGTTCAAACGTTTGGGGTCAGTAAGAATTTTTATTTTATTTTTTGGGGGAAAGAAATAAAATAAATCAATACTTTTATTTGTATTGGATTATAATGTTACAAAAGATTATATTTAAAATAAATAAATGCTGATTAAATAAATAAATTTGAACTTTCTATTCATTAAAGAATCCTGAAAAAAAATTACACAACTGTTTTCAACATTGATAATAATCATAATGAATGTTTTTTGAGCATCAAATCATATTAGAATGATTTCTGAAGGATTATTGTAATGATAACCAGCAGGAGTGCCCTTGAAAGCCTCTAGAGGGCACTCCACACCAGACTATCATGTTTCACTCACAAACTACATTTCCCATAACTCACTGCCCGGACTCATCACTTATCACTGATCACATTCACCTGTACCTCATTCACTGATTGCATTCACCTGTGTCTCATCCTGTTAGTCTGTCTATTTATACCATGTTCATTCATTCATTCACCGCGAAGTCTTGTTGTACTGTTAGTCTGCATTTCCGAGCATTTTCCCTGGTTTCATGTTTCTTGGTTTTCTGGATATCTTGCCTTGTTCCCTGGATTACTCTCTTGCCTCTGGTCCCTGCCTGTTTTGTTTGTTTGTTTATTTGTTTGTTTGGACTGCTTACCTGTGTTTCGACCATTGCCTGTTTTTGGATTACGATTCTGGATAACCCTTAAAATAAAGCTGCATTTGGATCTCTCCCTTCGTGTCTCCGAGCAGTTCGTAACAATTATGTGACACTGAAGACTGGAGTAATGATGCTGAAATTCAGCTTTGATTACAGGAATAAATTACATTTTAAAATATATTAAAATAGAATAGATATTTAAGATATTTAATAACATTACTTTTTTGTATTTTTAATCAAATAAATGCAGCCTTGGTGAACAGAAGAGACTTCTTTTAAAAACAATAAAAATCTTACCGATGCAAAACTTTTGAACAGCAGTGTGTGTGTTGTGATTTGGTTGTGGACAGTACTGAGCACACTATGACTGAGTCATAGTCCATTAAAACAGGCAGAACAAACAAGTCCAGAGGGCAAGACAAGAAAACCAGACGAGAAAACCAGGGGTTTATTCCAGAAAGCAGG
The DNA here is from genome assembly GCF_949319135.1 of Squalius cephalus. Classification (NCBI taxonomy): domain Eukaryota; kingdom Metazoa; phylum Chordata; class Actinopteri; order Cypriniformes; family Leuciscidae; genus Squalius; species Squalius cephalus. The sequence goes on from NC_137132.1 coordinate 2,732,672, forward strand.
TTGTGTGACATACCCGGGTGTGTTTAAGGGTCAGTAAGCGGATAACCTCAACTCTGGGTTCCACAAACAGAGGGAACTTTCAGGGTATGTCAGTAGCCATAGCAGTTCCGGAGCAGGTTCTGTTCCAGGGTCAGTTTACTCCAGAGGTGTTCAGCGCATGCATGCCCTATTGATGAGGCTCCAGTGGGCGTGAGAGTTATATCTATGTAAAGCGCTGTTAAAACAAGGTAATGGTCATTTTATTATAATATATTAGGGGTGTAAATCGGATAGTTCATCACAATACGATATGATATCGATTCTCTCTGCCAGCACTACGATACTTGCCGATACCTCAAAAAAATTTGCAATACGATTTGATTCAACTCAGGGCTATATCGATTGATTTATCGATATTTAGATATTATGTGGTTTATATTATATTAAGTTTACACAACCAGTTATATTTTTATTACTCCAAATGCAACCAAAATTTATTACATTTACTTTTTATTAAACTCTTTGAAAATTGTAATATCAATCAAACTGCATCTGGGTTATTTTTTATTTATTTTTTATTTTATTTTAGCAAAAGCAGATAACTCCACATTTCATGTTTCAGAGTTAAACAAAACCAAGTAATTGCTGTGATATATAATAAAACACTTGGTTAATCTTTGTAACGTTAATCTCCTCAGCTGACATAGACGCCTGAAAAACTTTGTTGTTGTGATTAACGTACACGCAATACAGGGAGCTTTTCCCTCACCACTAACATGCTGCTTTTAGCAAGGTTGCGTGAAAAAGTTTCAGCTTTTAGATATCACGGGCTCATCAAGTTATTATCCTTCCTCGATCACTTTAAGTCAGCTTTGACGAAACTTCTCTCAGCTAGCGCGTCTTTTCGAAGTGATTTGGAGCCTTGTCACCTGACTGATATTGCGTGCTGATTCGCTAAAATGGACTTATCGGGATGTGTTCACAAACACCAAGGGTGCTTGTCTGTTTCTGCTGTAAAACATCAACTCGCGATGCCTTGACAGTGGACAATACCGGCTTTTGTGACAAAACGTGTTTAGGGTTCAGTCAATCTTGTCAGGCGTCTATTTCAGCTAAGGAGATTAACGTTACAAAGACACACCGGCAGATGGGATGCTGAGTAAACAAAAATGTGCGCTTTGGCAGAAATGAATAGACGGTGTGATAGAAATATTTTATGTAATGGGTATTTTCAACATTAAATGTACAGAGAAATGCAGACTAAGGATGCTCAGGTCAAAAGCCATATATACTTAACCAAAAAGTGCTTAACACAGTAGAACTAACAGTCATATGACTAGCTCAAATCATTACAAACCAATCACCAGAACAATTCACAGTAAAGAAGACTTGAGTGACATTGATTTTTACTCAGTTGTATCATATAAATATACATGTATCTTTCTATTCAGGAGACTCACTTGGTTAGTTATGGCCAGTGATCTCCCGGCCGTGAATAAAACTTCATTTCTACAAAGAGCAACTTGGGAGTCGTGTCAGGTATATGCTGCGCAGCTGAGAAACAGATCCTACGCTCAGAAGACAGCAAAAGAAAATCTATGTGGGATTGAGGTAGTAATAGAAGTACTAAGATCTCCGCCTAAAGGAGAGTGCGGGGCCAATCTTGTGCCAGCGCATCTATCCCCAGAGGTGCACTCTGATCTTTCAGGGAGAAAAACAGAGGACACTGAGCATTGTCGTGGGACGCGAACAGGTCCATTGTCGCTCTGCCGTATATTTCCTACATCTGTTCGACCACTTCCTTGTTCAATTTCCACTCCCCGTAAAGTGGATTTCCCCTGGACAGCAGATCCGCACCCTGGTTCATGACACCCTGTACGTGCGTCGCTCTCAGGGATGAAAGATTGGCATGGCTCCACAAAATCAGTTTGTGTGTCAGCATGTGCAAGGGAAGTGATCTGAGGCCTCTCTGTTGATTTATACATGCCACAATTGTAGTGTTGTCCGTTCTCACAAGAACATGATGCCCTTTCAGAAAAGGAAGAAAATGCGGTAACACTTTATTTTACAGTGTCCTTGTTACATATGTTACATGTACTTACCATAGTATTAACAGTAAATTATGCATAATTACATGCAACTAACCCTCAACCAAATCCTAATCCTACCCTAACCCTATAGTAAGTACATGTAGTTGCTTAATATTACTGAGTACTTAAATGTATAATTACATTGTAACAAGGACACTGTAAAATAAAGTGTTACCGAAAATGCTTCAACGTTGAAACACGGCCAGCATTTCCAGATAGTTTATGTGAAGATTGGTCAGATGATGACCCCATCTTCCATTCACTATCCTGCCCTTGTGAATGGAAGATGGGGTCATCATCTTCCATTCACAAGGGCAGGATAGTGAATGGAAGATGGGGTCATCATCTTCCATTCACTATCCTGCCCTTGTGAATGCCCCCCAACCCCCCAACCCCCCAACCGGACAATGACGCGTCCGTCGTTATGACTTTTCTGGTTTGAACCACACCCATGGGTACCCCGTGAACCAAAAAGGTTGGGTGTCTCCACTGGCGCAGTGCAAAGACTGTTTCTGACGCCACTCTCTTTCGGGAGTGCCTTAATGGGTCCAGCCTCAGAGACGCTACCCAGCGCTGAAATTCCCTCATAAATAGTCTACCTAAGGGAATAACTATTAGGGCTGAGGCCATCAGTCCCAATAACCTGAGGCATGTGCGGAAAGAAACAATTTTTCCCCTCTGAAACTCGGCCAGGCATTGGGTGAATTTTCCCACCATGTCCTCTGACAGTCGCGCTCTGAATGTCATTGAGTCCAGTGACAGCCCCAGATATGTTATAGACTGTGTGTGAATCAAAACACTCTTTTCGGTGTTTAACTGTAAGCCCCAGTTTCTGAATGTGTTCCAGAAGCATGATTGTGTGATTTCTCACTTCTCGCTCTGACTGAGCTGTCACCAACCAATCGTCTATGTAAGTAGCGAGACGAATGCCTTTTTCCCTGAGCGGGGTCAGGGCCGCTTCTGTACATTTTATGAATACTCTCGGGCTGAGAGACATGCCAAATGTCACTCCCAGGAAAGCAAACCGCAGGAATTTCCTGTGGGGTGGGTATATGTTTATGTGAAAATATGCGTCTTTCAGGTCGATCGATGTAAACCAATCGCCCGGGCGCACCAGATTTAGGAGTGTAGCATGAGTGAGCATTCTGAACTTGTACTTCCTTAAGTATTTGTTCAGTGCACGTAGATCTAATATGGGACAAAAGGCACGAGTTCCTTTCTTTGGGACGAGAAAGTATCTTGAGTAAAGTCCAGCGGGACTGTGTGCACTCTCGCCAATTGTCTATTTGCAGCGTTCTGGTGCCATTGTGTGGCTGATGCGTGGGCACTTAGCGCTTGGACAGAGTCTGAGTGGCTCATCATCTCTAAGGGATCGATCGCTCCCGAGATGATGTTATAATGTAGGGATGCACGATATTGCATTTTGGGCGATATTCGATATGCCGATATTTTCAAACTAATTTTGTCCAATGCCGATACCGATACCGATATATATACACATTTTCCCCCTGATATATTTACACTTTAATTTTATTGAAGAGAAATCCAAGTCTCTCCTGTACTACCTTTACCATATTACACTCATGTGTTGTAGATATAAGGCAATACACAAGACAAACAAAACAACATTTGATTCTACCATAAATGTATAATTTTACAAATGTAGACAGACATTCACCCCTGAAAAATAGGCAAATTATTACACTTGGAGAATAATATGCCAGTGCCACATTTTATTTTTAAGTTCAGACTTCAAACTTCAGTCCTTAAGTGTAAAATAAATACAAATAAATTTTCAAATAAAAAATGTCAGTCTTCTACTTGAACAGGTCTACCAAATGCTCACCTGTTTTCGGTGCTGATGCAGTGGCGATGCAGTGGCGATGCAGTGGCGCTGCCAATAAAGCAACTAAAAGCTGTCACACGAACTGCAAAAGTAATGATTATGAATATGTCAAATATAGCAAGGAGACATTTTAATTGTTTATTAATAAACAAGTGTTTCCTGTGTCGGCTGCAAAGATGAAGTTGACGATGACTCGCGATCTTTGCAGTAGTGAACGCGCCAGAGAGAAATGCACATTTCGGATTACACAGTTTTCTTTCGTTTTGAATTGTTCTGTTTAAAAATATGATTTCAAGCGTTCTGTAGATAATATATATATTTCTCAGGTCTGTGAGGCAAGTAGGCTATGCTGAGTTTCGTTTCATTTATGAGAGCTCCATTTCAATCGCGGGCGCCTCCGTGTCGTGATATCTATTATTATCTATTATCTGCTTTACATATTATTTATTAAATCCAGGCAATTGGTTGATAAAACATTAGGGGTGTAACGATTCATTCATTTTCTCGATGCATCGATTACAAATCCTGCCGATGCATATGCATCGATCTTGAAACATGGATTTTTGAATCGTGAAACGTTTGTTTTGGTCAATAATCGATTTTATATAAAAAAATCAATGAATCGCGATTTTATAACGAATATACGATAGATAATTTAAAATAAATAAATATAAATCTTAAATTAGTTGCAAAACGAAGAAAACGAAGAAAGAGAATTTGTCTTCACCAAACTTACTGTTGATGCCACAAACAGTGTATGTTTGCAACTTCCCTTATTTTCATGAACCAAATGCTGGCTAATTAACTAGACTGTATTAAGGATTATAAGTTGTAATATGATGGTCCGAAATAGTACTTGGCTTGTTTTAGTGAAATTATTGACTTGACTGGTGTTCGTATTTATATTTCATTTTGTTACAGATTCAAGTGGAACAGCAGGAGGATGCAGTTGAAGAGAAACCACCAGACACAGCTGAAGAAGGTATTTATTTTAATAACTTGTTAATAAGTAATCTGTTTAAATTTAAAGGGTAGGCTAGGCATACTGTAGCATAAAAGTTTGGGATGCATTTGTAATTCAAAATGTATTTAAGGACAAGAAATGAGATGCAAACAAACAACTTTTTCATTATGTGTTTCCATCAATCTAATTAATTTTCTTTTTCAGATGAGATGCGTCCTGCAAAAAAAATTGAAAGCTATGGATTTGCTCTTCAGCAACATCTTTCAGCAGGTGCCAGAGACCTGTCCACTATCAAGGTCCGCTAGCGTGGTCAGCAAAGACGAGGTACTCAAATACAGATCCATGGTTCCTCTGCCACTGACTGAAAATGCTCTGGACTGGTGGAAGTCCCATGAGACAGAGCTACCAATCCTTGCAAATCTGGCAAGAAGTTGTCTTTGCATTCCTGCTACTAGTGTGGCCTCAGAGAGAGTTTTCAGCACCGCAGGAGACATAGTGTCTTCTCAGAGAAGCAGTTTACGGCCAGATTGTGTTGATCAATTAATATTTTTGAAAAAGAATCTCAAGTAGATGGGGTTAGAAAAAAGCAAGTCATATCATAGCCATGTGTTTGTTCATATCTGTCTTACTACACTCACCACCATGTTTTAATCACACTCTGTGTGGTGTTACTGCCCGTTGGACTTGGCCTGTTGCATTTCTGCACTTTGCTGTATTTACACACCTTCTTTGCTGTATTTACACAATTTGCTGTATTTACACACTTTCTTTGCTGTATTTACACAATTTGCTGTATTTACACACTTTGCTGTATTTACACACTGCTGTATTTACACACTTTGCTGTATTTACACACTTTCTTTGCTGTATTTACACACTTTGCTGTATTTACACACTTTATTTGCTGTATTTACACACTTTGCTGTATTTCCTAAATGTTCAGGAAATGTGTGCAATGTTTACAATAAAAGCACTCATGGTGCATTGAATATGTAGAAGTAGTTTTATTTTTCTTGGTTTACTTGCCTTAATGTATTTTTGAGTCCTAAGAAGTTAAGCTATTGAACTGAAGTTCTGAATCAAGTTATTAAATTGAGTTAAATAGTCATGAATTTCCCAAAAAAATATTTTATTTGCTCAGATACAGATGTATACTAAAATTTACAGAATAGAATCGTTAATAATCGAATCGAATCAAATTTCATTGTTAATCGAATCGAATTGAATCGTTCTGATTTGCAAAAATCGTTTTTGAATCGAATCAAAAACCTCTGAATCGTGAATCGAATCGATTCGCTGTCTACCCAAAGATTCACAGCCCTATAAAACATTGATTAAAATTAAGATACAATTAATACAAAACGAAATTCGCTTAAAAAGGCTTTGTGCTTTCTGTTTGAGGTCTCTGTGGAAGTTTTAAAGCAGCCGCTTTCAGAGCGCTCACGTCCGCAACCGAGAACTGTCACTGTTTTTCCTCATAAATGCGAACACGAAAAATAAAATAAAATGATTATTTTATGCTCTGTGGAGAGCATATAGCTTGGAGAGTTTACATTAGTAAGCTACAGGACATCGTCTTTCAAAACATGACCTGCACGAAAGAGAAAAAAAATTACTGCATCATTGTACCCAGCACTTCTGAAAATGCACTTGCAAATGCGTCTCTGTCCTCAGCACATTTCAAACCAAACTGACCCCATGCTCGAAATGCCTCCACATGTTAAGTTGCTGGCCCTCATGCACGGTTGTCACGTGCACATAGGAAACATGCCACCCTATCGGCAAGGCTCATCGGCAGAAATGATCATATTGGCCGATGCCGATGATGGTCATTTAAAGCTTTTATCGGCCGATACCGATGTTGTGCCGATATTATCGTCCATCCCTATTATAATGTGTTATGTGAACATGTTTTACAACATTTTTTGGGGCATTATGTTTTGCAACATTCTCTGGGGGTAAAGTGAAAACTTTATTGAATTTTGAACATGAAAAGTGCTTGTGACTAGTGGGTGGGTGTGCACCACTGCACCTCCCGACCCTCACTGCGCTCTGTTTCCCCTGGCCCAACCGGGCGCTGTTTTCCCCACAGAACATCTGTGAACAGAGGAACTCGTGACTTGTCGAACGCTGAGCGACTGAGGGTCAGGAGCTAGCAAACTGGGGGGCTGTTGACTCCCTCCCCTGGGGAAGACCTTGTCAAACTGCCTTCTTCCTCCTCGCTCCCTGAAGATGAGGCTGGGGATGAGGTTGAGGGGCTGGCTGGACTGTCTGAGCTGCTGCAGGCAGATAGTTCTTCCTAGGCCAGCCAGATCTCTGTTCTTGCACTCCACTCTGACCCGCTGCACTCATGATAGGTCTCTGCCATTTCGGAATGCGAAAGCTGGGAGGTGGGTGGGCCGTAACCTGCGCGAAGGTCTGTCGGGGTGGCGGAGGGGGTGCAGTCTGTGTCTTTCTCTGCATACAGAGTTGCAAGGTCTCGTCATCCCTCTTTTTTTCTTCGCATCACTTTTTCATCAGTGTCAGAGCTGAGCCGAAAATGCCCTCTGCAACAACTGGTGCATCCAGGATGGCTTCTTTTTCCCTGTCAGAGAGATTAGCCAGATTAAGCCATCGTCCTCTCTCTTGGATAACCATTGTGGCCATGGCTTTCCCAGCAGCTTGAACCGCACATCTCTGAAGACACAGAGAGAGATCCGTGACAACACAGATCACTTCCCAGTGTGTCTGAGCTGGTATGGTAGACACTTCGTCCTGCAGCTCCGCTTGGTATGCGGTCAGCAGAGAGATCGTGTTCATAGCCCTGACAGAGAGCGCGACTGCTTTATAAGCGCGTTCTGTGATGCTCGACTGGAAACGGTCAGCTTTAGATGGCAAGGTCGGATTTGCAGCCACTGTGCACTTCGGTTGCAAGTGCACGGCAACTAATGGCTCAATGGGGGGCATTCGGAGAAGACCTTCCTTTTCCATCCCCTCCACATTGAGAACGGAGCCACTCTGCACTGGCATCTTACTGGTAAACAGCTTGTCCTTCCACGTAACCGCGACCTCCTCCAGGAACTCTGGGAAAACAGGAAGGAGCTGTCGTGCTGCCCGTTTTGCACTCGGGAGCCTCTTCCCCTCATAGCGAGACTTTGCAGTCTCTGCTACCACGGTCGGCCACGGAATATTTCATTTCCATGCAGCGAGTTTGCACAGCATCTTGCAGATCAACACTAACAAGAGGGGAGGATGGTGGCCCACCCCCCTCTTCCGTGGATCCCGCCGCAGCGAGGAGCTCTTCCGGTTGCACAGGGGGGAGGAATGGAGAGTCCTCAAAGTCTTCCTCTTCATCAGAGAGAAGGAAGTCCGATTGTCCCCCTTCCTCGAAATCAAGCGCGTCCTCTTCCTCGTCCATGCTGATCAGACTGGGCAGAGGCATGCACACATCGAGCTGCTCACTCCAGCATAGAGCTGCCGTGGTGGGCAGTTCTACAGGCAGCTGGCGTGGCAGCTGGCGCGGGGTTAGGTGTCATGAGGGGATCCTGGCCCGACAGGCTAGCTTGGCGTGCTAGCCTGCGACGAAGGCTCTTCATGGTGAAGTGTGCGCAGTGTTCACATGAACCGGGGTTCTCGATAGCCAATTGAGCATGTTTCAGCCCGAGACATGCAGAGCAGACCTGGTGTGTGTCCTTGCATGAAATTTCACACAGAATCTCCCTCACTAGCCGGGATAGTCTGCATTGCTGCAGCCATCGTAGTGTCGAACAATCCTTGCAATCGGCTGGAATGCTAATCGAAGGAACCAGGCGAAAAACGGCGTGGTGGCCAGTAATTCGTCCAGAAGTTCGTAGAAAAGTTTGTAGGCTTCTGGTGTGAAGCGAGAAGAGGTTTTTGAATGTCGTAATGACCTAGTGCTGCTCCTCTTATACTGAGGGGTGGGGTAGCCACTCCCAGACACTACGTCATGTCTGCTATCCAATTGGGGCTGGCGTAATGTAATAGGACTTCTGAGGAATCCGCTGAAGGGGCGTATCCCATAGTGAGCCACCGAAACGTATGCTTGAAAGAGAACAGAGATCGCTGTAACATGCAGATAAAGATGTTTTGGAGACAATAAACATGACTGCAATGATATTTGATTTACCTGTGTTCTTCGAGCCATGTCAGGTATTTTCATAATAATAGATTATATTTATAATGTAATGCTAATCGATATAGACTTTATCATCATGCAGAATACTGTAAAATAATATATTTTCTGTCAGATTTTTTTATCTGAAGCCAAATCAGATCACAGAAGGTTATTTAAAACACTCGACTTGCGTTATAAAGTAAGTTTGGAGCACAAACATGGTTTTAATCTCATAAATTGTCGTGTATTGATGGTGTGCTAAGCTAACATGCTAGCTTGCCCTAGGTGCACCTGCTACCTAACAGTTATCTTTTATGAATTTTTCTAAATAGGAATGCTTACTGAAATGTTTCTCTATTCAGCTCATTTGATACAGTTTCAAATGTGAAGTGAGAACTTTGATAAAAGAAATGAGGGATTGAAACAACGTGAATAGCCAGTCGTTAGTAATTATAATGCAGACAAAAGAAAAGCATATACCATAGCCATAACCAGGCCGGAGAGGTGTGAATGTGTGCAGGAGAGACTGAGACTGAATGGGGCTTGTTTGCACCACAAAACAATAGAGACAATAGACTGAATAGATGCTTAGAAGATAAATAAACATAAGTTTGCATTTTAGAGTCTAATCAAAATAAAGTCATATGACATGATCTTGAAAAACATTTAACTAAATACAGAGTTTTAGACTTATCATCTTCAGATTTTAAACATAACATGGTCAGACATGTGGCTTTAGCTGCAGTGCATTTCTAGATTGATACAATGTCAACTTCAATTTTATTTTCATGAAGATGTTTCATAAAAATACATTTCTAATAACTTTACAAAACTTTGAAGCTATTTATAACTATTTATTTTTCATTATGACAATAATAAATTTTACATTTACAATAAACTGCCAGGTGTCAGCTTTCAAATGAGATCATACTTGTGCTTTTAGTACAAAGGGTTCATAAACTGTATCTGTTTCAGTTTGGGTATGCCATTTCTAGGGATTTTTCAAAAGTGGCACTGCAGCTCAACAGGTTAAATATGAATTGCGTTTCTGTGTGTGAATGAATGAAAAGCTTTTACCAAACTATATTGCTATACTGAGATAAGTAATTATTAACCGCTCATTATTCATGATCGTTCACGCCCCTACGCATATTGCCTTTCCAAACAAAAAGTGTCTTACAAAATGTAAATCAATGTATTGTCTTATATTAATGATTAGGGAGGATGATTTTCAGATCATTTCGAAGCAAAAACTCTAGGCGACAACGTCCATTAGTCAAAAGTCTTGTGGACATATATTTAGTATGCATTTTGTGGCCTTATTTTAAAAAATTTAGCTTTTTGAAAACATAAACATTATTCTCTCAAAAATACAAACATGTACATACATGTTGCTCACATATTATGGTAGCCCTGTTTGTGCTAAATAGAGTGTAATTACACCTTTTCCATTAATATGTTTATAAGCAACTGAAAAAAGCACAAATGTCAGGGCATGTCAAAACATCTCAAGGACCCCAAAAGCACCTTAGACCCCAGAGGGTTAATGTAGCTTAGTTTATAGTAATAATATTTAGGCTATAATACTACTACTAATAATAATATCTCTCTTTTCTTTTTTTTTTCTTTTTTTTAATGCCATGCCAGCTTCTTTGGATATATATTCAAGGTGAGAAACAGGTTTATTTATTTAAATAAAACTAAATAAGATGTCACACGATTCCTAAAAAATCATTGAACACAATCTGTATTTTCCCTTTACCAATATAAATGTTTATATACATTCCCTATAAATGCATATATTTTATAATAATTTTCTTATACAAATGTCATAAAAACCGGTTGCGTAGATCACAAATCTATGTACCTTCAGGACACTGACAATAAAGATAGATAGTGACAGAGAAGAAAGAAATTCTAGTAGCTCTCCTCAGAAAAGCGAGCAGCGAGCAGCGAGTCTCGCCCTGTCAGCATCATGGGGGAAGCCTGCAACACCCTCAACTCTTGCACCATGGACACACATCGTGTAATCGATGTACTATAGTGTTTCTCCATGTCATAATCTGTGACATTGACATGATGGAGATTTTAAACCTGGAAAACAATCTCTACAGTATCCAGTTTTCTCCTAAAATTAAAATGAATGGACTGTGTTAATCCTGACTGTGCTGAGATTGAGTGTGTTTAAAGTAAAGGGTGTTCAATTTATATCATGATGTCAAAGTGTGTTTTTCAGTGTGCCTATCAGTACTGCAGTATCATCTTAATGAGGAACAGCTCATGTGTTCAATCATTTACAGATCAATATTTCAATAGCTTTGCTTGTAATTAATGTAATAATAGTTATTTTCCTGCATTTTATTCCATTTTGATTATACTTTATGAATTCACAGTGACAGTTTCATGTGAGAGTCACGTATGATCTTACCTCAGTTTCTCCAGTTTACAGTGAGGATTCACCAGTACAACAGAGAGCAGCTTCACTCCTGAGTCTCCTAGTTTATTCCCAGACAGATCCAGTGTTCTCAGGTGTGAGGGGTTTGATCTCAGAGCTGAAGCCAGAGCAGCACAACCTTCATCTGTGATACCACACTCACTCAACCTGTAGAGAACAATGACACACTCTTCACTCTCTGATCAAAACAAAAACATATTTTTCTTAATTGTGTTTATAATTTGTGCAATATCTCTTTTTTAAACAATTAATTCAATATATCAGTAAGTTTAACTGTTATTCTAAGAGATTATGTCTCTATGTGAGGGAAAAAAGATTATATAAAACTGATAAAATGGAATACATTAATGCTGTACGATTAATCATATCGCAATCGCGATGTCAAGCCTATGCAATTGTATGACGCAAAATGCCGCGTTTTTATGAAATAAATAAATGCATGTGTGGACATGACAACCCATTCTCTCTGAGAGCTGTTTGCACATTTTCTGCACCGCTAATAAATAGAAGACCAGTCAGTTTCAGTTTAGGCAGTGGCGCATGTGGCGCGTATGATCACATCGTGACTCTCTGCGGTGTGCAGCACGGAGAACCGGTGAAGATGATGCAGAGAGCACGGACATTGAACTGGTGGCCAGAAACAATTCTACCTCTGTTATATGGCGATATTTTGGCCAAAAGACACTGAGCAGAGAGAGCAGGGCTGCTAACTCTCACTCATTCCAGTGTGAGACTCGCACAATCAACACTTTTCACATGCTCTCAATGCCACACATACATGTTTCTTACGCAGAGAAAAATCACAAAGCAAAGAGGACACTGACACCGACAGACTAGACAGAGCAGGATAATTATGATAGGAAACAAATCATCAGCTCTCAGATTCTGTAAATGTTATTACTAAATTCAAACAAATGTGACATGACAGATCGTGGTTGTGAACCGAACATCTCTCTTTACTAGTTAATAGTAAATAATCATGAATGAACAATAGGTGTGTTGAAAGATACAGTACAACTTACCGAAATGTTTTGAATTGAAATCATGAAATTTGTGTCAAGTTACAATAAAGACAGTAGCATACCAGTCATTGTACCTTGTAAACATTGTAACATGTAGTCACTGAACTTCTGTTTAGTTACCAAATGTTTTGACAATTACAATACACATCCTGCTTAAAGGGGAACTTGGCAACTCTAGCCATTTCTTCGCTGATTTTCACTTTTGTTGTCACATGTTTTCTCAACGAGCTCCCCCTACAGCTGTGGGGTGTATATTTCACAACACTGTCGTAAAAAAACTCACTTGCGGCCCCTCCTCCTCCTCTCTACCGCTGCTCATGTGCATCTGTTATTATCGGAGCTGGCCAGCTTTATCGTGTGGAGGTACCATGTCTACCGAGGTGGGTAAGACATCATACACACTGTCATAGAACATTGACATACATTTTGTATTGTGTTGTCAACCATAAGCCATAACAGGGGGTGGGCGGATGAAGCTAGCAAACATTACTGCTTATTCTTATCTTAGTTATAGCCTAACCTACCTGCAATGGAACTGAGATTGGATTGGACTGAAGTTTAGCTTATCATCGTGCAGACAATGATCCATTGTCGCTTGTTCTTATAGCTAGCCGGCGTGGCTATGGGCGTGTGGCGAATTTATGTTTATGTCTAATTGCTGTAAAGCAGTTCGTGTTTCTCACTCATTCTCGCTTCTCACAAGACTTCCTATTTCCAACTTACCGGGATGTTAGTCCCCATGTTGCAAGGTTGGTTTAGCACCTGGGAACGCTGGGGGGAGTGGGGAAAGTCACCATTCTCACCAGAACAGGTTATTTTACCATCCAAATGATTTCTAAACAGTTTTATTAAGTTGAAATAGTTGCCAAGTTCCCCTTTAAATGTCACTGTTTGTCTGGACAGAATGTTCAAAATATTTTATTTTCATGAGCATACAAATGTTCTTATTTATTGTTCTATTTATTTTATACTATTGTACTATTGAGACAAGAACAAGTTTGCAGTAATGCAAAGATGTCATTATTTAATTTTGTAAAAAATATTATTTTAATTTGAAAAAAATGTGCATTTAGTTGTTGCTAGTTTGAGTTGAGAAACACACATTTCAGCATCATCACTAATCTCTGTGTGCATTTTCCTTGAGAACCAAGCAAGCTGACTCATGAAACCATTTGTTTATTATATTGCAATCACATAGCCTTCACCATACCTAGAGATTGGCATGGAGTACTTTCCATAAGATCATCTCTCAATGCAAATCAAACCAGCTATTAGGCTAACTGAAATAAAACCATGCCAATCTCTAGGTATGGTGAAGGCTATGTGATGATGTGGGGCTATTTTAATTCCAAAGGCCAAGTGAACTTTATCAGGATGCATAGTATCCTGGATCCATGAAATAACTGGCCTTTAAAAATAAAAATCTGCCTGCCTCTATGGGAATTTAACATAGGGGTGTCCAGACTTATGCACCCTGTATTTTAAGGAAGAACATTTATTTATTTACGATACATTATTCATTCACAAAGAAAATTGGTGTCCTTAAAGGTTGGATTTTTCCTACATTTTTTTAATAAGGCATTAAGTTACATTTCCAAAAGATGATTTTTTATTCCTCTTTTTAGTCAACTTTAGCATGGGTGTCTAAATTTATGCATAGCACTGTATATATATATATATATATATATATATATATATATATATATATATAACATATGAGCAGAAATTGCTAAACAAAAGCTTATTTGATGTGGCAGTATATTCTACAGTAAAAACTGTACCCAAATCTAGTCAACAAAATGTTGTCTTTCATATTTCGCCTGACTGTAACGTTGTTTTATGAAATATTAGGGTATATAAATGTTAATTTGCAGTTTAATATGTTGCTTATACAAATAGTCTACATTTTATTTCAACATATTTCAGTCGATTTTTACTCATCTCAGTATAGCAATACAGTTTCCTAAAACATCCTCATTCATTCACACACAGAAACGCGATTTAAATTTAAACTGTCTTTTTGCAAGCTGTGGTAAACAGCGCGCATCTCTGCCGTTCATTCATTCACACACAGAAACGCAATTCACTTGAGAAGGAAAAAAAACTTACTACAGTATTCCTCAGCTCAGCTGGATCCTTGCTCCTCGAAATACCCGCACTTCTGAGGTACATTTTCCATTATTATTATTCCTCACAGCGCTGCGAGACGGTGTAAACAAGTAGGCTACAATGATCTGATAAACTTGTGTTTTCTCGAGCTGATATGGGGGCTTTCACAGGTGTGCGTAGATTGCCTCAGTCATTTACATTTGAATAGCGTGCGCTCTCCGTGGGCGGGGTCACATTAAAAATAATTAGATGAGATGAGAACGACTGACATCTCGCTCTGTTCTTACAGATTACATGAACTGAGAATATTTATTTTTTATATAAATTACTTCATTTAAAAAAAGAGAATTCAAGCTTCATGCCTGTGTGTCTGTATGCCAGTTTGACTGAGTATTCGCTGAGTTATTGTTCATTTTTGGACACGTTTCAGAATGGACTACACTGACAGAGAGAAGGCAGAACTCGCTTCGTGTTTATTTTTCTTTATTTGGCAAAAAGCACAACACTTTGTTTTTATTGTGAGTATACACAAAAATAATACACATTTAACAGAATCGATTGATGTATGAAACTTGCTTGTAATATCAAAGTCAACAGAGCAAAATGAATCTCTTTTGAACTGATAAAAAAAAAAGCGAGCTAGTATCGCCGGCGATACCTCCGACCCCAGGGGGTTAAAAGCTGAAGTGTAACTTACATTTTTTGTTTTATCAACTAATCAAGTTTGTTTACTCACCATTAATTTATCATTTTTAAAGCAGCACTATGCAGCTTTGCCGATTTCTTCGCTGTTTCTTCGCTTTTTGCTCTCGGGGTTCTCTATAGAGCTCCCCCTACAACTTCGAAATAAATATTTGACAGCACTGTTGTCAAAACTCATTGGCGACTCTCCCCCCTCCCATCTTCTCCCGCAGGTCATGTGCATTTGTTTTCAAAGAACCCGGCGAATGCACGGAGCCCGCTGGCCCAAAGTTGCAAGTGTGGTTTTTCGGCTCACAGGCGCTCGGGGGGGGGGGGGGGGGGGGGGGGGTTGCGAGATGACCACGATTCAACCCAAAAAATGTCATATAACCATTCCAATGACTCCGAAGCTGTTCAAATTAAGCTAAAAAAAACTGCATAGTGCTGCTTTAAGTAAGAAATGTTATGTTTTAACAGTGATGCTTGTTCTCAGTGTTACTTACACAGCTGATCTAGTTGCTGTAACCACAGGCAGTAGCTTCTGAAGAACTTCATCTCCAGTGTTTTGTGTGTCACTATTTAAAAATAAAAAATAAATAAGTTAATTATTAATGCTAACAATAATAATAATTCATAACATAAGTAAATAATACATTATACATTCCTAAATACCCTCAAATATTATTTTAATTAAACGCTGCTTCATAAAGGACATGTGAAAGTTGTTTTAGTATCTATAACTGTAGAAGCCTCGTATTCAGCCAACACAATTTGTTTTTTCTTTATCTTTCTTTATCTTGTATCTTTATCATGTTGCTGTGGCAGGTCTATTAGTCAGCATTTACACTACAACACTATTTTGACATATCAGATTTTTTTGTCCTGTCAAATTCATATATTTTCATGAATCAAGAAGTATTTTGTGTTAAACAAGTTGTTTTTGAAATGAGAAGTGAGATAATTATGATAAAGTCACATTAGCTGCCAGCGCTGGGGAAGCAGCGCACACACACACACACACAAACACGCGAGCGCACCTCATTCATCCACGTCTCGTTCCTCCCTCACACTGTCGCTATAGATGAATATCAGATGATGGCACAAACGTCTCCTCACTGACGTCACTCACTTCTAAAACTTGTGTGCTGCCATCTTGAGTACCTGATTCATGTCAGTCGCAAAGGAACTAGCTAGCTATGCCTTCAATATGTTGTGCGGTGGGGTGCAACAACAAAAAAGGAGACCCCAAAATATCCTTTTACAGGCTACCTCAGGACGAAAAAAGAAGCCGTAATTTGCAGATGGGACGGGTGGGACATGTCCCCACCACTTTTGAAACATCTCGTGGCACAAATGTACCAATACAAATAAACAAAACATATCCAGTTAACTAGCAGAGCATTCATTTCGTTCGTTTGTAAAATAAAAGGCGATCTAGCACTGAAATGTACGGTGGCCGAGAGAGCTCAACGCGCTGCAAATGAAGAAAACGCATGCAAACAGAAGAAAACGCATGCAAACAGAAGAAAACGCATGCAAACAGAAAAAAACGCATGCAAACAGAAAAAAACACATGCAAATAGAAAAAAACACATGCAAATAGAAAAAAACCCACCAACGAATAAGAAAACATCTTCATCAGTTTTACAACTCAAGTGCGTCCCAGTGCTCACAACACAACCAAATACGGAAACACGCTGCAAAAGTTCACAACACAACCAAATACAGAAACGCGCTGCAAATAGGACAGAACACAACGGAAATGTTTCCGGGGAACCCAATAAGTGACGGATGGACGGCTCGCGAGCTTTACCAGAGAGACGCGGGCTCTGGCTTTACCTATGCCCTACTCTCTTAAAAGGGCAGACGGCAGAGCCCTTGAATTGGGCACTTTGGAGGGAGCGGGGCACTTGTGTGCCATGTTGATGAAGGGAGCAACGAAAGACAACGTAATTTCCTCATTATTTTCACCTGGGATGTTCCCATGACAACGCAGCGCGTGTCCATCAGCTGAATAGCTGTTCTTACCAGAAATATAGTATTAATGCTGTTAACATAACTGTTGCAAATAAATATACATTTTATACAACAAAGTTTTTAAAATATGTGTTATATCTTTGTGTGAGTGTCTCAACTTTAAAACTTGCCGTCTCATATTTGGACCCTAGCTGCATTCTAACATTTCTTATGAAACTTATTTTAACATACAGTAACATGACAAAATGTGTTCAATGTAACTGATGTATAGATTAATGTCTTTTCCTCATGTTCTTTTTCTCTATCTTTTTTATTTATTTATTTATTTTAGTCTTCAGCTCATTGTTCTTTTTAGTATTCTTATGACATTGAACATATCGCAAATACATTTTGTATATTGTATACAAAGTTGTATGTCATAAACGTGTCATCTTTGTATGTTTTGCAAAAAAAAATAAAAAAAATAATAATAAAAGTAGACAGCTGTAAGCACGTCCTAGCCGTCCGTCCGTCACTTATTGGGTTCCCCGGAAACATTTCCGTTGTGTTCTGTTCTATTTGCAGCGCGTTTCTGTATTTGGTTGTGTTGTGAACTTTTGCAGCGCGTTTCTGTAATTGCAGCGCGTTTCCGCATTTGGTTGTGTTGTGAGTATTGGGACGCACGTGAGTTGTAAAACTGATGAAGATGTTTTCTTATTCGCTGGTGGGTTTTTTTTCTATTTGCATGCGTTTTTTTCTGTTTGCATGTGTTTTCTTCATTTGCAGCGCGTTGAGCTCTCTCGGCCACCGTAGAAATGTGTTGTTTCTGAAATCAAGTGATCAAAGTGCTCATTGCCGCTGCGATCAGTGGCGCGGCCGCGGATACTGTGTTTGTTTGTGGCTCGCGCACAGTCTTCACTCGGACGCGCTTTTCAATGTGGAGAGACTCTCTATTCGTTCCGGTGAAATTACAAAACAAACTGCACACAAATGTGTCCCTGCCTGATATACAACCACTGATAAACATAATCGATTTTGATGAAAAAAAAAAAAAACCTATATGAGTGCGGATTAGAACCCAGAACCTCTGACACACTTGGCAAAAATACGCATCAGGTATCGCGTAGGGATCACGATATTATTTTTTGAAAGTAGCGTTTCTTTTCATGGCAGTCGAGGTGCGAAATGTTGTCTTTCATAGCCATTTACTGTCTCCATACGAAGCTATAAATAGTAGCAAGCTAGCTAGTTAATGCTTGTCATTACAATAGACAGTACTCGGTAGGTACTCAAGATGGCGGCAGTCAAACTGGAAAAAGAGCGGATGATGTAAGAGGTCACGTGACTGATATTCATGTATAGGAGACCGGTCATTACATACACTTACACTGCATTGTCTCGTCGTTTCGTCCCTGTGTTGTGTGTCTGTGTGGGCGGAGTCAGTCTTCCAGCGGAAAGTTGAGCCGAACAAACCAAACGATCGAGCGGCAGCCGCTGATGACGTCATGGCCGAGTCTCGCCGGAGCATCGCAACCGGAAGCTGACGAAACCATTGTCAGAGAATGTCTAATAAGGGGAGAAGTTTCACTCTCAGTAAACTTCCGGCTTCTGAACTGGTTGCAGTTCCACTCTGGTTCCATATGAGGGCGCTCACAGGATGAGTGCAGAATGAATAGAGGTCTATGGCACTATACCCTTCAAAATCCACTTTTCTCAGGATATAATTTTTTGTCTAGTAATTTGAATGTTGTATTAGATTTTTTAGAGTCACTTATTTGCTTTAAAAAGTCTTATAAAATGTCAATGATGTCATACACATCGTATGACCAGAGATACTGCTTTACGGCAATCCTTTAGTCACTTTGGTAATTTCGCGCTCTGCACTTTCTTTTCTCTCGAGGCATCGACAACACAGCTGACACAGGTAAATACACGTACTAGAATAGTTTTTGTTTTGTTTGTTTCTGGTCCCGCTTCAGATGCCGCGATGCCATCAACCGTTATATCTGGTCAGTCCTTCACTGACCAATCAGCGTTCATTAGCAGAATGCTAGCGTGTTATGGGCAACAACAACTCAACCTGTAAGAAATCGAAAGGACATAAGTACTCGTTCATTCAACTTTCGACCTATAACCCATGTTGAACTTGCAAAACCTACAATCAAATCTGAGATTTCTCAACGGCAATCGGGTGAAAGAGACAAATTTAGCCATCTAGCCCCATAGACTCCCATTCATTTTTCCCTCATGGGCGATCGCCCCCAGTGGAACTCTGGTGGAACTACAATAAAAATTCGGAACAATAGGACTTAATAGGGAGTGGGCAGTCTCTCCGTAGACGGGCTCTGCCATTGTCTAGTGTAGTGGTTCTCAACGGGGGCGGTACCGCCTCCCAGGGGGCGTTCAGAGAACAACGGGGGGCGTTGGAAGCAAGATTTTTGAAAGGGGGGCGTTCAGGTGTTAATGGGGGTGTTCACGAGTTTAAATATGTACTGCAAATTTTTGTTCATTTACTTTTATTCATTTTAAGCATTTAGTAATTTAGTTGTAATAAACACTTTAAGTGGGCTATTTAAAAAGTGTTGGGACTATGTTTTTGTTCAATTATGTTGTAAAACATATGCGCAGAGTGTGATATCATATTGTGTGTGCACGCGCATCTATGGTACGCGTGAAAGAATACCTCAGCAGCGCTCAAAAAAAAAAAAAAAAACATTCGTCTGCACCCGCTCTACTCCTGAAAGCAAGTCCACCATCAGTGTTGTAGGTAGGCACTAGGCAGGTTTTTTGTGTTCATTTCTACTGCATTACGATTGAAAGCAGTATCAATAATGTCAAAAATATGATGTGCAGTCAAGTTCGGGTATGTGTATATGCTGTGAGTGTTCTCACAGTGAGCGCTTGTTGTGATTCGCGGAGTTTTGACGAGTTGTATTTTGACGACTTGATATTATTTCTTATTCAAAAGTTTAGAATGCCTAACATTCTAAAATCTTCCAGTTTAATGCGACATGTAGCTTACTTTTGCAACGACTCTATTATTTTTCCAGTCATAGACCAGCGCTCAAGCACTGAGTAGAATCCAGCGCTGACAAGAATCAGCATTCACGAGCTCAAAAATGTGTTTCGCGCTGACAACAATCCGGTGGTGCCTGCCTAGAATCATGCAGTGGAGAAATGGAAAGTTGACAAGCCATTAAAAAGTATTGACTTAAGAAACACTTATATTTTTTCAAATATTTTCAACAAATCATGTTCCCATTCACTCTGGCGATGAATTTTAAAATTAATTAAACTATATTCTATTTATAAGGTAAAACTTTTACATTTTTAGGCATTAACTAATTCCAATCCCTAATGCCAAAATGTTTTCTTTGTTTACCAAGTAATTTACTAGTCAGGCATTACTGTTAACTCGCAAGACAGTAAGGAGAAAATGACAATTTGATGGATAATTTAAATATATTCTGCAATCACATTTTGGTAATGTATTCATTCCGCCATCACATCTGAGCGCGAAACGCTGCTTGGGTAGTTTCAAGATAAAAAAAATAATTAATAATACAATAATAATTTAATTGTTCATATGTGTTTAATCTTGTTAGAAGATTTTTTTTTACTGATTATAAACACAAATTAATCACGACAAACCAAATTAATTGTAATTGTATTAATTATACCATTGATGAAAACAAGCTGATACCAAGGTATTTTAGGCCTACAATTCTAACATAATTTTTCATGAAAAATCATGACTGTATTTATTTATTTTTTGAAAGTAAGGTTAATGTAAGCAGCTTCTTGCAATACTCTACTAAATGCGTAATAAAACCTAAGTGCAAACATTACCGCTTTAATGACCGTCCTTTATTTTTCAGTGCATTTGTTTTACAATATATGGCTATTACTGTCATAGGATTAATATTATAACTATTATTATGTAGTAGTGCAATGTAGACAGACACAACTAAAAGAGGTTTGAATTTTTCTTTGTTTAATTTGCACACTGAATATGGGTTGGCGCTTTTAATTTTGAGCTCTCAAAGTGCACCAGATTGATAAATTTAACATTAAAATGCACAAGATTTTCTTACAGTGGGGCATGCCCCCGAACCCCCTAGAAGGCCCAAGGTCCACTCACCACAGATTTACCAAAAATCCTGTGAGAAACACTGGTATTGCTATGCCAGTGCAGTTTATAGCTTGTTTTTGGATGAATCACTGTGAAGTATTGTTCAATTGTATTAATAAAAGACAATTTTGCACTTATTTAATCTGTTAACTCTCACTCGTTCCTGGTCACTCATTAGCTTGGGGGTGGGGGGCGTTCAGGGATTTGGATATTGGATAGGGGGCGCTGGCCCAAAAAAGGTTGAGAACCACTGGTCTAGTGTGAATAGGTGTTCGTGTGTGTATTTACAGTAAATGCAAAGATTATGTGTTAAGGTTAAAGGGTTAGTTCGCCCAAAAATGAAAATTCTGTCAGTAACTACTCACCCTCATGTTGTTCCAACCCGGTAAGACCTTCGTTCATCTTCGGAACACAAATTAAGATATTTTTGATTAAATCTGAGAGCTGGATCACTCCTCCATAGGCTTCTAAGGAACTGAAACTTGCTGGCCCAGAAAAGTTATTAAAGAGATCGTTAATATAGTCCAAGTGCTCAACAGTTGCTCAATCTTAAGTTTATCAAGCGACGAGAATACTTTTTGTGCGCAAAAAAATAAAAATAAATAACGACTTTATTCCACTATTCATTTCCTTCTCTCTGGGCCTCGAGTTAGTTCACGTAGTGTTTTAGCGCAGCGCGTATGTGTTGTACGTCACACGCATCACACACATGACCAGCGTCGGCCAATAGTGAGCCTACGTGGTGACGTGCAACACAGGGGTTGGAACAACATGAGGGTGCGTACTTACTGACAGAATTTTCATTTTTGGGTGAACTAACCCTTTAATATGTGTAAATGGATTATGTGTTTATTATATATATATATATATATATATATATATATATATATATATATATATATATAATTGGGAATGGATTATTTTTGATTATCAAATAGATTAAGTATTTGTATTTGTATTCAATGTTATATGTACCTGAAAATGGTGTGGCCCAAAAAGGGGTGGGGTTTAGCCTAAATAAACCAAAAGCCAAATCTGAAGTCGGTACTTGTTTACCATGTCGATGCAAGAGTGCTACGGTAGTGCCTCCAGCAAACCCCAAACCCGTTCGTATACTGTGGATACCTGTTTTTGCCTATATATATGTCAAGTCAAGTCATCTTTATTTATATAGCGCTTTTAACAATGTAGATTGATTGCTTTACATTGATAATAGCAAATTAAAGTAAAGTGTTTTGGCTTTATAGCAGCTCTAGAATAAAGATATTGTCCAACTAAAGTTAGTTTGATTGATTCACTTACGTCGCAACGATCATTAGTTATTAACTTAGGTGCCGCTAACACGACACTGTTTTAACAGAAAACTCTTAAGTTCTTTCTGCGCAAACTTCAAAAACGCGAACCAGTGAAAATGCTGATGGCGTGCACATGCGTATTACGAGTTCAGTCTATAGGTATGTGCGTTTGAATATATGTGCGCAGGCGTGTAGTCCTTCCCTACAAACCAACCCTCAACATACTACTAGTCTGGCCTTAAAATTAATAATACAGAATTTTATCGCTTCCACATAGCCACGCGAACCGAAAGGGAGGGGACGGAGGCCTTCACAGGGAAGAGCCTAGTTGACATTTCAGGACTGCGCTGTCGTCGCGTCCAGGCGCAGGTCCCTCATCAGATCTGGATATAGCCTGGATCCGGCAGACTGCGGTAAACCTCGGGGTAAACAGAGAGACTAATATTAGCGTAGACGCCACTCTTCTTATGATGTAACTAGTACATCAGGATTTATGGGAAGTGTTCCCGGTTCCGGCTGACCTAATCTATGCAGCCTAACATTGGATTATAGAAGTCTATAATGTGTTATGTGTATTCTAGGACAAAGAGATGTGTCTTTAATCTAGCTTTGAACTGACAGAGTGTGTCTGCTTCCCGGACAATGTTAGAAAGACTGTTCAAAAGTTTTGGTGCTAAATAGGAGAAGGATCTACCGCCAGCGGTCGATTTTGATATTCTAGGTCTTATCAACTGGCTGGAATTTTGAGATCGCAATAGACGTGAAGGACTATAATGTAGAGATGCATCGATTGATCGGCTGGTGACCGGAATTGGCCGATTTTCACGTGATCGGCCATGACCGGCGACTGGCCGGTCAGTCTTACATATGACGATTTTATGCCGGTCAAATGCACTTGGGCGCCGCATGAGTAACATTGCGCAACATCAGCATCACACGTGCACATGGAACGCACATGTAGGAAACCTCGTGAATTACAGCCGTTTCACACCGCAAGCGTGAGCGGCGTGTATTTTTTTCAGCATGCCTGTTAATCAATGAGTGCATTCACACAGGGAGCAGGAGCATCAAGCAGGAGCAGGGGTTTCGGTGCCGAGACTATTTTTGCTGCGCTGCTCACGCACAATTAAAGTGAAAGCACACTTTTGATGGACAAAATAAATATGATTTCATATTTGTGTCTAGTGTGTTTTAACAAGAACTGGAGTAGGCTATGTCAGAAAAGAAAAGCAAATGGTTCTTCCATAACACTGCACTGTGAATTTCCCACATCAGGAGTAATTTATATAGTTCTATATTAGTTATTAACATTATCTGTTAAAAAAAAATTCTATGTTCTATGCAAAATGTTCTATTAAAGAAATGATAGAAAATAAATATTTGTGTGTGCTGTAAAGTGGTTAGAAAAAATGTAATCGGAATCGGCTAAAATCGGTATCGGCAGGTCAAACTCAATGAAAAATCGGAAATCGGAATTGTAATTGGTGCATCTCTACTATAATGCGTTAAGAGCTCGCTCAAGTACTGCAGAGCTAAACCATTTAGTGCTTTGTAAGTAATCAGCAATGTTTAAAAATTTATACGATGTTTAATAGGGAGCCAGTGCATTGTTGCAGAACTGGGCTAATATGGTCATACTTCCTGGTTCTGGTAAAAACTTGAGCTGCTGCATTTTGGACCAACTGTAGTTTGTTTATTAGGCGTGCAGGGCAACCACCCATAATACCATTACAATAATCTAGCCTTGATGTCATGAACGCATGTATATGTATAAATAAATAAATAAATATAGTATTTTTCTGGTTTATTTTTCCCTTTTGTTGTTTCTTTGGTACTTTGGATTTGTTTTGTTTTGTCATTTATGTGGGCACTTGTATATATTCTACACTGTGGATGAACCTCTCTGACTCCGTAAATAAATTCCACCTTGCACGAAGTGCTTCTGCGAGCGTGCCATCATTTTTACATCCCTTTACAGACTCACATTTCTCCTCGAGGGCGAGCAGCCCGTCTTCATCATATAATCTAATCTTTTATCCTCACAGCACGTCAGTTATGTGGTGATGCGCTTTGAAATTATTGCGGGACAAATTAACTGTAATATTAATTTAATGATAAAAGTAGCCTAATAACAATAACAACAGTAATTTAATATGCCTTGCGTGGCCGTCCGCTACGCCACTGTGAAGAGCTAAACGCCACCAGGAATGGCATCAAGGCCATTAACTGTTTTATCAAGTTTACTTTGGCCGTCAGCGTGACGTAATTTTCATCATCAGGAGGATCCATAACATATATGCCTTCATCTCCGAATACATTAGAATACAACTGAGACGGCCTTCATAGGCACTTGATCACGTGGCAGTCGAGATATGCAGCCTTACTAGGACACAGCCACGGTTTGAGAAACACCTGCATATTATGTACAATATCCCAGAAATCAATCTGTGCCCCGTGATTTAAACACCTCTGATCTCTGAGTTTCTCTTTGTTCATAATGTTTTAGACTGTAATGATTGCATTCAGTGTTACTTACTGATCATTTCTGTATCCAATTAATCTCTGCAGGTTAAACTCCTGCAGTGTCTTCTCTGAAGACAACAACACAAACACTAAAGCTGACCACTGAGACGAGGAGAGTTTCACATCAAGTAATCCTCCAGAGCTCATATGAGGTTGAGCTTCGTTCACTAGAGAAAGATCACCCAGTTCATTCAGACAGTGAAACAGATTGATGTATTTATCTGGAGAGGGATTCTCACTTATCTTTTCTTTAATATAGTCAACTGTTTTCTCATTGTTGTGAGAGCTGTTTGCTGTCTGTGTCTTTAGTTCTTGTAAGAGACTCTGATTAGACTCCACTGACAGACCCAGAAGGAAACGAAGGAAAAGGTCCAGATGCCCATTTTTACTGTCTAAAGCCTCATCCACAGCTCTCTGATGGAGATCCGATAAGGAAACTTTGTCTCCATTAGTTGGTTTGGTAATCTGGTCAAACACATTGATGTTATTGCTGATAAAGGAGAGATGCACATATAGAGCTGCTAGATGTTCCTGAATGCTCAGATGAACAAAGCTGAAGACTTTCCCCTGATACAAGCCCAACTCCTCTCTGAAGATCTGAGTGCACAATCCTGAGTAAACTGATGCTTCTGTCACATCAATGCCACACTCTCTCAGGTCTTCCTCATAGAAGATCAGGTGGCCTTTCACAAGCTGCTGATAAGCCAGTTTCCCCAGTTTGACAATCATGTCTTCATCTTTCACTTTCTTCCCATAGTCCTTCTCATGTTTGATGTTGGTCTGAATGAGCAGGAAGTGTGTGTACATTTGAGTGAGAGTCTTGGGAATCTCTCCTCTCTCTGCTTCACTCAACATCTTCTCTAGAACAGTGGCTGAGATCCAGCAGAACACTGGGATGTGGCACATAATAAAGAGGCTCCTTGATGACTTCAGGTGTGAGATGATCCTGTCGGCCAGACTCTGATCACTGATTCTCTTCCTGAAGTATTCCTCCTTCTGTGTGTCACTGAAACCTCGTACCTCTGTCACTCGATGGACACACTCAGAGGGGACGAGATCCGCTGCTGCTGGTCTGGAGGTGATCCAGATGAGAGCAGAGGGAAGCAGATTCCCCACAATGAGGTTCGTCAGCAGCTCGTCCACTGAGGCTGATTCAGTCACATCACACAACCTCACATCGCTCTGAAAATCCAGAGACAGACGACACTCATCCAGACCATCAAAGACGAATGACACTTTATACTCATCACTGGATATGTCCATTTCTTTTGTTTCAGGGAAAAAGAGATGAAGAAGATCTGAAAGACTGAGTGTTTTGTCCTTCATCAAGTTGAGCTCTCTGAAAGGAAGTGGAAATATGAGCTGGACGTCCTGATTCTCTTTCCCTTCAGCCCAGTCCAGGATGAACTTCTGCACAGAGAATGTTTTTCCAATGCCAGCGACTCCCTTTGTCAGCACAGTTCTGATGGGTTTGTCTTGTCCAGGTAAAGGTCTAAAGATGTCACTGCATTTGATCGGTGTGTCCTCTGTTTCTGCTCTCCTGGACTGTGTCTCAATCTGTCTCACCTCATGCTCATTATTGATCTCTCCACTTTCAGTCTCTGTGATGTAGAGCTCTGTGTAGATCTCATTCAGGAGTGTTGGGTTTCCCTGCTTTGATATTCCCTCATACAAACACTCAAACTTCTCTCTCAGATTTGATCTCAATGTGTTGAGGACTTCAGCAGGTTTAGAGTCATGGCTGTAAGATTAAAATACCACATTATTACACAAGTCAGAGAAGTAAATAGCCATAAATTACAAAAAGCTGTATTATGGGACACAGAACATCATTGGGTTTCTGAAATGTTTTAATCATTAATCATGTGTTTGAGTGATGTGTGATGTGAATTGGAGCACCTAAAATTAATCAACAACAACAAAAGTCTTACATTTTACCTGAAACCAGGACACATGCTGTCATTAAAGTCTTGTGGTTGAATCACAGGCTTGTACACAGTTTTGTTTTTAACTGGTCTGGATGGAAGAGTTGACCTTAAATCAGAATGAAGAGGGTAAAGAATCAGACACACTGATATTGATGTAATTGTGTCATTAACTGAGTAACAGACCAACAGCTTTTACAGTGTGTGAATGTATTAACAATACAATACATAGAGCTTTACACAAGAGAACAAAGATGGTCATTAATAGACTGAAACTTACAGGATTTTAACTCATTAAACTGCTGTATTTTAACAATTTCATAAAAATCTAATACTATAAGCATAACTTTTATAGAAATAATATACCTGAGATCAGGCCGTTCGTCTCCACTCCTAAACTTCATTGGCTGATCCATAGAGCGGTTACTCTTCATAGACACACAGCTGGACTCTGGGTTTGAGCTCTTCTGCTGGACTGAACTGGTTTTAAAGTTAAGTAAAATAAAAAGCATACAGACTTATAAATGTTGTGCACTTTTACTGGAAACTTCTGTCTTAGGAAACACCAGGGAGTGTTGTTACACGTTTGCTTTAACGTCTGTAACTCAGTTTGTTTTGCAAATGTTTTGTCTTGGTGTGAAACAGCACTGTGTAGCTTTCAACAAACCAAACCAACTTCAACAAACTTTCTGAACCAGCCGTTAGAATAATCTGATTAATTTTACACCTATTACATTATATAAAGGTGGAAAAAATCTCAGCTTACATTTACTTGATGTCATTGCTAGTAACAGACTGACTGACTGATAAATGTTGCTTTTAATTATAACTTTTATAGAAATGATACAAACAACCTAACACTTTTTGACTTTCTCAGTTTGTGTAAATCCACTTGTGGTTCAGAGTATTTATTTTTCCCCATTAATTTCACACATGTCTGGTACAATTATGTGGTTTTGTTTCATTAATTCAGTGTATACTTTTTTCTTTATTTCCCCTGAAAGAATGGAAGTGAAATGTGACAACATGCCCCATAGGCAAGGCACATCTTAACATGACTATATGACAGATTAAAATGTTATCTGATCTAATCAAAAAATATACCAGACAAACTAAAATATTTTGTCAATAAAATACAATTATTAACTTTTTCATATAAAATAATGGTTTCTGTATATTAATAATTATTTCACAAAATATCAAATACTATAAGCATAACATAGAAATGATATACCTGAGCTCAGACTGTGTATCTCCACTCCTAAACTTCATTGGCTGATCCATTGAGCAGTTACTCTTCATAGACACACAGCTGGACTCTGGGTTTGAGCTCTTCTGCTGGACTGAACTGTTACAGAGAACAGGTGGACAAATGTATCTTTTTCTGTGATGTAACAATATTAACACAATATTTAACAGTGTTTGTTGAAAGTACCTGCATCCTGGTGAAAAATCTTCATCTCTGGATCCTTGTGAATCAGCCATGATGAAGCTGTAGGAGAATCTGATGAGTTTGATCTCCTCCACTGACTCTGAATGAAGAAACATTCACACACTAAATTAAATGATTAAATTAAACAACATTCATAATTTAGCTGAACATATCTGGAGTGTGGGAGAAAAAGGATCATGTGACTGTGTTAACTCAAGCTCATGTTTACACATATGCTGTAAAATTCCTGAAGAATCACTGACATCATGAAACACAAAAGAAACATTGAAGTGAAAGAAACCCTTTATTCCAGGTTTCATATAAAACAATCACTTGAAATGTCCTCCAGAGAATCATATTAAAGGTGCTCTAAGCGATGTCGGGAGACCTAACTTCTTGTTGACGTTTGAATTGTTGTCAAACAAAACGGAGGCTAGCTAGACCCTCCCTCCTCCTCATCCTGTCTCCTCCCTCCTCCCCTTCCTTCCGGCATAAAGGAAAGTCAAAGTAGTCACTACAAACAAAGTTGAGTTTTACTGATACTTCATTCAATGTGTAATGTCGCCAAGTTAGATAAATGCTTTTATATATTGCAGAACAGAATGCATAAAAAGAGAAACATTATCTTAAAATTGTTTCGCAACCTGAGGTTACGCAATAATAGCAAGATAACGTTAGCTTCGCGTTTCCCAGTGAGCATAAACAACGGCGGCGTCATAAACAAATTTAGTCAAAGTTGTCAATAGCCTTTAAATGAACATTCAAATTCATAACAAACAGTGAGTGAAAACAATCATTCACATTTGTCGCCCTACTGTGAATTTGCTTGATCATTTACAATAGAGATTGATTGCTAGCTGCTAGAAACATATATGTTGTTGTATTCACCAAAGTTAACGCTGACTGCATAATTCTAGCTAATTGCATCCTTGTGTTGGTTTGGCTAACATGAACTTCAATTTAGAAAGAAAGATGGAATTACCCACCTCTTCTGCAAAAACAGAGGAACTTGAATGTCGGATTGGAATCCCTTCTGCCGGCGGAGTTCTTGCCACCTTTCGAAGGTTTTTCCGATGTAAATTCGGTACTTCGCGCGTTCCTTATCCTTGTCCTTCTTCTTTGCAATTTGTTCATCGCAACGTCGTCTCTTTGGTCGTGTGTCGGCCATAATTCAAACTTCCCTCTTCATGCTTCTCTCTCCTCCACACCCCCTTCATGTGTACGTGCACTAACCCCCCCAAACCCCATCCTCAAATACTTCTTG
Source organism: Squalius cephalus (assembly GCF_949319135.1). Taxonomy (NCBI): domain Eukaryota; kingdom Metazoa; phylum Chordata; class Actinopteri; order Cypriniformes; family Leuciscidae; genus Squalius; species Squalius cephalus. The sequence goes on from NC_137132.1 coordinate 2,762,459, forward strand.
CCAGTTATTGGCTGTAACACTGTTTATTAGCTGTATCCCAATGTGAAGGCTGCATCCTCCGAAGGCCGTATTTAAAGGCCGATTGCGTCACAGCGGCGCGACGAAGGACGTCCCAATTCAAAGGCTGCATCCTTGGAAGGTCGCATTTGAAGGCCGATTGCGTCACCGCGGCACGATGAAGGCTGTCCCAATTCAGTTCTGCATCCTCCGAAGGCCGTATTCGAAGGCCGGTTGCGTCATCGCGAGGCGACGAAGGCTACCCTGATTCAAAAGCGACGCCAAATGCGCCCTTCGTTTCCTCGTGAAAGGAAGGATACATAAATGGACACTTAGCGGCCTATCCTACCCTATTCTACCCCATAAGTCATTGCGCGCCGTTGACAACAGCATTTATTTTTATTTTTTTTTAAGGCGGTCGAGACTAGAGATCGGTGGTGGACAGCAAATTCAAATTTAAATGTAAGTATTATGTTTTCATTTACTCAAATAGCTAGCAAAACCAGAGTTAAAGTTTATTATAAACTTAATCTTAACTCCTTCGTCACCTTTGCGTGGCTTCATTTGTCAGGTAGTTTGAGGCAAAACTTGTGCTAATATTAATTTAACGACCTATTTGTAATATTTGCACTAGTCTATCTCACTTGTGTATTATAAGAAATATCACTCACCCTATAAAGCCCACAACAATAAGAAAAGCAGTTGATAAGGGAATGGGGTTTCACTTTTATGTGTTTTTGTAGTGCTGTCATGCAAGCTGTGTGGTTTTAACCAAATTTGAGTATATAGAAATATGATTTCTTAAGTATTTTGTATGCATGTCTGGATGTGTCATATTTTGCAGTGTTAACAATGCACTTAAGATTGCACCCCTGTGTTAAGCTTTTTTTTAAAAAAAAACAAAGTAAGAAAGTTAATACACACGTCTTTGCTGAAATGTATTGTGCTGTTGTTGTTAACAAGCCATGGTTCATTTGCTCTGCCCTTAGGATTGCAAGTGTCCTGGGACAGGTGAGGGTGTGAGTGGGAAACCCACTGCTGAAACTTGGCCCTGGTTTGTCCTCAGGGCCAAGTTCAGCAGTGGGTGCCCACGGTGAGGAGGAGCCAGCACCAGCACGAAGGCAGAGGCGAGGAGAGCACAGGAGGAGAGTAGGGAGAGGATGGACAGGCTGTTTTCTCTTCTTGAGAGAATGATTGAAAAAAAAAAAAAATTCTACATATTCTTGTTTAACTTTTTTCACTTTTAAGGAAAGAAAAAATCTGTACATTATTTTATGCAACTTTAATGTGTAATTAAAAGAGAATGAATTGTTCTGGACATTGTTTATTTTTTTGACAGTCATAATTTCTACTTGAAACAAACTCTTGTATACCTTTTTTTTTTTTCAAATAAAATTGGTAAATGAAAATCATTTGTTCCACAGGCTACATTAAAGTACTTTTTCCAACTATTAACAACATACGTTAAACATATCAAAATCAACAAACATTTACAGTACATAAAATAAGAAAAAAATGATGTAGACTTTTATTGAGCTGAGCAGGGAGACCCTGGAGCTGCTGGACTGGGATGGGCTGCCCCTGGTAAGGCCTCCTGCTGGTGGGACATCATCTGGGATGATCTCCAGAGTGTTTGAGTGCATATTTCCACTATCCACTAAGTTGTCTACCAACAGGTTTGCAGGGCTGACTTAATCGATGGCTGCCATGTCACTGAGGTTTTTTTTTTTCTTTTTCAAAAAGAGTAATTTCTGAAAAAAGTACTTTTAATAAGTTTTTAGTATCAAGAGTAAAACTAGAGGTATGCAAGTATTCTACAGGGGAAAAAACTCCTTGTCAGGGTTTTTATTATAGTTTTGTATTTATATTATGCTACTACTGCATTTTACTTCTGAATATTTTCAAGGTTGTTACATTATATAGCTACTTTTGTGTAGGCTAGTTTAATGTAAAATCATATGTGAGGGAAAAAAGGTACTTCAGTAGGTTACTTCACATTTGTACGTGAATATTTAACGAAATATGCAGTTCTGAAAATTAAAGTAACAAAATGTAGGTCTATTGTCACAATATTAACTAATTGTTGCTAACTAGGCCTACAGCGTCCCATATCAAAGGGCGCATCTGAAGCGCTCGGACCGGTCTAGCCTACGGAGGATTGTTCTTGTCGCCTGGCAACTGTGACAGCTGAGATGACGAGCGGGAGAAATACTGGACTTTTTTATATTCAATTGGGTTTTATATTCAAACCGGGCTAAACCGAAAATACATCCGGCAGCGCCGGGGCTGAAACATCCTCAACATGTCCTCCAGTAAAATATAAAACATAAAAATGACAATAGCCAATTCTGGCTCCATAGCTGTTTACTCAATTAGGCTATATCAAATGAATTATCAGGATGGCAGCTGTCCTCTCGCACCGTTGAGGAGCGGTGATCAGAAACACCTGGTCGCGCAATTAGGAAATCCTATGAAGGCTACATGGTGCGTCCTTTGAAGGACGCATAGGCTGCATCCTTGAAGTCTTCAGTCCTTCGAAGGATGCAGCCTTCACATTGGGACACAGCTATTGTGTTTCGTGGTGCGGGTGAGCCCAGTTTGTTTTTGTTGCCATTTGTGGAGCCTGGGGTGTCTACAGAGACCGCGTTTTTTTACAGTGTGTTCAGGGGACAGGCAGCTAGCGAATAGTGAGGAGATGTTTGCTGTATGTGACAAAAATGTTTTGGCCTAAAAAACGCGTGACATCGCTTAGAGCACCTTTAATATGAGGAAGTCACACAGGAACACTCACCTTTTTTATATATGATTTATTTATTGAATTTTTCACAACACCAAAGACAAATAATCAATATAAAAACAAAAATTAATAATAATAATATAATAAAAAGCTAATTAATTAAGCAAAAAAAACATTAATACAAAAACACCAACACAAAATCCCTCACAGTACTAACAGGTTTAGTATAGTATATAATATATAACAGAGCTTTATGTCATAATACAGAAATAGGACAAGGTCAGCCTTAACTAGGTCCAGCAAGTAAAGTTGAGTAACCTCAAAACTTAGAAAATAATGTGTGCTGCTAACAATAATACCAGTTGAAAACTGAAAAACCACTGAAAGTGCAGGGTTGGGCGGTCAGTCAGTCAATTGAGACTGCATCAAGCTGCAGAGATTTAACATGCTCAAAAAAGGGTAACCAAATTCTTGAAAATTTAATCATGGAACCACGAAGGCAGTGTTTAATTTTTTCCAATTTAACAAAAAATAAGGCATCTTAATTCAACTCGAGGACCCTTCCAGTTCATCAAAATGCAACGTCTCACTAGTAGTGTAAGAAAAGCTACCAACTCAGCGAAATGAGACGGCAATGAGTAATTAGGAGGTAAAACTCCAAACAAGCCAATTAGCGGAGAGGGATGGATATTGACAGAAGTAATAGCGGAAAGTGAGTCAAAAATCGACTCCCAGAAAAGAGATAAAGCAGGACAAGTCCAGAACATATGAGTTAGATTAGCCGGTTCTAGATGACACTTGTCGCAGCTTGGATCAATGTCAGGGAACATACGGGCTAATTTACTTTTAGACCAATGTACCTTGTGGACCACTTTACACAGTAAAACCCCGTGGTGAGCACAAACAGATGACGTGTGAACACGTTTCAAAATCGAATGTCATGTTTCTGTCTCTATCTCTATATTAAGATCCCTAGCCCAGGTAATCCGCAGACTATCAGAATCCAAAGGGCAACATGTGAAAAAGGTATTATAAATCGTAGAGATGGCCCCTCTTTGATAAGGATTGATATTTGATATGGTATCGACAATGGTGGAGGGTGGGATCGAGGGGAATCCCAGAAAATGCTTACGGACAAAGTCACGGACTTGCAAGTATCTGAAAAAGTGGAACCTTGGTAAGTTAAAAACTTGAGTCAATTGTTCAAAAGAAGCGAATGTTCCGTCAATGTAAAGATGTTTAATGGAAATGATCCCGTGGTCCACCCAGGCCACAAAAGCCTTATCAATGAGAGAGGGAAGAAAGAGGGGGTTAGAATGTACAGGGCATAGAAGAGGTGTTGACTGTAAAGTAAAATGCCGCCTGAGTTGATGCCAGATCTTAAGACAATTTTTAACTATAACATTACTGGAGAAGGTTAAAGGTGATAACGAGAGAGGAAGACACAAAAGAGACGTAAGCGAAGTGCTGCCACAAGCAGCCTCCTCGATCCTTAACCAGGGTGGAGGCTGATCATTGAAACAGCACCAGATTAACATATTACGAACATTTGCAGCCCAGTAATAAAACAAGAAGTTAGGCAGTGCTAAACCCCCCAGCTCATTAGTTTTTTGTAAAATGCCTTTCTGTATTCTTGGAGTTTTTCCATTCCAAATAAATTGAGAAATAGTGCTATCTAAAGAGTGAAAGAAACGCTTTGGAATAAAAACCGGTATGCATTGAAAAAGATACAGAAATTTAGGCAGTACATTCATTTTTATACAATTTATCCTACCTACAATTTTATATTAATTTATCCTAGAGAAAGAGGCAATAGAGACCAACGATGAAGATCTTCAATCAATCGATCCAACAGAGGAGAGAAATTACAGTTAAACAGGTCAGAGTAGTTCTTAGTTACGCAGATGCCCAGGGATGGATTACTGACCGGGCCTATGGGGCCAGTGCCCAGGGGCCCTTGCCTACCAGAAGCCCGGGGGGGGGGCCTGGGGTTTAAGGCCACGCAATCCAGTTTGGTTCAGAAAACCCATTAACAGTGAAAACAAATGTTTATTAATTCTGTAATATGTGTCCCATAGCCTACACAAGGCCTCTTAAACAAGGCACTTGGACTATGAGGGCTCCCTGGATCTTACTGTTGGGCCCTATGTGAATATGAAGGCCCTGTGGAGTTACAAATTTAAGAATCTGTATAAGATCTACTGATCTTATGTCCTTACATAACATAACTAAGTTAGAACAATACTAAGGTAGAGCACATTGAATTTAGCATTTAAGGTTATGATGATGATATCAGCAAGAGATTCGTGCCAGTCCTGTTCTCTCTATTGCAAGTTAAATGAGTCAGATTGGTAGTCTAACAAAGATATCAATAGCAAGATTAGTTTTAACATTATGCATATAGACATGATGAAAATATTCATTCAAAATCATTCGTGCATTAATGCTGCATAATTATACCTGAGAATGCTTTGACGAGTTTCCACAGCGCACGATGCTTAAGGGAACGTCTGCCAATTCCACCCTCTGCGGTAAACGTAGTCTATAATGTGTATTATTTAAAATTACTTTTAACATTTAAAAACAGACGTTTTCAAATTCCAAAGCTTGCAGAAGGTTCCTAATGGCAATACTGACTTAGGCTACAGCTTTCCTGGTAGCCTTGAGTGAATTAACTTGTCTAAGAAAATGATTCATAAAACGTATAAATATCAGTTGAGCCTATGTTTACTTTCGTCACTCACACAGACGGAAATGAAAAGACTAAGTTCAGCTTTAGGAGGGGAAGAAATAGGCCAAGATAAGAAGACTGAGAGAAAAAGAAATATGAAGATGAGGAGAGAGCAGGTATTGACAAATAATCTAATGACAAGGTTTTAAAGCTAGCCTATTTCTTATCATTTTTTGGCCTTCAAAAGTCCTAAATTGCACATATGTAGATCAAAGAAATCCAAATTTTCTCGGAAGAAGCATGCCCCCGAACCTCCCTAACTATGCCAGGGAATTGAGTCTTGTTGCCCAGGGCACAGGAAATTCTTAATCCAGCCCTGAGCTCAATGAAATAACAATTTATGATTTTGGGGGTTTACATAGCAGGCTATTGTCCGGTTTCACCCGCAAAATCGACTGGCGATCAAAAGTAACCTGCCTTGTCTTGTCTGTTGATGTCAGTGGCCTCTTTGCTTCGGGATTTTTCATTGCGTGAAAAAACGGAGAACAGTGTCAACACGATGCGTGAGATTTGGCAGCCCTGTCTTCACCAACAACATTGTGCATTATATTTATCAAAAAACGATTTTATTATCGAACTGAGGGAGGGGGGGGGGGGGGGGGGGGGGCTGGGGGGCCTTTGGAGATAACTGGCCCCAGGGCCTTTACAAGTCATAATCCGTCCCTGCAGATGCCCAAATAGTTGAATTGATTTAATGATGTCTTAAATGGCAATTTTGAAAGAGGGTAAGCTATGGCTGCGGAATTTATAGGCAAGAGTTCACTCTTCTGAAGATTCAGTTTACATGAACACTCACCTTGATCAAACTTGACACAGGATCTCAAATCATCCAGCTTTAACATCATAAAGATAAACAGAAATTCCTGCTTAAACATTTCTATTACACTTTGATGCTCTGTTTTTCCGTATCGTATTGGTATTTTACCTGCTTAAAATGGCGACAGGTGAACTCTAACTTACTTTCACTTTAGTTGAGTACTGTAGGTACACTAACTTTATTTGTTAATAATTCACAAAATGTATACAATGAGCGAGTACATCGTGAATCCATCTTCCAACCTGTCTTTTTGTCTTATCCTGAATCACTACGGTACGCCTATAATACGTGTTTATATCGGACTATTATAAACCGCTGCGGAGTAGCACAGTACCTGCGTGACTCGCCATTGCCATAAACAGGGAGAAGTAGATCCGGCTACAAGGTTCTTCCGCAAGACGCAGCAGTTTGTTTATTAACCGCTAGAGCGCCAAAAGTAGTTTAATACCTTTAAAATTATCTTAATTTGTGTTGCGAAGATAAACTAATCCTGTTTCTCACTTTCTCCACAGATTCATAGGTCAGAAGCTGTTTGCGTGCTAATGCTCTGAGAACATTATTAAAGACCTGATAACTTTGAATGAATTTTCTATTGATGTTACTGGAAGAACGTTGGATCAGAACTTTGAGAGAACCTTGCAAGCTAAAGGTTTTTTTTTTTTTTGATAATTTTTTTACCATATATTTTTTCTTTTGTTTATTCTTCAGTTTTGTTTAGATCCACTGCATTACACTCACACACAATCATGTGTAAATGGATTTATAATATCTGTATTATTTCATTTATGTCCATTATAATTTTTTATTCATATTTTATTGCGGATATTCTGTTTTCTCAAAATCCCAACATTAAATGTGCAGTTAACAAATGATAGACACTCACAGAGAATGATGTTAAGTCTATGTTAAATATATAATGTAATGATCTATAAGCCAAGTCATATTTAATTTCACTCATTCACTTCATCTTTAAAGCAAATATGATCCATGTGTCCCAGTGCACAGAAATATTTCATTAAAGTACTTACTATTTTGACGTTGGTTCTTAATATGTCATGTTTTCTCCTGCACGGCAGAGCCTGAAAAACACCTTCAGTTGAACTGAACTTTGTGTTCAGAATAGAGTGTGTAGTCTAACAGGGCTTTCTGGATTCGGCACATGATCTACTCTGACTGGCGAGAGAAAATAAACCACAGAACAGCATCAGTTCCTCCTGTGGAAAAAATCTTATTCATGTTCTCAAATCAAAACATACACATACTCTGGAAATTACAGGAAAGAAAGTATAGAAAATAAAATCTTGTTTTGCCCACTACTATTATAACCATAAACATGAACTAAAATAAGAAAATTACCTTCAATATTAACCACAGCAGCAAGCCAATGACCCTGAACATCAGACTGAAGAGTCTCAACCTTCCCAGGGCAATTGTTAAGGCTTATGGCACCACCTGCTGATCGATTAGAGCCATGACTAAACACAATTGTCTCTCCCCACTGCATCTTCCAAAAAGCAGCATCTTCTTCAGTAGAGCGAGTCTCTTGTAGAAAAATCAAATGTGAATTCTGCCCCTTGCAAAACAAATATATACCTTAGCGTTTTACTTTGTCCTTTAGTCCCCTTGCATTTAACGAACAAAAAGATAAACGAGATTTCAATGAGAACATATGCCACTGGAACTCAGAGTGAATGGGCCGAGAGTGTTATTTAGCTATCAACAATGAGATCAGAAGAAGAAAAATGCAACACTTACAAAAAAAAAAAAAGCCTCTCAAAAAACACATTTCCCATTTTCTAAGTCTTCATCATCAGGCGAATCTTCGCTTCAATGAAAACAAAGGGACCACGAAAGTACGTCACTTTCCCTTCAGCTCGCGCTTGTTTAATGCGTGACCATAGTATTCCCCTAGCCTCTCTGTCCTGTTGGAATAATTCTATGAATTAATTAATGAATAGAATTGTTATTTAATCATTAACTTGTTTTAAGTAATATTAGTAGCCTATTAATATTATGTTGAAAATGCCTTTTATGTTAAATAATGAACCAAAAATTCATTTATTAGACATTATTGTCTCTTTATATTAGTATACCGTACACTCTATAAACTTCAGATGACAGTCGGGACAAGATTCCCCTGAGAGTGTCTCAATTTAAATGTTTTTGTTAGTGACTTTATCATAACAATATTAAGGCACATTATTTAGGATCTACAACCTAATGTTTGAAAATAAAAACAAAAATATGTCTTGTAACATATTGCAATGATAACTATCAGAGAATAAGAAGCGAGGAAGAAAGAGAGAATCATGGAGAATCCTGAAGAGACGGTGGACAAAGCGAAAGAGAAGCGGAAAGGTTGAAAGAAAGACATAAAAGCGGGACAACATCCCAAAAGCCTGAAATCAGCTCCACATGAAGCGCTGGTGTCGTGTCTGTCAGGGCTCTCAGTAATCTGGGCAACACACGTTTCTTCAGTGCAGTCGTGCAGGTAAAGCCTCAGAGTTTGAAGAATCACACATTCTGAAAGAGTTGCTGTTAAACGTGAAGAAGGTCTCCAGACATGAATGATGTGCTGGTCTCTTTCTGTTTGTATGTGAGGATTGATGAAGCAGAACACAGATGAGAAGAGCATCTCTCCATCACACCTGCACTGAACTCTCAGCTGCTACTGATGCCACACTAAACCCTGGGACAGTGAACGGCACAATCAGTTCTGCCGGAGGGAAACAGCAGGCTGGACATCACAGACCTTCATCTGTGCTTCAAACGTCTATCAGGAGTGTGTTCTCTCAGTGCTTGTGCTCCTCCACACACCACACACTCACACATACAGGTATGCTGACTGAACATCAGGCATGGTGTTATTTGATGGCAGCTGTGCTTTATGTGCGGGACCACATACATCACATTTACACATTTATATTCATTTTCATGCTGATTTCTGAGCTGAAATCAAAAGCGCATACAGTATATCTGTGAAATGTTCACATCCATGTAGTTTGTATTTAGATTTAAAAGCTTTGGATATTTAATTCATTACAGACATAATTCTTCTTAATTATGATATACTCTTCTTAATCATCTTAAAAAACGTGGTTTATTATACCGAAGACTTTAGATACACAAAGACTTTGAACTCGTATTTCTATAAATGGGAGAAAGTGCAACGCTCAATATGGTGAATTAGTCCCGTCTTCTGAAAAATGTTGTTTTTAAAAAAAAAATTATTATGATTTAAGTGTTTAGAAACTAAATTTATGAGCTTTAACTGTTTTTGTTTGTTTTTCATAATCATGAAACATTAATCTTTCATTAATCTTTCTTGCCCTCTGCTGGTACAACACAAACATATTCAGGCTCTAAATTTAACGTTTTTGAATTTATTCTGTGTGTTTTTACAAATAAAATGGTTAATCTATGAATGAAAAACACTATTTTTGTTACAATCTGCTCTGAGACAAGAAGGTTGAGATCCAAATACAGTTTATTAGAGTAAATCAGAATCAGAATCAAACACAGGCAAAGGGTCAAACACAGAAAGGCAGTCCAAACAAACAAACAGGCAGGGGTCAGAGGCAAAAAGCGAATCCAAAAAACCAAGAGACAATGAAACCAAGGAGAATGCTCAGAAATGCAGCACAACAACATACAAAACTTCACAGTGAGTGAAGGGGTGAACCAGGCTTATATGGGGTGAGCTAAACAAGATAATGAGACACAGGTGAATGTGATAATGAGTGCAGATGAGTCCAGGCAGAGAATTATGGGAAATGTAGTTTTGAGTGAATCATAAAAGTCTGATGTGGAGTGCCCTCTGGTGGCTCTCAAGGAATAAAAGGTGTTTCACTGCCGCCTCATCAGGTCTGGCAGAGGATCGTTGAAATCTAGATGAAGTCTTAATTTATAACAGTGAAGTCACTGTATCTTCAGTCTCTGTTGATTCTGTTGACTGAGTCTCTGTAGTTAATCCTTCTTCACCATCAGATGATCATCAGAAGACCGGTCATCTGTTCCTAGAAATTCCTAAAATAAAACAGTCACATGCAACATGAGACATTACATCTGTCACATCTTCTCATTAGAAAACTACGTTATATCAATTTATTCTCAATCATGAAATATAGCTTCTATCTGATGCTCAAAGTCACTTTAGGACATGAAAGGTCATTTTCACACAACAGCTGTGACAGCTGATACAGAACCAGCAGAACTGATCATTACACTCACAACAGATTTAATATCAGTTAATAACAAAAAGCCCAAATCTCAGATTAATCCCACATGAGACAGTTAAAGGGGTAAAAGCTGAAAATAACATTAATATTATTTTCACAATCAGTCACAACACTATGAGCAGAATTTAAAAAAAGGTGTATATTAAATGTGCAATAGGTGATCTGGGAAATGCTAACTTTAGCCTGTTAGCATTAAAAACATACAATCCCTCCCTGCAAATCGCCATCCAAAGCCACGCCTCCTCCAAAATACATGAACGCGCACAGATCAGAAGCGAGACGACCAGAGATAACGTTATTGGATTACATGTATCATTCACCGGTATGAAAACTTTACAGTACAGTGAGTAAAAGTACTACAATAACGAACATAAACAACTGTTTGCCTGCCACTCGCTCTGTCTGCACAGTAGGGATGCAACGCTTATAGATTTTGTTGGTACGATTATAGTCTGAGAAATAATCAGTTTCATGATTATCACGATTATTATGCATGAATTAATTTCACAACAATGTATAAAATCGCATGAACACTCTTTAGAATTTAAAGTGTTATTTATTGCTGCCTTTTGAAACATAAATAACAGTAACCAAATAATACAGCACAAAATAATAGACAAAATTCCATCTCTCACTTTGGAATTAAAGAAAGGTGACCTCTGCTCTGTAAACATCCATGTCAATATTAGGGGAATAAACTGTACTGTTGTTGTCATCAACTGTCATCCATACGTATTCATTTTAATAATCTTTTTAATAATTCATCTAATTTATGTGGGATGTGGTAAAAAAAAAAACATGTCTATTATTTTGGTTTGTTTGTTTGAAGTTTTAGTAAAAATGATAGAAAGAAATTGAGAACATCGCTCATGCACTGTTATTAACAGGTCCGGAGCCACAAGTGCACTGCCCCTCAGATCTGATTTGTGCCCCCTTAGTTTGCCCCCTTCACCGCCGAAACACGATTGATTTGAACTAACTGACGCATACGATCACACCTTTACGATTAGATTGTTCAATGCGTCACTCATAAATTCAAACTTTCTTTCGCAAGTTAGCTGGCACTGAGCCAGAGACGGACACACTCAGTGCTTTTCATATATCGATTCACAACTATTCGGTGTTTTTAACCACATATTGTTTATTTGAGGTTTCAGAGATTTAAATAGACATTTAAGCGAAGTACTATATAAAAAATACATTTTATTCATATCAGATGCACATTGATGAATCAATAAAGTGTATTCTTCTCCCATGTTCACTGGCCACTTACTTTTATGTATTTCGGGAAAAATGTATGCATTTACGTGATGTAAATCCGACAGATCCTCTGAATTGCGGTGCAAATGTTAGTTTATTACTAACATGATCATTAAAGGTGTTTAAATAACACAACACATTCACTTCCACATATTTGACAATCGGAATATATTATATAATTCATGATATATATTTTTTTTTTTTTTTTTTTTTTTTTTTTTTTTTTTTTTTTATTGAACCAAACAACAACAAGATACATACTCTAGCAGAGGAACAAACAAACAAAAAAAACCCACAAACGATTAACAATAAGGGGCATATTCAGAAAAAAAGAACCGAAAACAGCCACATATACAAAAAACAAACAAAAAAACAACAAAAGGGGAGCTATAAAATATCCTGTACAACAACCTAAAGAAACAAACAAAGGAGCAGTACAACATTCAAAACAGTAAAAATTCTGTTATGTCACAAAGTATTTTTTTGGCTGACTTGTACATTTTAACTTTTTGGAGAGATGAAAAAAAAAGTTTGAAATCATTGATAAAACAATTAAATGACGGCTTAGAATTTTTCCATTTACTGCAGTGAATATGATATTTACACAGAAGAATGATCACATTAATTAGGTCCGATACGGACAGATCCAAATTTTCCACAAAATACAGAATTTCAACAGTATCAAGCAAAGGAACACCATCTATTTTTAGAGACAACCAATCCTTAATATCTTTCCAAAACTCTTTGGTAAATGGACAAAAGACAAATAAATGTTCCACTGTTTCTTCGGATTTTCCACAAAAGACACAAGCGTCCACCTCGAATTTAAATCGCTTTTTAAGAAATTCAGCAACAGGATAAATGTTACGTATTATTTTGAAATGAGTTTCTTTAACTTTGGGAGAAACAGGCCATCTAATAAATTTTGAGACAGCCTTTATCATGGTGGACTGCGATAGAAATTCAGGAACCAGCAGTGGTTTGTTAAAATCTGTATATATTTTAGATCTTAGCACCAAACCAATTACCTTGTTATTACATTTCTTATCAACTAAATCTATACCATTAATCAGTAGGGCCGGAAGAGAAGGCTCACTAGTACTGTAATATTTTAAAATACCACAAATCAAATGTAAAAGGGGAAGAGGAACGGCTTTACAGATTTTGTCAAATTCTTTTGTTGTACAAGCCACGTCATATTTCTCTTTGAAACTCTTAAAACTAAGGAAATTACAACTGGGATCTAGGATATCAGTCACAAATAAAATGCCCTTCTCAAACCAATTCCTCTTAAATAATGATTTTTTATTTATTAAAATGACCCTATTATTCCAGAGTGTGGATCTATGGGGAGTAAAATTATGTGTAAATATCATTTTCCAAAAATGAAGGATTTGCTTATGGAAATTAGACATTCTAAGAGGGATTTTATTAACTTCAAAATCACACCTTAAAAGAAATTCCAGGCCACCTAACTTATAGAACAACCTTCTGGGAATGTGGAACCACATTGAATTTGGTTGAGAAAGAAACTCTTTAATCCACTTAATCCTAAACACACCTACTAGAGCCTCAAAGTCAATAGCCTTAATTCCACCTTCATTATAATCTCTGACTAGTTGAGATCTCTTAATATAGTGGGTTTTATTTCTCCACAAAAAATGGAATAAAACAGAGTTGGCTTTACTAATATTGCTGGAGGAGACATAAAGAGAGTGACAAGGATAAGATAATTTGGATATACCTTCAGCTTTAGACAGAAGAACTCTACCAAATACTGTTAAATCTCTGGTTAACCAATGACTTAAGGTCTTTTCCGTGTCAACGATTCGATTTGCAATATTTACATCTTGCCTTCTAATTGGATTTTTGGATATTGTGATTCCTAAATATTTAACTTCTTGAACAACTTTAATATTACTGATGGTAGAATCCACACTTGTATGAACTGGAAGTAAATCACATTTATTTAAATTGAGAGTTAAACCAGATGCTTTGGAGAAAGTTTGAATGATATTAATTGTTTTTTCAACCATAGATTTGTCTTTTAAAAAAATGGATGTATCATCAGCAAATTGGCTTAACCTAAACTCTTTATCAAATATAATAATACCTTGTAAATCATGTGAATTATTAATAAGTAAAGTTAATAACTGAGTAGTCAAAATGAAAAGTTTTGGAGAAATGGGGCAACCTTGTCTTATTCCTCTTGACACTATAAAACTAGGAGTCATACCAGAATTTAATGAGACATAGCTACTAATATCAGTGTAAAACATTTTGATAATGCTACAAAATTCCTCTCCAAAACCAAGAAAACGTAAAGATTCTATAAGGAAGGGATGTTCAATAGTGTCAAAGGCCTTAAAAAAGTCCAAAAACAAAATATAACTGTCTGTGTTAATAAAGTCACTATAGTCTAAAACATCCAGTATTAATCTAGTATGATTATGAATATTTCTACCTTTAATAAAGGCAGATTGACATTCATCGATAATTTTTGCCAAACCTTTATCCAGCCTTCTCGAATAAACATGAGCTAATAATTTGTAATCATTACATAACAGAGTTATGGGTCTCCAGTTATCCAGCATCAAGTGATCTTTATTGGGTTTAGGGATTAATGTAATGATGCCTCTTTTCATGGAAGGTGAAAGGTTGCCCCGAGAAATACATTCTAAAAAAGCATTATAAAGCAAAAGTCTTATATCTGTCCAAAAATGTTGGTAAAATGCCACCGATAGTCCATCTAAGCCTGGAGATTTACCCTTTGACATTATAAACATAGCATTGTCGAGTTCTTCTATTTTAAGGGGCTCGTCCAAATATGATTTGAAATCCTGATCTATTTCCTCTTTTCTTAATTCTTTTATCTTTGTGAAAAATAGTGAAGACTCTATATCGGAGAATTTAGAATTATACAGATTGCAATAAAAAGTTCTTATTTCTTCATTAATCTGATCATCATCTTCAATAATTTTGCCATTGATTGACAACTTCTGAATCTTCTTTTTAGTTTGTCTCTGTTTCTCCAAATTAAAAAAATACGAAGAATTTTTTTCCCCTTCTTCTAACCATCTGGCTCGAGAGCGAATAAAGGCTCCCTTGGCCTTCTCCAAGTATAAATTGTCAAATTTCGCTTGTAAATTATTTAGCTGAATCTGTTCATCTATAGTTAAATCAGTTTTGTTGCCAAATTTGTGCATTTCATTTATCAATTCAAGCCGTTTCATACTTTTAAATTTGCTAATTTGCTTACCAGTCTCTATTGCTAATCCTCTAACATTAAATTTAAACCATTCCCATTTGCTCAGGGGTGACGTTTCCATTGCATTAACATCTTTTAAAGTTTCTTTAACCTTTTCACAAAAACCCTCATTTTCAAGAAGACTATTATTAAACTTCCAAATGACACTGCGCTCACAACCTGATTTATGGAATGATAAGGATAGCAAAACTGCACAATGATCGGTTAAGGGAGAAACTGAAATGTCACATTTCGATACGTTGTTAATTAGATTATTAGATATCAACCAGTAGTCAAGCCTTGAGCATTGGGCCTTATTAGAAGAACTGAACCATGTAAATTGTGATTTATGAGGATTACTCCATCTCCAATAATCTGATAAGTGTAATTCTGAAATCAAATCTGAAATAACTTCCTCATAACAATGACAATTTGCTTTTGGAGGAGAACGATCTAACCAAAGATCATGAACCAAATTAAAATCCCCTCCCAAAATAACTCTATCAACAGCATAGGTGATTTTCCACTTTTTGACAGACTCCTTAAGAAAAACAAGCAATTCCCTATTCAGAGTTTTTTGGTTATAACCATAGATACACAGCAAAATAAAATTTACACCTCCTTGTTCAATTACTACCATAAGCCAATGACCCTTCGAATCACTTAGGTGGCACATAACATTACATGGCATCCTATTAAACAGAACCATAACACCTGCAGAATGGGATGTACCATGACTAAAAAAAACTGAATCTCCCCATTGATTCTTCCAAAATTTAACATCATCTTCCTGAGAGTGAGTCTCCTGTAAAAAAACACAATTCGTCTTTTGCTCCTTGCAATAAAGAAAAATAGCCTTACGTTTTAAATTATCTCTTAGCCCCCTACAATTTAAAGAAAGAAATGATAACACCATTAAATCGAATGTGTCTCAATAAACCAAACAATAAGGACGATGCGCAGGAACGAGAAGAATATGTTCCTTTAAATTCTCAGCAATAAAGAAGATGCAACAAACCAAAAAAGCACTATTGTCGTTAAATCAAACACTACCTTAGACAAAAAGGCATATGCCTCCCGCATTTTTTCCTTTCCTATTCAATATTGAATCAGTCATTCGGGGTCCACACGCCGGTTATCAATCAATGCGTAACCTTCTTTAAGGAACGCTCGCTTCCCTCTCTTCCGAGCCTCTTGAACCAACGGCCATAACTTTGTCCGAGCTTCCCTGTCTTCTTTGGAAAAGTCCTCCTTGAACCGAATATGCATTTCTTTGCATACTCTCGCGTCCTTGGACTTTCTCCACACATCATCACGTACATTTCTCATTCCGAACTGAATGATAATGGGCCTTGGCGTGCCATCACTTCTCTTGATCCCCAAACGGTGAACAACATCCACCGTGTCTCGTAGCCGATCAACAGAAAGCGGAACCACTCTGGTTAAAATCCCAATCACCAATTCTCTTGCATCCTCTCCGTCTTTTTCTTGTAGACCAATCATTCTCAGATTCCATCTTCGTTTGTAGCGAGCTTGTTCCTCGTGGGCTTTCTTGAGAGAGCTGTTCACTATCTGTAATTCGGCGACTTTCCTCTGCAGCACGGAGATTTCTTCCTTGTTCTCAGAGATAGCGCCCTTGTTAACTTCAATACGCTTATCAAAGCCTTTCAGCAGCTCGGTCTGCTCATCCACTTTTTTGGTTAACAGTTGTAAGGCACTGAGAATAGCCATACTAGTTTCACCTTCTTCCACGGATCTCAACCTTTTTGGGAGCGGGCTATCAATCGGCGTATGTGTAGGATTGGTAGATTTTGAGCTGGCTACATCCATGCCTTCCAATTCACTTTCGTCGCAAGCCTCGTGCAGGGCTAACAGATTATAGTTGTGAACAGACATCTTCACAAAACTAAAAAAATAACTCCAAAAGTATTAAAAGAATATTTCCAATGAAAATTATGTTTGCTGCATCTTTGAATGTCAAAGTCTGGGAACTAAATGACAACTAATATACAGAGCCCGCAAAAGTTAGACCTCTCATTCCGCCATCTTGGATCCTCCCAATAATTCATGATATAGTTAACATGAATATTTGTAATAAGGAAAAACTAAATAAATGCAAATGGCACTTGTGTTAAAATGCTGTAAAGTGAGAATGCTTTCAAAAATAAAATCACAAATTGAATTTATTTATTATTTAACTTCTATTAACTAATTCAAATCAATATACGGTGTAACGTATGGCTTATAACTGGTGTAAGCTGGTGTACCTGCTGGTGTAACTTTGTTTTCGTTTTGTGCAAGTTACAATAGTTCCATGCAACTGAAACACATGGTGTAGCGAAGCCTTTATGATTAATTAACCGTGACATTTTAAATTGCGGTTAATAGTGAGAACGGTTAATCGCTGTATCCCTACTGCACAGCGTACGTGAACGCTGATGACATATTGTTGTGCTCCTGTGTTTATTTTATCAGTGTCCGTGGAGGCGTGAAGAGAAGCACACAACAAAAAGAATCCGTTGCAGGAACTTTACTTTACTTAAGACACAACTTTACAACAAAGATTTTAAACCCAACAAAGGGTTTACAAAGATTCAACACAAAGTACGCACATCCAAAGGGCAAAAAAAAAAAGCCAAAAAAGTTCTGCATTTTACCTGAAACCAGGATACATGCTTTCATTAAAGTCTTGTGGTTGAATCACAGGCTTGTACACAGTTTTGTTTTTAACTGGTGTGAATAGAAGATTTGACCTTAAATCAGAATGAAGAGGGTAAAGAATCAGACACACTGATATTGATGTAATTGTGTCATTAACATCCCAACAGCTTTGTGTGAATGTATTAGCAACATAGAGCTTTGCACAAGAGCACAATGGTAATCATTAATAGATTAAAACTTGCAGGATTGTAACTCATTAAACTGATGTATACTAATAACGATTTCATAAAAATCAAATCCTATAAGCATAACTTTTATAGAAATAATATACCTGAGATCAGGCCGTGTGTCTCCAATCTTAAATGTTAGTGGTGGATCCATAGAGCAGTTACTCTTTATAGACACACAGCTGGACTCTGGGATTGATCTCTTCTGCTGGACCGAACTGTAACAGAGAACAGATTCAGTTTAATTCTTTACATTACTGTGTTCATTCTTTATGATAGGAACCATGTTAATATAAACATTCATCTTGTATCAAAAAGTACTTTGAGGATACTTTATGATCTTTTTATTTAAAATTTCATGTTAGTATTAAAACAGACAAAAATACAACAACAAAAAAATCGTTAAAGTGTTTCTGTGATCTATAGGGTTAAAAAATATTGTTGAAAGTACCTGCATCCTGTAGAAAAATCTCCATCTCTGGATCGTTGTGAATCAGCCATGATGAAGATACAGGAGAATCTGATGAGTTTGATCTCCTCCACTGACTCTGAATGAAGAAACATTCACACACTAAATTAAATGATTAAAGGTGAACTATGCAGGTTTTTTTTTTTTTTTTTTTTTAGCTTAATTTACCTTAACTGAACAGCTTCGGAGTCATTGGAATGGTTATATGACTTTTTTCAGGTTGAATGGTGGTCTTCTCGCACCCCCCTAGCGCCTTTGAATGGAAAAAAACACCCTTGCAACTATGGACCGGCGGGCCGCTGGCCTCAGCGTCAGGAAGTATCGCGTGATATCAGGTCTCGCGATATAACGAATTGCTTTACGGCACTGCACACATACACTATCTACATTTATATGCTAGCCTTCTGTGTATCATACATACCTCAGTGGACATGGCTCTGTGCGTTCGCCGGCTTCTTTGAAAACAAATGCACATGACCAGAGGGAGAAGATGGGAGGGGGGAGAGTCACCAACGAGTTTTGATGACAGTGTTGTCAAATATCTATTCCGAAGCTGTAGGGGGAGCTCTATAGAGAAACCTGCGAGAAAAAAGCGAAGAAATTGCCAAAACTGCATAGCGCCGCTTTAAATTGATTAAACAACCTTCATAATTTAACTGAACATATCTTGAGTGTGGGAGAAAATGGAGCATGTGACTGCGTTAACTCAAGTTTAGTCATAAGTTTACACATATGCAGTTAAACTCCTGAAAAATCACAGACATCACCAAACACAGAAGAAACCTTGAAGTGAAAGAAACCCTTTATTAAAGATTTATATCAAACAAACAATCACTTAAACTGTCCTCCAGAGATTCATATTAACATGAGGAAGTCACCACACATGAACACTCACCTTGATAAAATTTTTACAAGATACAGGTTCTCAAATCCTCCAGCTTTAACATCATAAAGCTACACGAAAATTCCTGCCGCAAGTACGATTTTGGCGCTCCAAAAACCCCAAAACATCCCTCAGACGCACAAATCCAGTGGAGAATTCGGCCGCCCGATGGGGAAGTGCCGATGGTCTTTTTGGGCTACTTTTGTTGCACAGATCTGGCAACCCTGCCTACAGTCCTTCTTTCTCGGGCCACAAAGATTTTTTTCTTTTTTTTGGGCCACAAAGGATAGAACGAGGAAAGCCAGCACCAGCCAAGAGAAAACGAGACGGAGAGGATGAGCTGATCGAGATAATTACGGAGGACATGAAGTTTCAGAGAGAGACAGAGGAGAGGAGATCACAGGAGAGCAGGGAGAGAATGAACAGATTGTTTTCTCTTCTTGACAGATTGGTAGAGAAAGACTCTTTTGGTTATATGAATTAAAATGTCTTAATGAAACAATTGTATACATTATTTTTATGTAAGTTATAATTTGTAAATTAAACAAAAAATGATTTATGTGCATTGTTTATTTTTGTAAAGCAAGTTATAACTTATAAATGTAATAAAGAAATTATTCTGTACATTTATTTTTGTCATGTCAATTAATTTGTAAATGAAACAATAAATTGTTCTATACATTTTTACTTACAGTACTTTTTACAAGTATTTACAAGATACATTACATTTAAGATAAAATACAAGTTTAAATTAACAGTATACATAAAACAGATTGGAAGAAAACATTTTTCTGTGGACTTTTATTGAGCTGAGCAGGAGTGTTGTTACTGGACCAGGATGGGCTCCACAACAGAAACCCTGGTAAGGCCTCTGCCAGTGGGACATCATCTGGGATGAGTGCATATTTCCACTGTCCACCAACAGGTTTGCAGGGCTGACTCAGGGATGGGCTGCCAGTCACTGAGATGTTCTCAGAAAGAGGGAAGAATAAATTTAATTAACTCACATCCTCAAAAACCATAAAATATTGTAACATGAAAAACTGTTATGAGCTGAACTCTGCAGGACAGCGGCCCTCCAGAATCGACATTGCCTATCCCTGATCTACAAGACATATTTTTAGTGTTTCTGTTATATACTGGTCATATTTTTTAAAAAACAATATCTAATATCCATGTGTAAAAAGTTTTTTTATGTCAAGTTTTTCATAAAAAGTAAAATGTTTGCCTCTGGGATGAAGTGGACTTGAATAACAATCTAAAGTACTTAAAATTTATACTTAAATCCAGAGCAAATGTATGTCGTTACATTCCACCCTTGGTTATTTGGAAAATGAAACTAACAAAATTTATTGTCATATTAACAAATTGTTGCTAGCTGTGTCCCGGGAGTTGTTCAATGGGACGGTCTGGTTTTGTCGCCTAGCAACTGGTGACAGACGTTGTGATGAGCTGCAGTGGCATTTGTACTGGACTTTTTTAAAGTTATAACTGCCTAAAAACAAAATCAAACTAAAAATGTTCACCATGGTCAATTTAATAATAAAGTAATAAAGTAATAAAGTCTAAAAAGTATAAACTAGCCTATATAAAATCACATGCTGGTAACATATAAGTCAACATTTGAACCTTTATTGTATTTTTTTCTTAGATTACTCGATTTAATTGAAGCCCAATACTTACATTTAAAAGTGTAATCTGGCAATTTTGTCTCCGGCACGCAATGAATTCTGGGGTAGGCAAGGCTGCGAAGGATCCTTCTGATGTATCCTGCATTCACAGGAAAAGGACGACACATTTGCAGGCCGCATTCTGAAGGAGCCTTGAAGGACCTTCGAACTGGGACAGCCTTTGTCGCGCCGTGATTACGCAATCGGCTACACTTTCCCCTTTAAACAAGTCTCTGTGCGTCCTCTGAAGGCCACGTCGGCCTGTGCACTTCAAAGGACTCGGCCTTCAAAGGATGCAGCCCCTGAATTGGGACACAGCTTATGCGATCCTGACATCATCCACCATGTTGACGTTATCATGTGACCTACAACGTTATCACAAGCGTAACAATTTAAAAGATATGAGCGACAGGTTTAATTCATCTATCTGTAAATATCATGATATTGATTAAACTTGCTCATGTTGTGGTCTTATTGAAGAAACAGCTGCCCATTTATTTAGTGATTGTAGTATAATCAATCAATTTAGGGTTGATTTAAGTTCTTAAGTTTAACCCTACTAATGTGACCCACAGTTTTATCCTTAACCCCCTGAGGTCGGATGACGCGCGGGCGCGTCAACTCGATGTTTACTAAATGTTTCTATTAATATCTCCGCGATTGTGCAGCACACATAAATGGTTCTGATTTTGCCGTAATCGATAGATTCTCAGCTTCAACGTCCTTATTCTCGCGAAATCGTACGTGACTCATACAGAGAGCAAGAGGGAAGACAAGATGACCGTTCGCCTTGCGTGATTGGTGGGCTAGCTTGCCTGTCTGCATTTTGTGTGAAACCAACCAATAGATGCAGTTGAAATCCCTAAGTCCCCTCCCATCTCCTCACGGTGAGGAAAATACAAGCTGACACGGAGAGAGAAAGAGTAAAAAAGTCTGCGAAAAAACATGGCAAAAACATAAAGAAGACGACGATGAAAGATAATGGCGAAGACATTGACAGTACTTGCAGCGGTTTTGGAGAACAGCGACGAGGATGAAAGGCGAGTTTCCGAGCCTGATGGATTTTCTTCTGATGAAGATGAGGATTATGATCACAGAAGAGATCCAGTTGAAGACGGGTAAGCGTATTTATTTTATAAAAACATTGTTCTCATGGTGCACTTTGTCCTAGGCTAACTGTGACCATATTGGCTAAAATGCGCTGTGCTGCTTTGTGTATCTGAACTTTGACAAATTGACAGCGCCTTTAGCAAAGTGTTTACTTTATGTAAAAGTTATTTTCTTGTGTAAAACTGGGGTACACTTACAAATAGTAACGTTGTAGGCATGTAGGCTGTTCTTGGTGGTCTCCTCTTGATAACTAATGTAATATTTTTTTCACTTCAATTCACAATTTGAATAACATTATCTCTTGTAGTGATGAATCAATATGTTTTGGCCAAATTGATAATGCAAGTCCTAACTTATTTGTTTTTGTGTTTTTTTTTCAGAGAGGATTCACAGCTACCAGGGCCCAGTGTAACACAGGCAGCCTCACCTGTGCCTGCCACCAGTCACCAGGTCACCACCAGCCCTTACACAGCAACCATCATCACCAACCCGGCCAGCCAAGAGGTCCCGTACCCCCCCAGCATCAACCAGCACTATTTCTAATATCTAATATATAGTTCATCTTTGGTTTGAAAAAAAATGTTGAAAAGTTGACATGTCGTAGACAAGAAAACATGAAAATTTGTACATTTTGTGAATATTATTAGTAGTGAGCTTTTTTCACAAAGTAAACATTTGCTTGAAAGAAAGACCTGTTGTAATGCTACTTTTTCATTTGCACTCATCCCATAAAGCTTGATATGTAGTAGGAAGTTATTTTAGTCCTATTTTATCTCAGTCCCTCTAACATTTGGTGAAGGTAGAGTCACAGACAAAACTTGTACTCAAAAACGATTTTTCAAAATGTCTCTTTAGACAATTATTATTCATTATCTACTATTTTATTCATATATTACACTACTTTTGTGACCCTAAGACTTTGGGGAACCCATATCAGGGGCCAAAACAATTCATCCACATGAGTAATGGTATGTTTCCACAAGAGATTTGAAGAATTTCAAAAATCGGACTTATATTTTTCACCTTTTAGAGCTAAATTATCCCTCTCTCTCTCTTTACACAATGCTCTAGGACAAGTGGTGAGCTCATCAGTGAAAGAGCTGGGTTTTCTCTGCACATTTTGATATAAAACACATGGGATTATGTTATGTAATTGCCTTTAAAAGGTGAATTTAATAAGATATGTAAAATCGAAGAAAAAGTGAAAAAAATGCCCTTAGACCTCAGAGGGTTAAAAGATATTCTTTATTACGAAAATCCAAAATCGTCATCTCTTGAATATGTTGTTAATTTCTTTATTTTATATGCTAAATTTTCACCCACAAGCATAAGTGGCTTAAATCTCCTGTATGTTTTCCTCTTTTTCTTGTTGAATTTAACTCTCGTTTCATCCCTCAGGCTTATAACAAAAAAAATATTTTTTTATGTGTTATGATGAATTATTCAAAGATATTTAACCTTGTCATTGTGCTTTTTTTCCTGTGTATATAATCTCATGCTATGTTAAACACAAACCCATGATATTTATGTTTTC
Organism: Squalius cephalus; assembly: GCF_949319135.1. Taxonomy (NCBI): domain Eukaryota; kingdom Metazoa; phylum Chordata; class Actinopteri; order Cypriniformes; family Leuciscidae; genus Squalius; species Squalius cephalus. The sequence goes on from NC_137132.1 coordinate 2,786,040, forward strand.
GGTTTTGTTTTTTGTTAAAGATACAACCAAGGTATCTTTCCCTGATATTGTATGTAACTATAAGTTCTACAATAAAAAAATTATGAGCGACAGGTGCACTGACACCTCATAACACCAGTAACTCCACAACCCTACCTAGAACAGTTTTCCCCAGCGTTTGCAATGTTTGTAATGTCTGCACAAAGGAGAATGAATTGCATTGCTTGCCCACCCCAAAACTTACATACAATAATAATGATAAATGCTGACCAATACTTAATTATATTACTTTTTTTACTGAAAATTATTTATTTTAGTAAAACAAGCTAAATGTAATGTTTTGTCATTTTGTCATACCGCTGATGTGAATACATCTCAATTTTCATTCAAATAATGAATTAATGCATAAATTAAATTATATTTTATTGGCTGACAACAATAGGAAACAAGAATAAATAAATAAAAGTAACCATCACAATAAATAAATGAATATACAAGTCAACAACATATGAAACAAAACTTTATTCGACTATCATTAAAAACTGTCACGATTAAAAACATTATATTTTATAATGTAATTTCCCAGTTAATCTCCAAATTAATGTAAAAACAATATACAGTATATTTAAAATATTTATTTAATAGCATCTTTGATTTTTTCTTTTTTTAATTTTAAACATTATTTATAGCCATTCAATATATTACAGTATAATTGAAAGCTGAACATTTTATTAGGATTTAAAAATGTAACAACTTTTAATATAAGTGAACTTAAAACAATTCTCCCACAAACCCATTATAATTAATTTCTAACAGGTAGGAAATATACCGAAATTGAATAAATGTATCAAAAAGTCTGCACTGCATAAATTATAAATTAAATATAGATTAATCCTTATTAAAGCTACAAAAGTTTAAAAAAAAAGTTCAAAGTTTAAAAGCATCAGCATGAATAAGAGCATGATAAAGTAACACTAGCCAAAGGATGACAGAAAAAAAGGATGCTGCATTAATTGCGTTAAATATTTTGAATGCATTAAACTGAAAATTCATCGAATGCGTTAATGTGTTAATTTTGACAGCCCTATTAAAAACATGTACATACTCAAGTTTCCATTGTGTGTGAGCTTGAACTGATTTTTTTTCTTTCATAATCATGAAAAATAAATCTCATTAGTCTTTGTCTCCCTCTGCTGGTACAACACAAACAAACATATTCAGGCTCTATATTTACTCTCAAAACACCAACCTTTCTGAATTTATACTGTGTGTTTATACAGATAAAATGGTTAATCTAAGAATGAGAAACTGTAATTTCCTGTGAAATAAAAGGTGTTTAACTGCCACCTCATCAGTTCTGTCAGAGGATCGTTGAAATCTAAATGAAGTCTTAATTTATAACAGTGAAGTCACTGTATCTTCAGTCTCTGTTGATTCTGTTGACTGTGAGTCTCTGTAGCGGATCCTTATTCACCATCAGATGATCATTAGAAGATCAGACTGTCATCTAAAACTAGTCCTAAAATAAAACACACAGTCACATACGCAGTATTTTCATAAGAAAACTTAACACTAACTAGATATACATTAATTCATTCTCAAACATGATATTATAGCCTCTATCTTATGTCACTTTACAAAATCAAAAAGAAATTAAAGGTCACTTTCACACAACAGACAGCTGATTCAGAACCAGCAGAAATTATCATTACACGCCAATTCAAATTTAATATCAGTTAAGGAAATTGTACTAGGTTCATAAACCCAAATCTCAGATTATAACACACATACAGACAGTTAAAGGGTAAAGGCTGAAAATAACATTGATTTCATTTTTACAAATAGTCACAACACTATGAGCAGAATTAAACTGAGTTTAAAGTTCAGAGACGTACAGAAACCAAAGCTGGATTTAAGACTCATCTGATGATCTCAGGAAAAATATTCACACACATGTAGTGTTACTGAACCTGATACAATTTCCTTTTATTTCCAGTGAGTAAAACAGCCATGTGAACTTTAAAATGAAAACGTGATGGAAATTGTTAAAACTATTGTTACCATAGTTCCTCCAGTTTATAATGTGGATCGTCCTTCAGATCAGAGAGCAGCTTTACTCCTGAGTCTCCAAGATTATTCCCAGACAGATTCAGTTTTCTCAGGTGTGAGGGGTTTGATCTCAGAGCTGAAGCCAGAGCAGCACAACCTTCATCTGTGACACCACAATAACTCAACCTGTAGAGAACAATGACACACTCTTCACTCTCTCAGATCAGACACACAGATTAGATCAACAAGGACTTTCTAATGATCACATTCAAACTAACAGTCATGTTTATTATAATGATAAAGATGATTTTGACTTGATAGCATTTTTTTTTTCAAGATTTCTATAGATATGGCAATATATTGTTATTGTGAATTCTTTTGGCCACGAAAATCATGTAGTGAAAAATCTGATATTGTGACAGCCCTGGTTCAGGCGAACCACACACCACTTCCCCCTTTTGTGTTGCAGCTACACATTTTGAGGCAATGCTCACACTTTTGCAAGGAGGGTCTGTTTGCACAAGCATTGCAAGGTAAGTTGATTTACACCAAACATTTGTGATTTAAAAAACAAAAACTCTTCACTGTAACCCTTTCTACTTTATTCTAGGGGATAATAATATATTAAGTTCTAAATGTTCCTTTTCAGGTAAACTCCTCACCCCTGCCTTCTATTGCTGGCAGGATGTGACGGTTCAAGCAGGAATGGGGCTTACACCAAAGGAAATTTTGTATGCACATGTATCTTTATATTAATCTTTATTCACTCAGTTTTAATGGTAGAGATGATCTTACCAAAGTTCTTCCAGTTTACAGTGAGGACTTGCCAGTACAGCAGAGAGCAGCTTCACTCCTGATTCCCCTATATTATTATATGACAGTTTTAGTTCTCTCAGGTGTGAGGGGTTTGATCTCAGAGCTGAAGCCAGAGCAGCACAACCTTCATCTGTGACACCACAGTCCAACAACCTGTAGAGAACAATGACACACTCATACAATAAACAAATCTATGTACCTTCAGGACACTGACAATAAAGATGGATAGTGAGATAGAAGATATAAATTCTTGTAGCTCTCCTCAGAAAAATGCTTGTTACACACAAACAATTTCATTGTGTCGGTAATTGATGGCCAACTATCCACCCGCAGTCAGAGTCTAGCCCTGACAGCATCATGGGGAAAGCCATAAAACACCCTCAAACTCTTCCACTATGGACATAAACACTTGCAACCCATGAAAGCCTCTCTGAACTACTACGTGATCTTACAGTTTGAAGGATCTGTCATAGGAAAGCCCCACATGCTGTCACGAATAATTAGGACCAACATCTTCTCATAGAATAAGAATGATTATGACACTGATGTGTCATCGATGTACTATAGTGATTGGCCATGTCATAATCTGTGACACTGACACGATGTAAACCTGGAAAATATCTCAACATTATTCAGTTTTCTCCTAAAATTTCACGAGTTCACACTTACAAATAATCAGATAAAGTAGTATGCGTATTTGGCGTGCTGTCCGAGGAAAAGGCTCCGAGCTCGGTATTTTGGCCCGAACCCAGAGTACTCCCCCCGTATTTCTGGTAAGGAAAGTAACCAGACGAGTGTGAGGAGACGGGGTGGTGGAGGGATACTGAAAACTGTTGAGGAGGTGAGTCGACTAATTATTTATATATATATATATATATATATATATATATATATATATATATATATTATATATATATATATATATATATAGGCCTCCACTTATGCTGACTGGGTAGACATGTTGATTATTGATTGTTGACAGCTGGTTGGAATGACATGATTGGAATGATGTGATGATTGGATGGATAATTTGAACGTGTTCCTCCCTAACTTTGTTAATAAAACATCATTAAAATTAATGGACTGTGTTAATCATGACTGTGCTGAGATTGAGTGAGTTAAAAGTAAGGTGTTGATGTCAATATGTTGGGACTATCAGTACTGCAGTAACACCTTAATAAGGAGCAGCTCATGTGTTCATACATTTACAGATCAATGACATGAACTCACAACAGGAGGACAAAGAAAGTAAACGCTTCAAACAGAAAATGATTAATTCTCTTACATCATATGAACAGACGTGATATTAAATTGATGAATGGTAACTTGATCATGTTGTTTCAATAGTTCCCTTGAAAGGGAACTTGCGCTGCATTGAAATCAGCCCAATGGCGGGTCACATCTTGACCAGGAAACTATAAAGCATGCCCAAACTAAGCAACGCTAGCTTCTGTGTCTTCAGTAAGCGCTATCTGTGAACTTGTTTTGTCTTATTTGGTGTTGTCTGTCTATATACAAGCATATATATCATTATAGGCAGCTTATTTCCCTGGTTGCCAAATCCGGGGAGCAGACATCCTGTCGAGGCAAGGGCTGAGGCCCGGGGTATGGAGGCATCACCTGTTTGCGTCTCTGTAAGCTCTGTATAGCTTTCTGTTTTGAATCTCCATTTACTATCGTTCCTTGTTGTTTATATTGCTAAATATAACTTACTCATCACCACATAACAGATATTGTCTAATATTGCCTATCACATTAATCTGACATCGCTAGCTTTTAACTAAATCGTTATTGCTAGCACCACACGCTAAGCATTTCGATAGCCTGTTAACCTGCCATCTGTGCATCCGTGTTGTCGTCTTTTCCACTCGACTTTTACGAGTCCATCAAACGACTGTGGTGAGTTGGATCAGTCAACAAACATGGTGAGTCATGTCATCTTCTCCTGTTATTGTCACTTGCACTGCCTGCCACATGTACAGTATAGCCTTCTCTGTTGGTGACGAGTGTTTCACATGTTATAAATGCAGGGAATTAGTCAGACTGACGGAGAAGATTTCAGAATTAGAGACACATATCCTATCATAACTTTAATTGAGGATAGTAAGAATGCAAGGGCTTTAGATACTGCTTTGGACGCAACTAGCTTAGTGAACTATGTACATTGTTCGGTTCCGGCTGTAGAGCCCGTGCAGCAGGGCAACTGGTTAACCATGAGACAGCAAAACAACGCTCTTCCGTTCCGATTAGAACATCAAACTGATTCTCCCCACTCAGTGACGCACCCACTGAAAATCCTGTTGAAAGTGCCCTAGTTATTGGCGATTCTGTATCACGGACCGTTAAAATAGAGACAACAGCCACAATTAACATGTTTGCCAGGAGCCAGAGCGCCTGACATCAAAGCAAATTTGAAAGTGCTGGCTTATGCTAATTGTAAATTCTATAAGATTATTATTCATGTCGGCACTAATGATGTTCGCCTTCACCAGTCTGAGATCACTAAAATTAACTTTAAAGAGGTGTGTAAACTCAAGTACAATGTCAGACATACAGACATACTACAGACATGAGATACTTAGCAGACTGTCATCACTCAATGGGTGGCTGTCTAAGTGGAGTACGCAAAATAACACAGGTTTCATAGACAATTGGAAAAGTTTTTGGGCCAGACCTGACCTGCTGAAAAGAGATTGTATTCATCCCTCTGCTCTTCTCTCTAGTAATACGGCACATAGTCTTAAAGCTCAAACGTGACAAACTGGGGCTCAGGTCAGGAATCAGACCGACCATCAGCTCACGTCACAGAAGTCAGATAAATCCCAACATACAAAAGACTCTTTCACCTAGATACCATCACATAGAGAATGTGTCTGTTCCCCAAATTAGTGAATACAAAAAACTCTCGAACCCATTTAAGGGTAAAAACTTAATTGGTGTTCGACAAATAAAAAACAGATATAATACAGATGAACAAATGATAAAGCTTGGTTTGCTAAATATTAGATCCCTTTCTATAAAATCTCTCTCTGTAAATTATATGATAACAGATCATAACCTAGATGTGCTGTGTGTTTGACAGAAACCTGGCTAAAGCCAGACGATTACATTACTTCTTGTTGCAATTTTTTTATGGATTGACTTTTGTATTATTATTATTATTATTATTATTATTATTATTATTATTATTATTATTATTATTATTTAAATGACTCTACCCCCCAAGGTTACTGTTATAAAACACAAGCCTCGTCTAAAAGGAAAAGGGGGAGGTGTTGCTGTAATTTATAGCAATATCTTCAGTATTACTCGGAGGTCTAGTTTCAAATATAATTCTTTTGGAGTGATGGTGCTTTTTGTAACGTTATCTAGCATAAGTCCCGCTTGACATTTGTGCTAGCTACCGTATACAGGCCACCATAAAGATTTTATCAAAGAATTTGCTGATGTTCTTTCAGAGTTAGTACTGGCTGCAGATAAAGTCCTAATAGTTGGTGATTTTAATATCCATGTAGATAATGTAAAAGACGCATTGGGATTGGCATTTAGAGACGTTCTAAACTCTACTGGAGTTAGACAACACGTGTCAGGATCCACTCATTGTCGTAATCATACTTTAGATCTAACATTGTCACATGGAATCAATTTTACGCCGTTCCCACGGCGGTAAAATTGCGGGTGTGTATTTACAGCCTTTTACCGCTAAGAGGTGCTACAATCACAGACTTTGAAAAGTGTCAGTTTATTCTCTCTATTGCGTAATCTGCCGCCGCGCTGCGGCTCATTGAGAGCGATTGAGAGCTGGTAGCAGATAAGTGAAACATTGTAGTTAAACGAAATTAAAACTAAATGATCGTAAAATTAAACATTGATCAGGACTTGCTAACCGAAGTTAGTCGGCAGCGTTTGTGTTTTAGCATTATGTATTAAGAATTAAAAAGGCTTACAGTTGTTTGTTCTGATTAGCATCATTTTCATAAATAAATAATGAAAACATTTCAACATAAAACCTTTCAATTGAAAAGTATTAGGCTACATCAATGCAGCTTTGCATGCGATCGAGATCGAATCTCAGCTCTAGCATACTCCTAATTTTGTCTCTAGTTAAATATTTGTCAAAAGGAACAGGTGCTTTTCATTGCCTCTCACTCACGCTGGATCTCTTTTTAGCAAGTTTCTTCTGTCTCCCTCACTGCGCGAGCCGGGTCTCTCTCGAAATGAATCATTTCAGGGTAAAAACACATCATACAGCTAATAATAGTGCATTTATCGCTGCGTGTCATCCACACAAATCACAGGGAAAAAAACTGTAACAAATTATTTAGCCTTTGTTGCTTCAAAGAAAGAGAATGCCTTGTTGAATTCACCTTACAATAAAACGAGGTTGATCGCAAAATAAAGAGCTCTGTGTCTGCTGCTCACTCCAATTCGTTTCGTCAACAGTTCATGTTTAGATAATGCCAGATTGTTGACAATCACACTGCTCAAACATTCTAAAGCTCTACAAAACCAGTTGAAACAACTGGATTGAACACTTCAATTGAAGTTTTGTGTGAAAAACCTTTCAATGCAATAAATAAAACTACAATATTTAGGCTATAATTTAATAAGATATAAGGCCTACATTTGGACACATCGAGAGATTTATCTTTAAAATAATTTTGCCTTTGCCTGCTCATCAGACTGGCTATCCGACACTCTCCATTTAATAGAGGGATGATTAACACTTTATTGTCCTGGCTGCACTCCCACTTAACTGCTTCTCCAAATGCCCCACAGGCAATCTGAGTTTAAGACTGACTTAAAACAAAGAGAAGTCGCTATTCACACTTAAAGGGATACTTCACCGATTTTTCATATTAAACTATGTTATTCCCTTAACTAAGACGAGTTGATACATACCTCTCTCGTCTCAGTGCGTGCACTCAATCACTCTGGCACGCGGCAACACTTTTATAGCACTTAGCTTAGCCCAGTTCATTCATTAGGATCCAGACAGAGATGAAGCTAGAAGCGACCAAACACCTCCACGTTTTCACTATTTAAATACAGTTACACGAGTAGTTACACGACCAAGTATGGCGACACAAAATAAAATGTGGCGCTTTTCTAAGCGGGTAAAAAGGATAACTATAATGTATGGCGGAATAGCACTTGGGACTCGGGAGAACTTCGACTCGGCGCAGTAAAAAGTCACGTTGGTTCTAATGACAGAAGTGAGAGGGAGAGGATTTTTCAGGCGTGACTTTTTACTGCGCCGAGTCGAAGTGCTCCCGAGTCTCAAGTGCTATTCCACCATATATTATAGTTATCATTTTAGTTTATCGCCATTAGATGCTTACATCCACAGAACTGTTCGTCTGTTTTGTGTCATCCAGCAAGGGGTCCCCAGCATTGAAGCAGAGGATAAGCAAATGGATAGTTAAGGCCATCTCTCTTACACACTCTACTATTTTATCAGGTGTATCCGTACAAGATGTTTGTGATGTGGGGGTCTGGTCTTCTCCGTACACATTCCTTAGGTTTTACAACCTAGACTTGAACTCTACACCAGTGTCCCAGGTGCTGTCATCTTAGAGCTGCTCTTCTCGATTTCACACAAGACAGGCACCTGTCATAATGGTGGCATGGGTATAAACATTCCCACAGCATCAATTCTCAACACAGCGCGAGTTCCCTTGAAAGGGAATGTCTCAGTTGCGACTGTAACCTTGGTTCCCTGAAAAAGTTATATTTCCTACTACCATACTTCCTGCATTCCTGTCTTCATCCTATCAGAAGCTAGCATTGATTGGTTTGGGCATGCTTTATAGTTTCCTGGTTGTGGCGTCCCCGCCTATGGCGTCCTGTCACGCCATTGGACTGATTCCATATGTGCTTCACAACGCAATCACACAGCGTTCCGACAGTGTCAATTATTTTTCAGGAAACCAAGGTTACAGTCATTATTTAGTCAACGTTACAGTCGACATTTTGCTTGTAATTAATGTAATAATAGATTGTTGTCCCTGCAATTTATTCCGTTTTGATGTTACTTTGTGAATTTTGCCATTTCAATAATTCATAGTGACTCAGTTTTATGTGTGTTACATATGATCTTACCACAGCCTTTCCACTTTACAGTGAGGATTCTCCAGTAGAGCAGAGAGTGGCTTCACTCCTGAGTCTCCTAGATTAGACAGATACAGTTGTCTCAGGTGTGAGGGATTTGATCTCAGAGCTGAAGCCAGAGCAGCACAACCTTCATCTGTGACATCACACTTCATCAACCTGTAGAGAACATCAACACACTCTTCACACTCTCTGTAACCCATATGTTTTAAAGACTACTAATAAAGCATCTCTGTATGAAATAATGTACTAATATTCATCTTATCATATTCACACTAACAGTGTTATAGATGAAAACAGGCAATGACAAAAGGTGAATTTGAGCAATATAAATGTGGCTTATTTGCCGCAGTCAGCCAATGCTGATTCTTTTGTTTTGTTGTTTATGTTTATTTGTACGATTAAAGTTATATTTAACGTCTGCCTCTTCCTTCCCTGAACTTTGTTGCAGTTACGTTTGATCACTCAAAATCACATTATTTTATTTTATTCTATTCTAATGAAATAGCCTTAAGTGCTGAATTACTCATACAGGTCACTTTATTTGACCAAATAAAATTGTGGGGTAGCACAGCTTTTTTACTTGGTGAAAACAATTTCAACTGTGTTGAAAGTTATGTTATAACGTTACTCTGTGCTTCTGCTTGGTGACTGGCATGAGACACTTTCACATTGCAGTAAGCTAGATTGACATTAGAATATCATATTAATAAAAGATGGATGACTTGTGTTGCTAAATGGCATGCAATTAATTTTAAAATATATTGTTTGGTAGAGAAAATGCTGTATTGCTGTTACTACAAATATAGCTCTTTCTGATTATGCTATTTTAGCCACTTGGTACAAACATGTTACTTGCGGTAAATCAAGAAAACAAGGTATTCAAACAACAAGACTAACTGTGTTGAGCTATATAACAATGATTAGTTTTCTGACGATAAAGGTAACCAAACAGTTGCTCACCTGTCTAATAAAACACATAGGGCTAGATTTACTAACAGCTTGTACCAGTGCAAACCCTCTTTTAGCGCTAAAAAACTACTGTCAGGATTTACTAAAGACAAGCAGTGAAAAATCAGCACTGAAAAGGTGTGGACAGGGTTATTTTTGCGGCTGACCTTATTGCATATGCATTTGTAAGAGTTTCCCTTTCAGACACAGAATTTTTGGGAGGAGAGTATTTAAATGAATCACACAAGGTGATTTACTAAGGTTTGTACTAGTCAAATTACTGGTATTTGCAACATGATTTACCATAAACCAGATGTTAATTTGCACTGCTCTTGGTAGATTGTGTTAATCACTATGGAAAGATCCCACTGCGTCTGTGTTCTTTCATTTTGCAAGTCATCAGTAGACATGTGTAGAACTTTCCACTCCCATCGGTGCTTGCAATCACGCTAATTTACCCTGTTTAGTAAATCTTTGACATTTCCATGGTTTCTAAGGAATTAAAATTTACCCTCGGAAATAGAGGGTAACATGGATATGACGTCATTGACAGGCGACACAATGACACAGGCTGTTACACTGATTAAAATCCCAGAATTCTCTGGATTTAAACATTTCTGGAAACATTTGGGATAATGCAAATACCCAAGTCAACAAAATATATAACATTGCTCATGAGATTCCTCTTCAGTTATCAGAAATTAATATTCTTCCTTTTGCTTATCTTTCTGCACCTCTTTTTTATCATCATGTCTTTTTGATAGTTTATTTGTTTGTGTACTATTTTTTGTTCCATTAGTTTAGTTGTGTATAAATCATCTCAGGTTACTTTACTATAACCCTGTTCCCTGAAAAAGCGGGAACAAGATGCTGTGCTGGAGAGCTTTGGGAATACATCTTTGTATGACCAGCTGTGAATAATGTGCGTAACACAATGAAATTGACTTCATACTTGACAGCCTCAGATGGTGACCTCATTGGAGTGCATGCTTGTCAGAGGTGCATCCTCAAGTATCACTTTGTCTGAAGAATGGTCTTAGAACATCCTCAGTGCTGCAAAGAAGCGCAGTATCTCGTTCCCGCTTTTTCAGGGAGAAGCAGAGAGGACATTGTGCTGTCCCTTGAGAGGCGAAGAGGGTGAGAAGAGATTACAGCTCTTGTGACAGCAAATGCACCTGCTCCGGTACGGTAGTGGAGACCACGCCGTTGAAATTAAAATTGAAGTGCCCCCAACTAATCAAGCAAGGAACCAAAACTCCACCAGCAGAATGGAGAAAAAAAAACTTGGGAGAAACCAGGCTCAGTCGGCCTGTTCTCCTCTGGACACTTTTTTTTATTATTTAAAAAATAAACATTTTTGTAACCATCTTTAAGACCCAAGAAGAGATAACCGACAGTATTTTTCATGCTGCCAAGTTCTCTGAAAGGGGTTCCAATTTCAATACTTCCTGTTGGGGGGGGGGGGGGGGGGGATGTTAAATGTTCTCTGTCCTGAGAGATAGCAGGAAGCAAAACATCACCAGAGGGGGCGGGGGTGTTGGAGTGGTTTCGTGAGGATGCCGGGAAAGAGCTGGTTGATGTATCTTTACGTGCCCTGTCCTGAGCGGGACCACCCCCACAGACCTGGGTGGCCAACAGCCTCTCCCCTTAAGTGTGGCGAGGAAGAAACTTCACAAAAGCCACTTAATGTTTCTTCATCTCCCGGAATCTGACAACTACTGTCAAACAGACTGGAAGGTGAGGGGCGCACCCATTGAACGAGCTGTCGCTTAGTAAACTCTGTGTCTCGACGAAGCTCAGTGAAAGCTTCTTTGTCGATCGTACCAGTCGCACTCAAATCCTTCAGCAGATCTGGCATGCCTGTAACACCGCCATGGTGTTCAGCGCACCACCAGCCTGACCTGCTGCTTGAAACTTTCCCCACCAGCATGGAAGTTGTCCTGCACGGCTTGGTAGGGAGATTTGGTTTCTTTAATGATGATGCAGATGCAGATGCAGATGCCGGGTAGAGATAGCTTGCGAGTGTCTCTTCAACCTGAGGCATCATCGTATAACCGTGTGCTTTCACGCCCACGATATGTCAAATATGTAGACATCGAGAGCACAAAGACCCTGCGATGTATAAGGTTTCCCTTACTCCCTCAAAGAAGAGGAGAGACCGTTGTTGAGGTCCCTCCTCCTTGCCACCCGACAGAAATCTGTCCTCTAATTTAGAGGATTTGGGGAGCTCTTGTTCCTGTGGCCAGTCTAGTTGCAATCTGATCAATGCACAAGTCAACATCTCGAGTAGTTCCTATCACTTTGTCATTGTGGGAGGAAAGGTCAAAGGCGGCAAACTCACATTCCACTCCAACCGAAACGAGAGATTCAGCGTCCTCCGCCCGAGCCGATGAAGTGCAGGAGCACGCTTCAGAGCCAGGCAAAAGGACATTGTGATCTGGAGAGGACATTGTGATCTGGAGAGAGAGTGAGCGACAGGGACTCACCCGTTTCTCACTTCTCAGCCAGATTGCGCGAGCCCCATTATCTCAAAGGGGGTGCGAATCCTTGGAAATAAGAAAAGCGAGCCGAAGCACTTTAACTTTAACGTTTCACAATGCTCGCACTCACCATGCTCAAACACAAGGGCTGCATGCTCTTCCCCCAAACACACAAAGACTGGTGTGAATTCAGGCATGAGCTGTGAACACGGAGACACAAACCGCTTACCTTGCATGTCGCTCATTATTCTTGTCTCTTTCCATTTCTTCTTCAAAGAATGAGGGGAGAAAGAAAGAGTTTTCTATGCACTGCATAGCGAGACTAACTCCCAGCAGGGAGACAGAAAGAGAGCTTGGTCACACACACACACACAAACAGTATGGTTCTGAAGACAAAGAAACCTTAGGATGCACCTACGGCACATCTAATTATAGCCTCTGACGAGCGTGCAATCCAATGCATTCCAATGACGTCACCATCTGAGGCTGTCAAGTTCAATGTCAATATCATTGACGTGTTACACACATTGTTCGTAGCTGGTCATACAAAGATGTATTTCCAAAGCACTTCAGCGCAGCATTGAGTGTAGCTTTTGAAAGGGAACAGTCTCCAACAAAGGTGTTGGGTGATGCGAGGCCAGGAATTTTAAAGTGAGCGGACCTTGGTGAAATAGAGCCGACCTCAATGCCTACTCTCAGATTACATCATTATACAACACATGGGATAAAAATAATGACAATTAAGGTTTTTTTTTTAAGTAAAAATCAAGATTAGTTAAATGTGATTTTTTTTTTGTCAGCCAACAGATTGATGAAAACAACAAAATCCATTTATAAATAAAATAACCAATGAACATAATAATAAACAAAGATAAATAATCATAGGCAGAGCATCAAAGGTTTCAAATTACAGCATGTTTTGCAAAGTTGAGCAATGTAGCCAATCACAGACATGTCTTTAGATTTCTTGAACACAATGGCCAATCAGATGTGTTTAAGTTAGAATCCACTCATCGGTCAAAGTCAGAGTTTTTGTCCGGTGCGGAGTTCTGCACGCTCGTAAATACTCTCATTACAACAAACTGTAGACATTATGTAAAAAACAGATTCTCTGTGCAGTGTGAAGAGCTTCATTGATTGTAACAGAACTTTGTGAGATTATCATCGTGATGAACTAAGATGAGTGACAGCTTTCTAGTGTTCATAAAGGGCATGCTCTTCACGCACTTTCTATGCTATATATAATCCATTTATAATTTAAATCTTTTGTTTTTTTTTCTTGACCAGCGGCCACGTACACACTGCAAAGTTTGGGGAGTGACACCCGTTAAATTCATGTATTTGAGCAATTATTACTGTCATTTATGCGTGATTTTGCCCCTTTCCTACAAATAAATTATTTGCAGCTGTCAATCTGATTGGGTCAGTGCGACCCTGGCCTTATGTTGCCTTGCCACTGAAATGATGAGAGAGCTTTAACTATTATTATGTTGAATTTTGCGCTTCATGTAAAATCATTATTAAAAACACTCAGATTTGGTCTCACTATGAACTATTTAAAAATATTTCTCTCTGAGCACCAGATCATGTTACTATCAGAAAGGCAATATTACCTTAAATTCTCCAGTTTACAGTAAGGATTCTCCAGTGCAGCAAAGAGTGGCTTCACTCCTGAGTCTCCAAGTTTATTGCCAGACAGATCCAGTTCTCTCAGGTGTGAGGGGTTTGATATCAGAGCTGAAGCCAGAGCAGCACAACCTTCATCTGTGACACCACAATAACTCAACCTGTAGAGAACAATTACCAATGACACACTCTTCACTCTCTCTGTAACCCATATATGTTTTAAAGATTAATAAATGATCTTTGAATGCTATAATGTAGCTGATACTCATCTAATCATGTTCATACTAACAGTGTTATGGAATGAGGCAGACACCAAGAAAATATGAATTCGATCAATATAAATCTGAATTAAATTAGATTCCTCAGTTATCAGAAATTAATATTCTTCATTTTGATTATCTTTCTGCACCTATATTTTCATCATCATGTTTATTGTTAGTGTTTATTTGTTTGTGTAGTATTTTTATTTCATTCGTTTTGTTTTGGTCTAACTATAAACTGTTTAAAAATGTGTCTCTCTGAGCACCAGATCATGTGACTATCAGAGACAGGATCTTACCTCAAATTCTCCAGTTTACAATGAATATTCTCCAGTCCAGCAGAAAGCAGCTTCACTCCTGAGTCTAGTTTATTATATGACACTTCCAGTTCTCTCAGGTGTGATGGGTTTGATTTTAGAGCTGAAGCCAGAGCAGCACAACCTTCATCTGTGACACCACACTTACTCAACCTGTAGAGAACAATGACACACTCTTCACTCTCTCTGTAACCCATATATGTTTTAAAGATTACTGATAAAGCATCTCTGTATGATATAATGTAGGCAAGGCAAGTTTATTAATATAACACATTTCATACACTATGGTAATTCAAAGTGCTTTACACAAAAATGAATTAAAATAAATCACAAAATAAAATCAAGGCAAATTAAGAGTTATAAAAGGAATTAAGAGATATAAAAATGATACAGTTATAAAAGGAACTAAAAGAGTAAAAACATGATACATAGATAAACTTCTCATCTGGCAAAACACTGGTGTATCATATTTTTCACAGCTCCCTGTTTTACTCTGAAATTTTCCCATGGTGATTACACCGTGTCTGTGGTGTTCTTTTGGCGTGCCTATGAAATATATCGGATGTCTCCAATAGACCCCGGACAGGAGGAGCTCTAGGACTGATTCAGGGGATAACCTCGGTTCACTTCCCCACCAGTCCGCACCCCAAATATTTGTTCGGAAGCTCTAGGAATGGAATCGATCCAGTCCGCACCCCACAGAACCTTGAGTTTAATTACACATCAAACTAAACTAAATAAGTAAATTATGTTTGTCTCTTACCCAATTCTCAGTGCCATTTGAGTTTAGTATAGAATTAAAAGGAGGATGCAAAAATAAAATAGTGTAATCAGTTGGACATACAGTGGCACAGTACTTATTCAATAAGTGCACAGCTGTAGCTGATATTCATCTAATCATTTTGTTATGTCCTGAGAAAGTATAATATGCATATATGTTTTACCCTGTTTGGGTGTGTTTTTGCCATGTGCTTTCTGTCTTTCTCCCTCACTCTGCTTGTCTTGCAGTTAATCAGCTGATGCTTGTAAGGAGTGTGCTACAAACAGTAACCACTATAGCTGTGTCCCAGTTCAGAGTGTGTGTCCTTTGAAGGCTGCTAAAAATGTGTCTCTCTGAGCACCAGACCATGGGACTATCAGAGAGATAATCTTACCTCAAATTCTCCAGTTTACAATGAGGATTCTCCAGTACAACAGAGAGAAGCTTCACTCCTGAGTCTCCTAGTTTATTCTCAGACAGATCCAGTTCTCTCAGGTGTGAGGGGTTTGATCTCAGAGCTGAAGCCAGAGCAGCACAACCTTCATCTGTTATACCACACTTACTCAACCTGTAGAGAACAATGACACACTCTTCACTCTCTCAGACCAAAACATAGAGGACCGCAAAATATATAGGGCCATATCCCAAAGCCAGTGGTGTGAAGTATTTGAGTAAATATAATTAGTTACCAGACATGTTCACAAGTCCCTAAAGGCCAAGGTCCAGTCAAGTCTCAAGTCTTTGTTATATTTTTAGCAATAGTTCCTTCAGCTAGTTATTGTATTTAACAGTGTTTTGAAATATCAAAATTGAGGAAGTGGAAAATAAGTGGAAAACTTATTTCCACTTCAAAAATGTCTAATAAAGCACACAAAGTGTTACTTAACCCTCTGAGCCCGATGAACGTGCTTGAACAACTTAAAAATACTAAATTTTTGTCCATACATATAAGGTTTTATACATCTTTATAAACTATAAAGGGTCTTTTATTTTTGCACACACAATAACAACAAATCCTTGTGTTTTTGTAAAATAAAGAAAATAAACAGGGTGCACTTTTAGCTGTCGCTGTCTGAATAATGAACTGAAACTCTGCGAATACTTATCACACAAACATAAAACATGCGTCTAAAGAAAGCTTGAAATATCTACTTTGAAATAAAATAATTCACATTTAAAACAAATATTCTACTGCAATGTAATCTGTATGAAACTAAAGAGATGTACAGTTTCTCCAGGCTCAGCTAATTATCATTAATGTGGTCACACCCACACGCAGAGCGCGCTATTCATAAGAAGTGTTGAGGTGATCTATGCGAAATGGTAAACGCCCCCAACAATGCTTTAAAAATCATTAAGTTTCATCATAAGTTTCATTTACTTTCCTGCGTGTTTGGAAAATGGCACGCTACACAGGTGAGAAAGCTCTTCGGCTCATCCTGGATATGACGAAGAGATCACATTTTCCTCAGAAGAAGAGCGGGACAGAACGTTTGCATTTTGAATAGCGACTTGATCCAGCCGTGGATAAAATTTCGGATTAGTAAGTTTTTATTTATATTCGTTGGACTATTTCCAGACTTCTATTTGGATATATTTTTAAAATGCAAGTTATTCAGTTTCACATGATCCTTCAGAAATCATTTTAATATGCTCATTTGATGCTCAAGAAACATTTCTTATTATTATGAAAGGTGAAAACAGTTGTGTACACGTTTTTTTTTTCAGGATTCTTTGATGAATAGAAAATTCAAAAGAACAGCATTTATCTGAAATAGAAATCTATTGTAACATTATTCACTACCATTCAAAAGTTTGGGCTCAGTAAGAGTTTAGCTTTTTGTTGCTGTTGTTTTTTTGAAAGAAATTAATACTTTTATTCAACGAGGATGCCTGATATTGAAAAGTAACAGTAGAGAAGACATTTATAATGTTAAAAAATCTTTCTAGTTCAGATAAATGTTCTTTTGAACTTGCAGTTCATCAAAGAATCCTGTTTTTTTTTTTTTTTTTTTTTTTTTTTTTTTACACAACTGGTTTCAACATTGATAATCAAAAATGTTTATTGAGCAGAAAATCATATTAGAATGAATTCTGAAGGATCATGTGACTGGAGTAATGATGCTAAAAATTGATCACAGGAATAAATTGCATTTTAAAATATATTAAATAGAAAACATTTATTTTAAATTGTAAAAAGAAACAGTTTTTGCTTTATTTTGGATCAAATAAATGCAACCTTGGTGAGCAGAAGAGACTTCTTTAAAAAAAAAAAAAAACCTTATAAAACTTTTGAACGGTAGTGCAGGTCTAAAGTTTTTAAGTAAAAGCGTTTGTGTAAAGAAAATGTATAGTCAGATTACTACTTTAAACTTAAACTTGATTTTGTGAATAAGCCAAAACAATACATTCAATCATTAAGTCTCCTCACATTCATTCTCTTTAGTTCCCTCTGTCACATTCCTCATTGGTATTCCCAGGGGAGGGTCTTTGTCTCTTCAAGAGTGAATCACAGTATTATTCATGATGTTTCACACCCTCCTTGCATACAGTCATTCTGACAATTAAGTGTCTAACAAAAGTTAAATGACTATTGAGTGATCAGGATGGTTTTCACATTGTTTTGAAGAAAAAAACTCTGGGCAACAAGATCCAGTTTTAAAAAGCCTTGTAAACAAATGTTTACTATGTGTTACATGGCCTTATTTCAGTGACTTAAAATTGTAGATTTAAAAAAAAAAAAAAGTGCATAAACGTTATTTTCTCAAAACTACAAACTTGTATGTACATGTTGCTCACATATTACTGTTACTGTTAGTCCTGAATACAGTGTAATCAGACTTTAGCCATTAATATGTTTTTAAGCAACTGAAAAAAGCACAAATGTCAGGGCATGTCAACTTCTTCAAGCCTCTGTTATACTCCAGTTTGGACGCGTCCACGACAGCTGCGCACAGCTCGGACGCGGACTACTTGTATTTATACTTTCTGCTGAGGTCCGCTCGGTAAACGCGTTAAACGCATGCGCAGTAGATCGGTCTGGCCAGAATAATCGATAATATTTTAAATATTTATAGTTTATATTTGCATTTATGTCAAAACCTAGACACTTTCAAACATCAAAATGACATTTATTAATATGTATTCGTGTCAAAATGTATCTTTTCCTATTCTATTTTGCCTGGAAACGCTTCCAACAGGCTTGCGTGAAAAATAGGCATTGGTTCTATTTCTAGAATGCACGCGTTTTCCGTTTTTTCAAATTCGGCGTCCATGTTATTTCCATCTCTTTCGCGGTTTTAACCTAATGAACGCGCGCCCTTGGTCCGCGCGGTCACAAAAAAATGGGAGACACGCGCCAGTCCGCAACGAGCCTCCGCGCGCACCCCCGATGACGATTTTTACGTCACGCGGACCCTTGCGGACCCTCGCGCCATCGCGGTCGCGGAAAGTATAACAGAGGCTTCAGGGCCCCAAAATACCCTTAGGGACAGGAGGGTTAAATCATTCATTTAATTTTTATTCGCAATCAAAAACTATTACTTAAACTATATAACATACTATTTTGGGGTGTCGGGACGGTCACCACGAGAAAAAAAACAAAACATGCTGTGTATTTTGAGCTATTCGCGTTGCCGTAGTTTGCTGTGGTTCTCAAGCAATGATGAGTAATGTTTCATATGTACTACTGTTAGGGCTGTACCAGAATATTCGAGTATTCGAATATTCGTTCGGTGGGTTGGTATTTGATTTTCAAATTTGACATTCAAATATTCGTTTTAAATTATTTATTTATTTATTTTCCACACCTGCCATCCCCCTAGAAACGGTTCCCATTCGCGCTTGAATGGGGCTGTCATGCGTTTTCTCAGATCGGATTGTTCATATTGATAAATCAGAGAGAACTATGAACGCATAAATGTGTTTTTGCAAAACGGATATGAATCCGAACTTCAAATCCCGCGCTATAGGCAGATGTAATGGAGTGCACGTCACTAGCAACAGATAAGCTGCATTTTACTGATCGTCAGCTAAAATTTCTAAATCAAAGACCGCAATAAGAGAGCGGCAACAGCCCTGGTAAGATCATTTCGGGTTCTTTACTTTTAATGAAGTTGATTGTGTGTTAGCATCTGCGACCCACTTTCACTTTGATTTGCGATAGTTTGCACGTTGGCTTGATGAATAGATGCTGATCTGCGGTGACGCGTGCTGTAAGCGTCGTCATATCTGGCTATAACATGATATAGCCTAAAACACGCTCTCACACGGTTATTTTTTTAGCATTTTTGGGCGAAATACAATACTCTTATTTTAGAGCGCAGAACAGCGGAGTTTGTATGGGCAGAAGTGCATGCCTGAGCTTGTAGGCTATAAGCTGCGTTGCTTTGACATTGTGGAAATAGAATAGAAACAATATATTAGCCTACCCTTTACTGTGTCAGTAATTACTGTGCTGCTGATTTCTGATTTGAGAGTTATTTGTTACTCAAAAAAATATTAGGCTGTGTTTTGTATCACTAGTGCAGTGTCCGTTCTCGGAGCCCTGCGCGTGAGGCGCGCGCACGCTTCCCGCTCGCGCTGTTCTGTATTAAAAGTTTATTAATTCTGAACGTGTCACGTCTCGCGTGTCTATATTGCACCAAATGTGACACTGCACTCGTGAAGTCGATTGGATGAACGGTTCTAAATGCAAGATAAATAATCTAAATGCAAACAGACAGATGCATAGAGAATCCTGCCTTTATTAGAGAGAAGAATATGTTCAGCCCCCTCCCTCCGAAGCTTCGAATATTCGATGTTAATTCCTATCGAAGCTTCGAAGCTCAAAAAATGGTATTCGGACCAGCCCTAACTACTGTACACCCAAAGCGCTGTACAATCATATCGGGTGTCTCTCCTCAACCACCACCAGTGTGCAGCATCCACTTGGATGATGCGACGGCAGCCACAGTACAACGGCGCCAGTGCGCTCACCACACACCAGCTATAGGTAGAGAGGAGAGAGAGTGTGATCGAGCCAATTCAGTGGATGGGGATTATTAGGAGGCTATGATTGGCAAGGGCCAATGGAGGGAATTTGGCCAGGACACCAGGGTTAACATCCCTACTCTTTACGAGAAGTAATGATTTTTAATGACCACAGAGAGTCAGGATCTTGATTTCACATCTCATCGAAAGACGTTAAAAAAGGCAACATAATACCCTGACTCAACAAACTGATCTGTGGGAATGAGTCAGACAGACCGACCAAAATTACTTGTTTTTCTTGAGTCTCTGTCTTCAAGTCCAAGTCAAGTCTCGAGCCACTCGTTCATGAGTCCAAGTCAAGTCACAAGTTTCTTTTTTTTGCGACTGAAGTACGATGTGAGATTCCATCTCTTTTAATTACTGTTATCCCGGCACTTCGGTCTAGTTTGGCTTCGGTTCTGTGTCGGGATTTAGACACTCATGCTCCACTTGTTTGTATTCTGTTGCGAGCGCACAGGATGAGTTTTCGCTAGTTCTCGTGCGCTCTGTCTTGTCGTGTGAGCATGTGGTTTCGAGTTCGCTCAGACCATACGCTCTTCTGTCTGTGCCGGTTGTTGTGTTCTGTGTAGCACACGGTTCGTGTTTTCATCGGCCATGTGCTTTCATGTCGTGTTTTGTCTTGTGCTGTGTAGCACGCAGCTTGTGTTTTTCACTGGCTGTGTGCTTTCATGTTGTCATGTTTTGTGTGAACACATGGCTTATAAGCAGGGGTGCACATAACTGGTGCTCACGTGTGGTAAAAATAAACGACGCGCAGCAGAAAACATGGAAGGAAGCGCTTTTGAGTACCAACATTTTGGGCCAAAATGTTGGTACTCAAAAGCGCTTCCTTCCATGTTTTCTGCTGCGCGTCGTTTATTTTTACCACACGTGAGCACCAGTTATGTGCACCCCTGCTTATAAGTGTTCTCATTAGCTGTGTGTTCATGTCTTGTTTTGGTGTAAGCACATGACTTGTGATTTGTTTTACTGACCATGTGCTTGTGTTTTAGTCATGTTTGTTGTGAGTACATGGCTTATGTATGTTTCCTTGTGCTCTCCTGTTGATTGTCTAACCCCGCCCATCTTGTTACCTGATTATTGGTTCATTTGTGAATGGGTTATCTATTCCTCTTTACTACTAGTTAAAGCATGAAATAAACATGAATGAATATTAGGATCACTCAATCACCTCAACTCAAAGCAGAGAACATATATTTACCTCAGCTAAAACATTAGCTAAAACATAACACAGTAATTAATTTGAATAATTTCTCAGTTTGTAAAAATGAACAGAAAAACAATTTAAAGTAATGCTCTTACAACAGAAGCCTAGCAGGTCAGATAGCTGGATGATTTAAAACCTGAAGTGTGACACTCAGTTTTTGTTAAACCAATAATTTATAATGTTATAAATTATGTTATAAATTCTAATGTTTTAACAGTGATGATTGTTATCAGTGTTACTTACTCAGCTGATCTAGTTGCTGTAACCACAGGCAGCAGCTTCTGAAGAACGTCATCTGCTGTATTTTGTGCTTTCAGGGTGACAAATGCATCACTATTTGAAAATACAAAATAAATAAATTAATCATTAATGCTTATAATATTAATTATTATTATTATTATTATTATTATTATTATTATTATAAGTAAATACTACATTAAATACCCTCAAATATTTTTCAATTAAAGGGGTCCTTGATTATGATTTCACTTTAACTTTAATTAGTGTGTAATGTTGCTGTTTGAGCATAAACAACATATGCAAAGTTACGATGCTCAAAGTTCAATGCGCAGGGAGATATTTTCTTTTACAGAAATCACTTTTAAGGACTACAACAAATGGCTGGTAGGGACTACAGTGAGCTTCTTCCCGGGTTGGTGACATCACAACCCCTAAAATGTACATAAACCCTGCCCCCAGGAACACGCACAAAGGGGGTGAGGCCATTTTGGGCTGCTTTAGAGAACATTACAGTATCGATGTAGTGTGTTAGTTTACTGTAGCTTTTGTAAGCTCTTGCTTTTGTAAGAAGGTTCACCGCCCATTAGGAAAATTATCCATGATTTTGTGATCGATTACTGTTTGTATTACCACAGTTTTCCGACAAATATGATTAAAGGGTGGATAACGATGGCGCTACCTAATTTTTTATTTTATTATTGGGCAAGTAACATTCAAAAAGAAAAATAATCTATTGGCTAACTAGTGTGGATCCTCAAAATACCCCTTTGTGGGTGCAAGTAGAACAATACTGTACTAACTTCAAACATAGCTCACTAATTTGCTCTTCACTCCCCCTGGTAGGGAAAAATTATATCTCCTCCCCTAATCCTGTACTGCCTCATACTTGAAAAATTTGGGCCCAATTTAGAAGACATTTAGGTCTACAGTCAGCTTCCATTCTAGGTCCAGTGGTCTCTAACTGTCTATTCCCACCATCCTATGTGGACTCTGATTTTCGTGTCTGGGAGGAGAGGGGGATTAGGCTCCTAAGAGATTTATATTTTGATAATACTTTTTGCTCTTTTGAAGAGCTTGTACATAATTTTGCTTTACCAAGGTCCCACTTTTTTAGATTTTTGCAGATTAGGAATTTCATCAAGAAGCTTTTTGCCTCCTTCCCAGGAATACCCTAGCCTGGCAAGCCAGACCTACATCAAGATGTTAGGTCTGGCAACTCACCATTGGCACGGCTCAATCCGAGGGGCGGGATAAACGGCTGCCTTTCAAATTCCCTCTTCACGCAATAAGACAGCGCTACAACCAACCAGAGCATTTTCCCACCAGTGGAGCTAGTTGATAGATTAAACTTTTGCCGTATCTGGTCGGCAAAACTACGAACACATCTTCCTTTAAGAATGACTTAAGTGCCGTTCTTTGTTCTTTTCTCAAAGAAAAGCTTAACTCCAAGTCCTCCAGAGTCGCGGCCAAAGCCGATTTGAAAGACCGCTGTTCACCAGCAGCAGCTCTTCTTTGTTTTCAAGAAGTAGGGAATTCACACGGAACCGTCACACAACTCTGCTGTCTTTATGTTAAGGCCCGCCCACCGACTCTATACACGATTTGATTGGCCTGACTAGAGTTTGGTTTTTCCAGCTGGAAAGTTAACGGAGAGTTGCTAGACTACCCTGGCTGCAAAATAAATTTTGCTGCCGCTAGGGTGCGTCTAGATTTCTAGGCTAGGAATACCCCCTACCTCACCTATGGAGACATTGCTTGATCCGAGCCCGCATAGTAGGGGGATCATTTCAAGCATATACTCTATTATAACATCTATAGATCCACAGAACTTGGATGATATTCGCAAAGCCTGTTGATTTCGGCAGAGAATTTACAGATGGAGAATGGGAAGATGCTTTACACCAGGTGCACTCCTCCTCACCCTGTGTGAGGCATGGCTTAGTTCAATTTTAGGTTCTTCATAAGCTCTAAGGTTCTTCAAGATGATTGTAATTGTAACTGTTAAATCTCAAAGAAAATCTAAATAAAAAAAATGCATGCACAATGTAACATTTATATAAATATTCAATTAAAAGCTACCCTAAAAAAAGTTTTAAAGTAAGATTTAAAAATGCTAAGAGATTTTGCTGGCCTTATCTCGATCGATAAAGAATTCCATAGTTTTGGAGCTAGTGAAGAAAAAGCCCCATCTCCCATCAATCGTAAATGAGTTAAAGGAACAGTTAAAAGACCAGTTTCAGATTAACGAAGGTCACGCGTTGGAGTATAGGGATTTAAAAGTTCGGTCAAGTATTGAGGTGCCAACCCATGTAAAGCCTTGTAAGAAAGCATCAGAATTTTAAAGTCTACCCTAACGGGGAGCCAATGCAAAGGCTCCAAAATGGGAGTAATGCGATCTCTTATTCTTGTAAGGTACTAGGTACTAACCCTGAACCTACCTATAAACCTAACCTTTACCCATGTAGTTACATTATATTAACCAGTACTTTCTTAGTACACTGTGTACACATAAGTGAACATACTGTAAAATAGAGTGCAACCAAAAATCTTTCTTTTTTCTGCGATACAGTGAATGACAGTGGCTTACATTATTGGAAGTTTAGTGTTAAGTGGTTAACTTACACCAAAATAAAAAATAACATGTATGCCTTCATCTCCGAAAATTTTATTTCATAATGAACTCAGTGCCGACTCGTTTTCCATCAGTTCTTTTTCGTGAATTGGAATGTGTGCAGAGGATTGTGGGTGATTGAAGGACATGAAGGATACACATGATGCACCCTCAAATATTAGCTAAATTGAGGATGCGAAACAAAGGATGCCTTCTAAGGATCCTTGAAATTGAGATGGCTTTCAGAGGCACTTGATGACGTGGCAGCCGAGATATGCAGCCTTACTAGGACACAGCCACGGTTTGAGAAACACCCGCAAATTATGTACAATATCCAAGAAATCAATCTTTGCCCCTTGATTTAAAAACCTCTGATCTATTTGTTTCTCTTTGTTCATAATGTTTTAGACTGTAATGATTGTACTCAGTGTTACTTACTCATCATGTTCTGCCCCAATTAAGCTCCTCAGGTTAAACCTCTGCAGTGTCTCCTCTGAGGACAACAACACAAACACTAAAGCTGACCACTGAGACGAGGAGAGTTTCACATTACGTAATCCTCCACGGCTCATATGAGGTTGAGCTTCGTTCACTAGAGAAAGATCACCCAGTTCATTCAGACAGTGAAACAGATTGATGTATTTATCTGGAGAGGGATTCTCACTGATCTTTTCTTTAATATAGTCAACTGTTTTCTCATTGTTGTGAGAGCTGTTTGCGGTCTTTGTCTTTAGTTCTTGTAAGAGACTCTGATTGGACTTCACTGACAGACCCAGAAGGAAACGAAGGAAAAGGTCCAGATGCCCATTTTTACTGTCTAAAGCCTCATCCACAGCTCTCTGATGGAGATCAGATAGTGAAACTTTAGTTGATTGTGTAGTCTGGTCAAACACATTGATGTTATTGTTGATAAAGGAGAGATGCACATATAGAGCTGCTAGATGTTCCTGAATGCTCAGATGAACAAAGCAGAAGACTTTCCCCTGACACAAGCCCAACTCCTCTCTGAAGATCTGAGTGCACAATCCTGAGTAAACTGATGCTTGTGTCACATCAATGCCACACTCGCTCAGGTCTTCCTCATAGAAGATCAGGTTGCCTTTCACAAGCTGCCGATAAGCCAGTTTCCCCAGTTTGACAATCATGTCTTCATCTTTCACTTTCTTCTCATAGTCCTTCTCATGTTTGATGTTGGTCTGAATGAGCAGGAAGTGTGTGTACATTTGAGAGAGAGTCTTGGGAATCTCTCCACTCTCTGCTTCACTCAACATCTTCTCTAGAACAGTGGCTGAGATCCAGCAGAACACTGGGATGTGGCACATAATAAAGAGGCTCCTTGATGACTTCAGGTGTTTGATGATTGTATTAGCCAGACTCTGATCACTGATTCTCTTCCTGAAGTATTCCTCCTTCTGTGTGTCACTGAAGCCTCGTACCTCTGTCACTCGATGGACACACTCAGAGGGGACGAGATCTGCTGCTGCTGGTCTGGAGGTGATCCAGATGAGAGCAGAGGGAAGCAGATTCCCCACAATGAGGTTCGTCAGCAGCTTGTCCACTGAGGCTGATTCAGTCACATCACACAATCTCACATCGCTCTGAAAATCCAGAGACAGACGACACTCATCCAGACCATCAAAGATGAATGAAACTTTATACTCATCACTGGATATGTCCATTTCTTTTGTTTCAGGGAAAAAGAGATGAAGAAGATCTGAAAGACTGAGTATTTTGTCCTTCATCAAGTTAAGCTCTCTGAAAGCAAGTGGAAACATGAGCTGGACGTCCTGATTCTCTTTCCCTTCAGCCCAGTCCAGGATGAACTTCTGCACAGAGACTGTTTTTCCAATGCCAGCGACTCCCTTTGTCAGCACAGTTCTGATGGGTTTGTCTTGTCCAGGTAAAGGTCTAAAGATTTCACTGCATTTGATCGGTGTGTCCTCTGTTTCTGCTCTCCTGGACTGTGTCTCAATCTGTCTCACCTCATGCTCATTATTGATCTCTCCACTTTCACTCTCTGAGATGTAGAGCTCTGTGTAGATCTCATTCAGGAGTGTTGGGTTTCCCTGCTTTGATATTCCCTCATACAAACACTCAAACTTCTCTCTCAGATTTGATCTCAACGTGTTGAGGACTTCAGCAGGTTTAGAGTCATGGCTGTAAGATTAAAATACCACATTATTACACAAGTTAGAGAAGTAAATAGCCATAAATTACACAACTGATTATTTGTTTGCTGTATTATGGGACACAGAACATCATTAGGTTTCTGAAATGTTTCAATTCTTAATCATGTGTTTGAGCGATGTGAATTGCAGCACCTAAAATGAAACAAAACAAAAAAAAAGTCCTACATTTTACCTGAAACCAGAATACATGCTTTCATTAAAGTCTTGTGGTTGAATCACAGGCGTGTTCACAGTTTTGTTTTTAACTGGTCTGGATGGAAGATTTGACCTTAAATCAGAATGAAGAGGGTAAAGAATCAGACACACTGATATTGATGTAATTGTGTCATTAACTGAGTAACAGACCAACAGCTTTTACAGTGTGTGAATGTATTAACAATACAATACATAGAGCTTTACACAAGAGCACAATGATAATCATTAATAGACTGAAACTTACAGGATTTCAACTTAGAATTATTCAGTTCAAATCCAGATCATTACACTTCTGTACAATAATAATAATAATAATAATAATAATAATAATATCATATAAATCAAATACTAAGTATATATTTTAAAGAAATGATATACCTGAGATCAGACTGTGTGTTTTCACTCTTAAATTCTTCTGGCTGATCCATAGAGCGGTTACTCTTCATAGACACACAGCTAGACTCTGGTTTTGATCTCTTCGGCTCAACTGAACTGGTTTTCAAACTAAGTAAAATAAAGAGTATACAGACTTATTTTGTGCACTTTTACAGGAATCTTCTGTCTTATGAAAGAACAGGGAGTGTTGTGACACTTTTGCTTTAACGTCTGGAACTCAGTGGTGTTTTGCACTGTCTCTCAAACTTTGATTATTTGAGAAATGAATTTACTGGTTTGCAAATGTTAAGCATGATTAAAAAAAATAAAAAAAAATAATACCAAAACGACTGAGAAAAACGGTAATATTAGGAATTAGGAATTCAAAACAACTATAAAATTATAGAATGACTTCAACTCAAGTGAACATCAACCGCGATCACATGACTCTTTTCAATGCCATAATGGAGGACGAAGGCTCAACCGACTTAAGAGACCAATGTTTTGCTGACCTTTAAAGATAAACCACCTTACTGTGCTCTTGTAACATTACTCTTGCTGTGAAGCATGTTCTGACCAGACACTGTGAAACTGTCAACAAATCTGAACCAGCAGTTTGAAAAATCTGCTTAATTTGACACATACTCCATTATATAAAGGTGGAAAACAAATCTCAGCTTACATTTACTTGATGTCGTTGCTAGTTTTAGACTGACTGATTGATACATTTTGCTTCTAATTCAAAAATGTCATACTATAAGCATAACTTTTATAGAAATTACATACCTTAGATCAGGACGTTTGTCTCCACTCTTAAACGTTAGTGGTATGTTCATAGAGCAGTTACTCTTCATAGACACACAGCTAGACTCTGGGTTTGAGCTCTTCTGCTGGACTGAACTGTAACAGACAGATTCAGTTTATTCCTTTATATCAGTATGGTTCCCATCATAAAGAATGAACACAGTAATCTAAACATTCATCTTTCATTAAAAACACTTTGAGGAAACTGATATTTTTATTTAAAGTCCCTGTAAAGTCAAAATTAAGTATGTGTTCTGAGTTTGTCACACCACAGAAAAATGTGTTATTAGCCACCCAGCCAAATTTGAATGATAAAAAAAGCCGGCAAGTACATAAAATAAGCGATCAAAATCTTGAAAAAATGAGCAGTAGTCTCTGCTCTCAAACGCTGGGGGCGTGTCCGCTGGCTGCGCTGAAACCACGCCCACTAGCGGGAAAGCTCGCTGCAGTCGCCACACTCAACTGTCACCGCTACAGCCGGAATGGATGCTCGTAGCATCTTAATTTGTTTTACAAAGCCATACATGTTCGAGCCTGGACTACCTACTATAATTATAACATAAGCACACAAGGCAACTTACACTCATTGGTGGGCACGCACTGCCGACGATGGCACCAGTTGTCGGCGCGACGGGAGGATGAAGGCCGAGGCGGGAGATAGTCGGTTCGGTTCGGCCACATTCACCAGTAACAGCGGATTATCAGTGAATGAATCCCAGTTGTCTCCGACGAAAGTTTATAAAACTATCCCATGTAAAATGATCACTACAGAGGCGGGTTTTGGCGGTGATCCTCAGCTCTCCATCAAGGTGGCTCTTCACAAAATTAATCCACCTCTTGTTGATATGAAAGTTTTTCGGAAATTTAAATAAGGACACCGATCTGTTTTGTACGTGATCGCATCCAGGTAATACGCATTTCCGCGACGAAGGCATAGCTAGCTAGCAAACTGTAGGATGTAGTAACTAATAGTAGGCTACTGACAGTAACTCGCGATTGAGTTGCAAACTGATGTGAATGGGCTCCAGTGCGTCATCAAGTTGGGGCGTGTCCAGGAGCTCAGGGGCTCCAGTGCGTCATCAAGTAGGGGCGTGTCCAGGAGCTCAGGGGCTCCAGTGCGTCATCGAGCCCCCCTTTTAGCCCCGCCCAAAAAATCCGGAACACAGCAACGGTGAAAAACTGTTTAACGGTCTAACTCCACAATTCAATACTTCACAGTTCACAGTCTTTGTAATATGATTTAGCAATACATTTCTAACATTTATAATGTGTTTAGAATTTTTTTTTAGAATTGCCTTTACAGGGACTTTAATATTTCATGTTAGTATTAAAACAAACTAAAACAGACAAATAGGCTACACACATAGGCTAAACAATAGGTTTCTGTGATCAGTGGGGGGGAATTAAAATCTGTGATCTTTTTCTGTGATGTAATACAATATTTAACAGTGTTTGTTGAAAGTACCTACATCCCTCAAGCTTTATTGGCTTAAAAACTGATCTACAAGCACAACTTTTCTCCACAACATTATTATATTTGGAATAAACGTTGTATTTTGTATAAACACAAAAGTTATTTTTTTTAAAAGCTGGTTTGATAAGGGTATTTGTAACATGGTGAGACAGTCAGGCAGGTAAAGGAGCAGACTGGGAAGCGAATCCACGTGCAGGTTTAGGTTTATTAAAATAATCCACAAGGTCATAGAACACAAGGTAACTGGCGTAAACAAATGAAAACACAGAACAGAAGTAAACAAGATAAACCAGAAAATGCACATTCAACGACTGACAGAGAATAAGTGAAACAAGGGCTATATATACACAGGCAGACACGCTTAACAATATAACAAGGGGTGTGGATAATAAAAAACCTGGGGAGACTAATCAACATGAAAACCTTCAAAGAACACACAAGACAGGAGAACACAGGTTGGGATCATAACAGTATTGTTTTAGTTCGTCATTTGTTTAACACTCAGGGATACCTTATGACGAGTTTCTTTTGCACTTTAATTTTCCTGTAACTCCCAAGGAATTTTTTTCTTGTATTTTCTGCAGTCAATTCTGGTATAATTTCCTTATGTAGAGATGTGTTGTCATCGGCTGATATGCCCATAATTAACCCAACTGATACAATATGTGGTAAAATTGTTTTTTACAGTCCAAAAACAACAACAAATCTATTCATTCTCTATTTTTAAAGTTTAGCTCTACTGCTTATTGGACTAAATTTGTTAATAACCTTGATTGGGAAAGTGTTTGGTTATTACCTCATTAGTTTGTGACAAACAAAGTGAAAGAAATTTATTTCAAAATAATACACAAATTCTACCCTGTCAAACATTTCCTTAGTAAGTTTAAAGGGCACCTATTATGACCCTTTTCACAAGATGTAAAATAAGTCTCTGATGTCCCCAGAGTGTGTATGTGAAGTTTTAGCTCAAAATACCCAACAGGTATTTTTTTTACAGCATGTTTAAATTGTCATTTTTTGGGGCTCAGAAAAACGTGCCGTTTTAGTGTGTATCCCTTTAAATGCAAATTAACTGCTGCTGTCGGCCCAAAAGGCGGAGCCTCATGAGCTCGCGCTCAGAGCCAGGACAATCTCATCTGATGATATCAGAACTGAAACTTTCAGTTGCGGTGTTCATTTCGACTCGGAGTCGGACAATAATGCCCACGGAGCCAGAGAATATATACTGTATGGAGATTGAACAGGTATAGTTTAGCTTAATTATTAGGGGTGTAACGATATTCGAACCGAACCGAAAAACCGCGATACACCACCAACGATACGAATCGCGATACTCTCATGGTGTACCGAACACGCCCGCCCCGCCCCCATTGGACCTCATGTCTTATGTGTACACAACGAATACAGTGTTGTTGCCTAACCACCATTAACCACATTTAATCGCAATAAGCTCAGTGTTTTGTTACTTTCGATAATAAGCAAGGTGTAATCTTTCAGATTCTGTCTATTTGATCACGAAATTCAAACATTAAATGCCGTTTTGGCGCTCTTTGATGTGGCGTGACCGGCTCCTCATTTAAAGCGGCAGCGCGGAGCGCGAGTAAACGCGAGCATCTCTTCCTCAGTTACAGAATAAACATGAATGGACACCTGAAGGTATGTTGAAAGATACAGTATACTTACTGAAAGGCATCATAACTCGTGTAATCGCTAAGTCAGTGTTTCAACAGCGGAAATACGTCAATAAAATGACAGCAACTGTGTAAATTATTATATTTCAATAATAAATTAGAGTAAAAACATTATGTTAATGTAAAAACTGCCTTATGTACAGTTTACATGTTTTCATACAATTTGTTACTTGAGTGTTGATTATTATTATTATTATTATTATATCTAAAAATAAATAGCAACTGAATTTAGGCTAAAAGTCTAGGCTCTGTTGTTAAGCTTTAATGTTATAGTAATGTGAAAGTAAGGGCTCCTATATAGTTTACAGCATTAGCAGATATTTTTTTTCCTCACGAGACGTTTACTTGTAATTGAATTAATTTAAAGACAAGGACACAATTTGTTAATTAAAGCACTGTTTAAAAAAAAAAGAAGCAATTTTAGCTTTCTAAACCCCCCACCCCACCTAAATGAACCGAACCGAACCGAACCGAGACGTCAAAACCGTGGGACGTACCGAACCGTCAGTTTTGTGTATCGTTACACCCCTATTAATTATGGTTATAACTTATTTGTCACTGCTTTTATCCACTAATAAAAGACCTTGTCCGAATGATGACCAAAATATACTGATGAGTTCAACTGAGTTTATTGTACATGACACAAAAGATGAAGCATTAGTTTTACTCCAGAAAATCACTGTAAGAGCAGCTAAATAAACACAGTATAAGATGTGAGCATTTAAGTCTTATCCAAAACTCTCTCTCTCTCTCCCTTTCATTAGCATGGAACATACACAGAGAAGTACACAAAACACTCGTTACAACTAACAGTAAACAAATATATACACACCTTTTCAGTCTGTGCTTAATAAACTGGTACACTGTAAATCCGTAAAACTATTTGATTAGTTTATTTTTATTTGTCATAAAGAGCGCGCTCTCACTTTCATTTCTGCCGTGGTCAGTAAAGTTAGTCCTGTCGCTCTGAAGACCGCAAGCTGGATCACGAACAGTACAGATCCATCCTCAAGTAACAACGAGAGTAAATGAAGACTGCTATGTTCATTTGTTCATTCTTACATCCAACAACAAAACACCTCAATCGCTTAGGAGACATTCTTGTCTACAGCGGCTCAAGTTTTGAAACAATGGCGGACTCGGTGTCCAGCTCACTCAGGGCGGGTCTAGGCTCAAACTGCAGTGTCAATCAACAGTCGTGGGAGGGGCCTGTGCAATTCTACATCACATTGCCCCGAATCTTAGAACAGCTCGTTCTGAGACAGTGCTTATGATTTATTGAGACTGTAAAAAAACCACTGGGTGGATTTTTATCATTCTAGGGTGGTTTTGCTCACACACTGCCAACACACATTTATGTTCAAACACCATGTAAAAGTGAATTTTGCATAATAGGTGCCTTTTAAGAAAGACAATGATGTTAGCTGCTCTTTTTCCTCTTTGCACTTAGAAACAGTACCCCACATTTTCAGGCATTGTCCACAGAAAAAATGTTGGGTTAAGCATATTGGGTCATTATGTTGGGTTATTTTTAATCTGTTAATTTTATTAGTCAAATTTCACATAAGTGTATGTTTTCTAACAAAAAGCCCCTTTTCTTAGTAGTCCTTAAAGAATTTGAAAATTACATTTCTACTATTCAAACTAGTACTCATAGAAAAGCTATTTAGAGTGTATAGAGTATTTGATGCGTTATTTTTCTTTTTTGTGTGGTCGTGTTCTTTGCTCCCCTGGCTCCAAAGTGTAGACTGTATAATTTTGTTGTTGTTCAAAGCATTATTATTTATTTATTTATATAAAGTGACAAAGCTAAAAAAATAATAATAACAAAAAAGTACCTGCATCCTGGTGAAAAATCTCCTTCTCTGGATCCTTGTGAATCAGCCATGATGAAGCTGCAGGAGAATCTGATGAGTTTGATCTCCTCCACTGACTCTGAATGAAGAAACATTCAGACACTAAATTAAATGATTAAGCAACCTTTATTATTTAGCTGAACATATCTCGAGTGTGGGAGAAAAAGTATCATGTGACTGCGTTAACTCAAGCTCAGTCACGTTTACACATATGCTGTTAAACTTATGAAGAACCACAGACATCACTAAATACAGAAGAAACCTTTAAGTGAAAGAAACCTTTTTTTAAAGATTTTATATCAAACATACAATCACTTAAAATGCCCTCCAGATATTCATATTAATTTGAGGAATTCACCGCACATGAACACTCACCTTGATCAAACTTTTACAAGATACAGGTTCTCAAATCCTCCAGCTTTAACATCATAAAGATACACGAACATTCCTGCATACACTTTGATAAACGTTTCTATTAAACACTCTGATGCTCTGATTTCCAGTATCGTTCGTATTTTTACCTGCTTAAAATGGCGACAGGTGAACTCTACCTTTCGCTTTGAATAACATGCAAGTATAGCAGATCCGTCTTACGCATTCACCAAAGA
The DNA here is from genome assembly GCF_949319135.1 of Squalius cephalus. Lineage (NCBI taxonomy): Eukaryota > Metazoa > Chordata > Actinopteri > Cypriniformes > Leuciscidae > Squalius > Squalius cephalus. Next base: position 2,819,670 of record NC_137132.1, read on the forward strand.
CACACGCATTTCAACCGCCTCACACGCCACACCTGGTATTTCTCACGCTGAGGAGAAAGGGATAACTTGTCCCGCTAAACAATTAATGGACGAGGCGCAGGTAAATGGAACGAAGTTCTCTGCCGAGTTCATAGCTGCTGTTTTGAGTTACACAGAGTTAAATGCCACCTACCAGCCAATCAGAAATTAGAATTAGTTGTTTCCGGGTAAATTACGTGTTTTTTTTTTTTTTTTTTGTTTTTTTTACTTTTTTTTTTTGTTTTTTTTTATTAATGCCAAAATGAAGATGTAACAAGTACATAACAGGAACAATAATAATAATAAAAAAAAGACATAGATCACAAAAAAATATATAAAAACAAAATAAAGTGCCAGAGGAAAGAAAAAAGATTAAACATAGAAAGCAATCTTTGACTTTTCAAAGACTTTTTGTTTTTTATGCCCATCAAAGACAAAACATAGGAATTATAGTCTACTAGAAAAATAGACAGTAACGGGATCTTACCCAAAAATTTGCATTTGTGAATAAAAAATTTACCAAGAATCATAAACAAATTAATAACGTATTGAATATGAGAATTTGGATTATGATAAAGAAAAATAATACTAAAGGTGTTAATACATATTTTGACATTTGTTTTCTCTGAGAGATAGGTACATAACTCATTCCAAAAAGCTTTAACACAAACACATTCACAAAAAATATGTACAATTGTCTCTTCAGCATCACAGAAAGTGCATTTATCTTCTAGGTTTTGGATATACTTATTGAGTACACTATTACAGGGGTAACATCTATGTAATATTTTAAATGTAATTTCTTTTATCTTGTTTGTTAACAAATATTTGTGTGGAAGAGACCATACCACTCTCCAGTTAATATTGTATAACGCCATCCACTTGAAAGATGATACTGGCATAGATTTTCTGTTCATAAGATTACGAACAAACTGGTTATTGAACTTGTCATCAGTAATCAAAATCCCTTCAATTGAAATAGAAGTGTTATATAAAGATATAGGACTATAAGTTTGCTCTCCTTTCAAAAGAGTTTTTATACCACTAGGAATGGCGTTGAATACAATATTATATTCCTTTAACGAAGCCCCAAAACCAAATTTTCTGGAGAATTCTGGAAATGAATAAAACTGACCATTGTCATCCATCAGCTAATTAACAATATGTATGTTGTTTAAATACCATCTCTCAAAAAACAATGATTTATTTCTGTAAATAATATTCTGATTATTCCAAATAAAACAACGGTGTGGTGAAAAATTATGTTTGTAAACCAGTAACCATGATAATAAAACCTGTTGGTGAAATTTTGCTAATTTAATGGGTAGTTTACCAAGTGAGAAGGGGCACTGTAACAAAAATTCAATACCTCCAATTTTCTTAAAAACAAAATTAGGAAATACATTCCATATAGAGTCTGCTTTTTTAACAAATCTTTTTAACCAATTTACTTTTAACACATGGTTAAATAGGGTAAAGTCAACAACTCCAAGACCTCCATCACTAATCCTATTTTTTAGAACCTCCTTTTTAATTTTGTGTGATTTATTTTTCCATATGAAATTATATAATAATTTATCTAATAAGGAACATAATGACTTGGGACAATCCATTACAGAAAAGAGATAAGAAACTCTTGATGAGACAAATCTCTTGCCAACCAAGAATTTAATTTCTTTTTAATTACATCTCTAATAGGGTTTAAATTAATTTCTGTTATAACCATATTTGAATTCAATGATACTTTTACTCCCAAATAATTAACTACATCTTTAATTTGAATTCCACAGATCGCTGTTTTATCATTATTTTTTAAAGATAATATTTCACATTTTGAAATGTTGAGAGAGAGGCCAGAGATCTGAGAAAATTCTTGAATGGTCTCCAATGCTTTAGGAACTTCCAATTGATCTTTTAGGAAAACTGTGGTGTCGTCTGCAAATTGGGAAATTTTTATTTCTTTGTCATGAATTTTAATACCTTTAATCATATTATTCTGCTTGACCATTACATTTAAAACCTGAGTAACTATCAAGAAAAGAAAGGGTGAGATAGGGCAACCCTGTCTTATTCCTCTGTGAATAGGAAATTTAGGTGTTGTTCCAGAAAAAAGTTTAACACAACTACTTCCTCTTACATATAATGTTTTTACTGCAATGATAAAATAGTTATTAAAGTCAAAGAATTGTAATACACTAAAAATGAAATTATGGCTAACTGTATCGAAGGCTTTTTGGAAGTCTAAAAACATAATTAGAGCAGGATCCAAAACCAAATCACGATAATCAATCAAATCAAGAACTAACCTTACATTGTTTGATATGTGACGTCCCTAAATCCTGACTGGCACTCATCAATCAAATCATCCAGGCCATATTTTAGTCGTTTTGCCAGAACAGATGCCAAAATTTTATAGTCGTTATTTAATAATGTGATTGGGCGCCAGTTATCAATCAAAAGAGTGTCTTTATGGGATTTTGGTACTAGGGTTATAACACCCTCTCTCATTGATGGAGGAAGGCATCCATTTACAAATGATTCTTCATACACTGCCAATAAAAATTTAGATAAAGGGACACAAAAAGTTTTATATAGCTCTGAAGTCAACCCATCACTCCCTGGAGATTTGTTATTTTTCAAGTTATTAATCCCTTCTTTAACTTCTTCCAATGATATATTTTTTGAACATATAGAATTAAAATCATTACTAACAGTTTTTATTGAAGTAATAGAATTTAGAATAGGATAGGGGTCAATAACATTAACATCCTTTTCATACAATTTACCAAAAAAAATTGTTATATGGGATGAGATAAGAGTTGTATCCTCACAGACAGCACCATCAATTTTCATTTTTCTAATAGCATTTACCTCCACCCTTCTTTTTTCAAGACTAAAGAAATATTTACTGTTTTTTTCTCCCATCTCTAACCACTTCTTTCTTGACCTAATAAAGGCCCCCTTGGCTTTTTCTTCATATATTTTGTTAAGTTTATTTTGGAGTTCATTCAAAGTGGCCTGATCCTCGACAGTTAAAGTGGCTTTCTCCATTAAATTAGTAATTTCAGCTGAAATTTCAATTAAGTCTGCCCTTCTTTTACAGTTTTTTTCAATCGCTAACAAGCGCTTACCCATACTTCAGATACTTTTTCTAAACTCTTAACACAGACTCACACCTACAAAACACAATTGGCCAAATGGTTAATTGTCTTCTCAAAAACACATTTAGTTAAATATACACTAACTCTTCATTTCAAAACAGAACACATGTTTATCTGCACACACTAACTTTACCAAAACACTGGAAATCTGACTCAAAATGAAATTTTTCTGTCAAAGAATAACACTTGTTTTCACTTCACAAGGTACATGCAGTCAATCAAAGTACACCAGGTTTCAAAATACTGGCTATTGTTGACATTACAAAAACTGCATAGACTTTTATGTTTCAGTTTTACAGGTATTTGCATGCAAAACGTGCAATCCACCGTTTTACACTAAATTCTTGGTTGGGAACTGTATGTCCACATGTACAGTACTGTTCACATTCAAAAACATCCCAGTAAAAAGCAAATCAGTTTTTATTCCTTTACTGTTTACTACAGGAGGTACAGTAGAAACACGGTTTGATAGAACAGAAAAAGTTTTACAGTATTGCTTACAGTGAACAAAATATCCACAAGAGCATTCTGAACAAAAAAACAACAGCAAACCCCCCCCCCCCCCCCCCCCCCCCCCCACAAAATTACTGTATCTAATCTCTGCGATCTTTAGGGTTAGGCCACATGTTTTCATCAAGATCACATCTGATATCATCCAAGGCGATGCACCTGGGATAAAACTGCTTGGTATGTCGGATCCACCCTTGGAGCTAGCATCAATGGCTTCAAGGAGGGACATCTGGTCATGTGGCTGATGGTCATAAACCTTCCACCTTCACATTACATTTTGTCCAGGTTGACGCCTTTTGGCCAGATTGAATCCTGCCTCATCTATATGTATATGAATTCATGAGGGGCCTGGCTGGCCTCCAATTCCATAACTCTCAAAACAAAGTTTATGTAAATCATGTCATTACTGTATACTATACTGTAACCTATTACTGTGTAGGTTACCTACTTGCAAAGTGCAAAGCTTATAGAACTGGACATTGAATTGAATATACAGTACACTATACCTGGACATATTGTCGTTAGCTCCTTGACTCTCTCACTGATATATTGTTTTTGAACTGATATCATTGCAGAAGCAGAGGTTTTTATAAACTTTCATATTGTGAAATATTAGTACAATTTGAAATAACTGATTTCTGTTTAAAAATATGTATGTCATGTAATAAATTGTGTAAAATGTAATTTATTCCTGTGATGAAAAGCTGAATTTTCAGCATCATTACTCCAGGAAGATGCATATGGACTCGAAAAGCTTGTTTCTTCATGACATTGTTCAAAAGCAACACATTTTGCTAGCAATCAAAATCACATTTTGCTAAAATCATGAAATTTACAAAAATGGTAAAAGTTAATGTAAATGGTAAATAAATAAATGCAGTCCATACTGTATCTAAGGTTTGGAATATTGTTTTTGCTATTGTGGGATGTTGTGTGTTAACATTTGTAAATACTACAAACACAATCCATCATTTTTGTCTGTTAAGAAAATGTAAGCATTATGTAAATGTGTTCTCTGACTGCATATTGTGTGAAAACGACAAGAAATGTGTGAATGGTATGGCCACAAAAGACCGATGCTGTGCTAATTGTGTTTAGAGTTTTGAAAATGTGAACACTGATTGGACAAACGCTTGTTAGCGACTGAAAAAAACTGTAATAGCTATTTTTTTACCATAGGTCCTAACAGCACACCCTATTTCAAATTTCAAATGTTCCCATTGTTTACCAAATTCACCATTATTAATTGCAGAGTTCCAGTGATTTTGGATGAGTCTTTCTATAATGGATTTCAAGTCTTCAAAATTTAGCAATGAATTATTGAGCTTCCAGTATCCTCCACTAATTCTATGATCCTTACGCCCAGACAATGCAATTTTAAGGCTAATAATTTTATGGTCAGTTAAAGCAGCAGGCAAAATAGATGTTTCTAAAATAGAAGGTTCTAAGTCTGAGGAAACCAACCAAAGGTCAATACGCGACTGTAATGAGAAATTTTTGTTGCTCCAAGTAAACTGCTTAGTTGAGGGGTTTTTTACCCTCCAGATATCAATCAAGTCAAGGCTGTAACTTAAACGTATAAGATCACTGGATTCACTGTTTGCTCTAGGAGGAAATCTATCCATTGAACCATTCATGACCAAATTAAAATCACCACCAATTATTCATTTAGCATTAGGGTTATTACTCATGGCAGAATTGACACAGTCTTCAATTTCACCTAATAACAAAGTGTTTGCATCTTTTGAACAGTACCCATAAACATTAACAATAATGAATTTACAATCATTGATATCAATCAGTAGCATTATCCAATGACCTTTAGAGTCACCCTTGCTCCATACACATTTTCCACGGAAAGTATGTGACAAAATTGCAACTCCACCAGAGTGACTTGACCCGTGAGCTAACCACATCTCACCTCCCCATTGGTTTTTCCAAAAATTTAAATCCTCAGGGCACGAATGAGACTCTTGAATGAAAATGAAAAGTTCCTCAAACCTCTGGCATTAATGGAACATAGTTTTAAAACCATCAAACGTCGAAACAAAAACAAATAAAAAGAGTCGAAAAAAGAAAGAAAAAGAAAGCTTAGCTTTTCTCCTTCTAAATTTGAACATATAGGCAAACAGCCATTAAATGATTGTAAACGTATCAAATAAAGAAGTGCTTATTTTCAGTAGAATCTTCCTTGATTTTACTCAAACACTAGCAGGAATCAGGAAGTATCCATTTTTTCTGGAACGATTTCTTTGCCGGCAATATATGCTTTAAAGCCGATGAAGTAAGCCTTTTTCCCTTCGTTGCGTGCTTTTTGTACATAAGGCCAGAGTAGTGCACGGGATCCTTTTTCTTCTTTTGTCAGGTCTTCTCCGAAGCGTATTTTGCGTTCTTTCAGGTATTCGCTGTTTTTTGCACTCTTCCAGATGAAGTCTCTCACCCAGCGCAGTGCAAAGAGGATGATAATGGCCCTCGCACGACCCGACACCGGCCTGCCCAATCTATGAGCAACATCCACCGCCTCGCACATTTTTTCTGCAAGCTCAGGTACCACTCCTTTGCAGATCTCTGTCACTTTGATCTTGACATTTTCAGTTTCCGTTTCTGGAACTCCGTATAGTCGTAGGCACCACCGCCGTTTGTAGCGCTCTGCTTCCACGATTCTGTTTTCCAACTGAGATATCGTTGCTGCTTGTTCGGAAACTTTAGCTGTTAGTTCGCCTTTACACTTCTGCAGATCCACAATTTCTGCGTTGACAAAAAGTAGTGACGATTTCAGCTCTTCAATGGTGTTTGAATTCGTTTTTATCATTTCTTCAAGGGAGTCCGCTCTCTTGTTAAGGGCTGTGATAATGTTTTCTTGAAGCTCGTGCAACGAAAGATCAGCTTTTTGTTTTTTTGACGCTGGGCTATTTGTCGGCGTTCCGGCGAGGAGAGGTGGAAATGATTCGGCGCTAAAATCCAGCTCTTTTGAAAGATGCTTTTTCCCACTTAGACTTTTTGACTTGTTAGATTCCGTAGGATACGAGTGGTCCAATTTCTGGATACCTTTCTTGCTCTTTTCATTTGCGCCACTCATTTTTGCGATGTTAATTTCGGTTAACTTTCACTGATTTCTGATTTTTCTCTTTTTACATTATCAAGTAAAGTGTTCAAGTGTTCCAACGATTCAAGCACTTAAAAAAACTAGGTCATCTGTTTAAAACAACATTTTGAAGGAGTAATGGCCAAAGCCTATATAGAGAAACTTACAACGCGTGTGTTTTCGGCGCCATCTTGTCGCCTTCTTCCGGTAAATTACGTGTGTCCCACTGCAAGCACGTTCATTACTTCTTCTTCTTCTTCTTCTTTTTTATTGGCGGTTAGCAACTATTTCTTGTGCATTACCGCCACCACTGGACTGGAGTAAGGAACGGGAGTTACTGACTATTCTGTACTGTTTTAAACAAACAAAATAAACAAACAAAACAAACAAATAAAAAAACAAACAAAACAATCAGATAAGTAGAGTTTATATCCTTTTAAAAAGGCCTGTACTTTTCAAAAAAGCAAGTAAGAAACCAAACATTTCTCCTGAACTTCTTTCCAATAAGGTCTTAGTATCTAGAGACACTTGCTTTGCTTCCAGCTGATTAACAAGCCTTTGCCTAGCCTGATTGTATTTATGGCAGTAAATTATTACATGCTCTACTGTTTCAGGTGTATGGCTTTGGCAATACTCACAATTTCCATCACCATGCTTTCTCATTAAGAACAATGTACTATTCAGCTTTGTATGACCCAACCTCATTCTAGTCAGCACAATTTCTTCCTGTCAAGTTCTGGTTGTGTGTGTATCTTTTCCCACTTTCCCTTGTATCCTATAGATGTCTTCCTGTGCACCCATTGTCCCAGATATGTTGCCACTTTTTAATGGTTTTAGCCTTAACTATACTTTTTATCTCTGCTTTACTGTATCTCACGTCTATATCTATATTGTTTTTCCCTGTTGCTCTCTTTGCATGTTCATCAGCCAGTTCGTTACCCTCCACTCCTATATGAGCTGGAACCCATAAGAATGTCACCCTCCTTCCTGATGCTTGCAGTCCATTTACTAGCTGTAAAATTTCAATTAAAATATCTTCCCTTGATTCAGACTGAAAGTTCTGAATACTAATCAGTGCTGAACTAGAATCAGAGGCAATCACTGTCTGCAAACAATTATTTGACTCTAGCCACAAAAGTGCTAGCCATATGGCTACCAGTTCAGCAGTATACACTGCTAGGTCATCACTTATCCTTTTAGCCTTTACTATGCCCACCTCAGCGATTACATAAGCTACCCCTACTCTCTTCTCAATATTTTTAGAAGCATCTGTAAAAACCTTTACATACTGTTTATATTTTCCTGTTATATAGTTGCTTACCCCATATTTATCCACTCCATCATTCTTCCTTTCCTCCAACAGTCCTAAATCAACCTTCACTCCCTCTAATATCCAAGGATATACCACAGTAGGGCTGATGTTCAGAGAACCAATTCCCATATTATTCACCTTATCTTTTATAACCCATCCATAACTCTTAACTTTCATACTTTCTTTTTCCTGGCATTCCCTTAACACTGTCTGAGACATGTGATTCTCTTTATGCCCCTTAATATTTGCCCAGTATACCAGTGCTAGCTGGTCCCTCCTCAAATGCAGTGGCACCTCCCCCACCTCTACCTGAATTGCAGCTACTGGAGAAGTTTTAATTGCTCCACTAATTATCCTCATTGCTTGATTATGCATACCATCAATTTTGCTTAAACTTGTCTTAGAGGCTGATCCATACGCTATACAGCCATAGTCAAACACTGATCTCATTAGACCTGTATAGATGGTTTTTAATGCTGACCTTGTAGCCCCCCAATCTATCCCACACAGACATCTCATGACATTTAGTATCCTTTTACATTTATCTACCATCTTTTGGATGTGACATGCCCATGTCAACCTCTTATCGAACCAGACTCCCAGATATTTAAAGATCTCAACCCTCTCCAATTCTTTACCTGACATCATTATTTTTAATTCTTGGCTAATTTTTTTCCTTGTAAAAAACATAACCTTAGTCTTCTATATTGAGATCCTAAACCCCCATTGCACTCCCCATTGCTGAACTTCATTCACAGCATCTTGCATCTTACTCACAATAAACTCAATGTTCCTCCCCTTCTTCCACATTGCACCGTCATCCGCAAATAACGCTACTCCATCTAGGCCTTCCACGTCTTTAAATATCTGGTCTATCATAATTACAAATAATAAAGGACTCACAATGCTTCCTTGAGGGATACCATTTCTACTCTAAAACTCTCACTTAGTTCCCCATCAATTCTAACTCTCAACGTTCTTCTAGATAAGAAAGCTCTAATCCACTGATACATCCGTCCCCTAATTCCCATCTGGTTCAATTGAATTAATAGTCCTTCTGTCCACATCATATCATAGGCTTTCTCTATGTCAAAAAATACTGCCACCACAGTCTCTTTATTCACTTGGGCCTTTCTTATTGCTTCCTCCAGGCATACCACTGGGTCCATAGTACCCCTTCCCCTTCTGAAGCCACAAAACCTTCTTCTTCTTCTGTTAAGTTTTATGGCAGTTTACAGTCAAAGTGTATTACCGCCATCTACTGGACTGAGGTGCAATCAAATGGATGTCATTCACACACACACACACACACACACACACACACACACACACACACACACACACACGCAAAAATAAAATCCTATTTGCTAGTTGTGTTTCTTTGATAAATGTTATCATAGCATTAGTGATGTTTTCTGATCTAGGCTCACATAATAAAGTTTCTAAAGAAAATGTTTTATTTACTGCATTCACTTCCCTCTTCAGTTTCTCTCTTTGTCTGGAAAAACATATGCACCTTAAAAGAACATGATCTACATCCTCTCTCACTCCACAATTCTCACATTTCCCAGATGGATGTTTATGTAAAATGTATAAGCTGTTATCAGGGTTGCCAACTCTCACGCATCTGGCGTGACAGTCACGCATTCAGCCTCAATCTCACGCTCTCACGCTTAACAAAGAAATCTCACGCTAAAATAGACATTCTTCTGTGCTGTATTTTTTTTTTTTCACTCATGTGCACTAAATTTCAGAATTAACAATTCAGGCTCTTAACTACTGGATGGACCACTATTTATGGCGCAAATTAGTTAAAATCTCCCGGAATCTAGAGCGAGCACGCATGCGAGACAGAGACTGTGCTCCAAACCGCGTAGCGCAGAGGGAAAGCAAGCAAGAGACCGGTGTGCAAGGGCGTCGCTAGGGCTGGGCTAAGGGGGCTTAAGCCCCGAATGTTTTTAGTTAAGCCCCGAATATTTTTTTAGCTTGTCTTTCTCATAGAGCAAAACAATTAATCAAAAAAAAAAAAAAAAATGAATAAGATTACAGCAGCCGCGATTACCATGAAAAGTGCATATTACCAGCAGTTTTATTTATATTTTTCCCTTTGCATTAAAGATACTTACGACTTGAGTTTGCAGCGTTGAGCATTGTAGCCAATCACTGACATGTCTGTTGAACGCATCGGCCAATCAGAGGCGTTTAAATGAGTCGCTGTGCTGAAGATGTGTTTTGCGCGAGCTCACCGAGTTCTACACTTTCGCAAACCTGTCATTATTATTGCCTATAAACTTAAGATGCAAATAAAAGATTCACTGCAATGTATTTGATATTCTTGATGCTGTTCTGATGCGCTCCATTACGCACCGCTCTGTTTGGTGTTAGGATGAGTAAAAGTTTAGCGGTCTAGCTCTTCAATGTCAGAATGATTAAAGAAGTGAACGAATGCCTGGCAAAATGTAAGTGGAAAACATTTAATATTTGACTGTTTTAAAATAGAAATGTTCAACTACCGACAGTATCCGGTGACGCGAATTACTCAACTTTTTTTATTTATTTATTTATTAAATTGAGCCTTTTTGAATGGAAAATATGCTATAATTTCCTTGATTCATTTAGAGAGAGTGCATGCATAATTAAAAATAAAATATTATTTGCAAATAGTTACAATTATTTCACTAATACAATAAGTTTTTTTTTTTTCTTTATTCCCTTAAATCGCTTTTATAATTAATTAATTCCTTTAAATAAAAATACCCCAAAAAAATTTGGGTTGGAATATTCCCGTAAACCAAACCTCTTCTTGTCTGTTTGAATAACTATATTTGCAACTTGAGATATATTTTTGTATATTGTATAAGTGTCTACCTTTTTTATCCTTATCCCATTCAGCTTGCCATATTTTATTAACTTTGTGATTATTAATGAGTACCTTAACTTCTGATTTACTGAGGGGAATGCTTAATTGAACTTCCTCTTCTTTAGTAGCCTCTTTTGCCAGCCTATCTGCTTCCTCATTACCACCAACTCCTTTATGGGCAGGAACCCATACAAACTGGATTAATATTCCCTGTTGACTAATTGCAAATATGATATTATTAATTTCATTCAATAAGTCCTGTCGGCATGATGATTCTCCATTTTGAATGGAAGTGAGAGATGACATAGAATCAGAACAAATAACTGCCTTAGGGGGCCTAACTTCTTCTATCCAATGCAATGCAATATTAATGGCTGTCATTTCTGCTGCAAATATGGACAAATGATCTGATGTTCTCTTTTTAATTGAGATTTTATAATCAGGGATGTAAGCTGCAATACCCGTTTTACCCTCTGAATCTTTAGATGCATCTGTATAAATCTGTGTTGTATTATAGTACCTACTTTCTAAATATTGCTCTATGTTCTGATACACTTCTCTATATATACAGTACAGGCCAAAAGTTTGGACACATTACTATTTTTAATGTTTTTGAAAGAAGTTTCTTCTGCTCATCAAGCCTGCAGTTATTTGATCAAAAATACAGAAAAAAATGTAGTATTGTGATATATTATTACAATTTAAAATAATTGGTTTTCAATTTATTATACTTTAAATTATCATTTATTTCAGTGATGCAAAGCTGAATTTTCAGGATCATTACTCCAGTCTTCAGTGTCACATGTGACATCCAGTCAATCACATGATCCTTTAGAAATCACTCTAATATTCTGATTTATTATGAGTGTTGGAAACAGTTCTGCTGCCTAATATATTTGATGAATAAAAGGTTAAAAAGAACTGCATTTATAAAAAAAAAAAAAAAAAAAAATTAATATAAATCTTCTTTATTATCACTTTTTATCAATTTAACACATCCTTGCTGAATAAAATTATTGATTTATTTAAAAAAAAATAAAGAAAAAAATGACTGACCAGTAGTGTATATTGTTGTTATAAAAGATTTCTATCTTGAAAACATTTGCTTCTTTTTTTTTCTTTTCTTTTTTCTTTTTCTTTTTTTTTTATTCATCAAAGTATCCTAAAAAAGTATCACAGGTTGTGAAAAAATATTAAGCAGCAGAACTGTTTCCAACTTTGATAATGAATCATCATATTAGAATGATTTCTAAAGGATCATTTGATAGACTGGAGTAATGATCCTGAAAATTCAGCTTTGCATCACCGAAATAAATGATAATTTAAAGTATAATAAATTGAAAACCAATTATTTTAAATTGTAATATATCACAATATTACATTTTCTGTATTTTTGATCAAATAAACACAGGCTTGATGAGCAGAAGAAACTTCTTTCAAAAAAAAATTAAAAATAGTAATGTGTCCAAACTTTTGGCCTGTACTGTGTATATATATATATATATATATATCTCTGGTTTCCATGTTCAACATAGGGGAGCAGAACAGCCAAGGAGGAGTTGATACCAGGGGTACTGTCTTACTACAAGTGATATCATCTATTTCCATTTGATTTGCTAGTTTATTACCAACCTAACCAAAGCTACAAATCTGGGTTCTACCATACTCCCAACACTCATTAAGAACTTTCTTAGTAGGGTGTGATTCATCATGTCCATTTAAATTAATCCAGTACGCCATACTCAATTTAAGACGTCTGAGGCTTAAAGGTATTTCTCCTGTTTGTACTTGCAACGCTGGTATGGAAGAGGTTCTAAATGCTCCGCAACATATCCTCAAACTTTTAGCCTGCATTCTATTGATTTCACTAAGCAATGTCTTAGATGCTGAAAGATACAATACATCCATAATCCAAAACCGATCTTATCAATGCAGTATAAATTATTTTAAGGGACATCCCTGAAGCTCCTAGTTGTATCCTGATAAACATTAATGCCTTTTTTGGACTTCTCAATTATTCTCTGAATGTGTGAGAGGCAGCTGCAGCCCCGCAGACTCACTTCTTGCTAGACACCAGTGGCTGGACACCAGTGGATGGACAGCAGACGTCATTTCCGTATCGTCATTCACTTTTCAAATTTGACGCGCCATGCAGATGTCAGCGGTAAGAAAAAATAATAAACTGTCGATGATTTATAGGTCATGTCAGAATTAAAATGCACAAACTAGCTAGTTAAAAAAAAAAAACGTCTTGTTTTCAAGGTACTGTGTCGTGTTTTTTAAACAATAGATTTTCCAATTAAATCGTTCTTTGAGTGGTATGATTTAATATTGTAAATACGTTTTTTTTTCACTTGGATGTGTGAAGATTGTACCCAGTTAACGAGATCTCATAGAACAGTCTTGGCAGAGAATAATCTAAAATGCTAGGTTGTCTATGCACACGAGAGTTTGCTAGCTAGCTATGTTTTTTTGTTTTTTGTTGAAGTAGTACTTTTCCCTATGCACGTGTAAATGCCTGATGTTAAATAGGTTTATGATCTGTTCTTCGGTCTACCTCAGGCAAACTTAAAACTCCAAAATTGATTAAGCAATCAATTAATTCAGCTTTAATTTTCTTTTTCAAAAATTGTTTGGGAATCGCAATTTGGAAGTGGTCAGCTATTATTAACAATTCATCTTTCCTGCATTTATCAATCACCTCTAATGAGGGATTATCCACAAAGCTCTGCAAGTTAAACGCCATCAAACCTCATCACGATGTGCCACCAGACTAAATTTGCTCTACCTAATACACTTCCACCTGTAGCCAATTAACACATCTCACTCCTCAAAAGAGAAAAACAATCAATTTTTTTAGGACGAGCCCCCAATTATGTTACGTTCACATAATGTATTTGGCATCTAGAGGTTATGAAACGTAACAGACAAAATAAAAATAGAGAAAGTTGTTTAAAGTAATATTCTTGCACTCTATTGAGGAGATATAATGGGATAAATTAAGAAACAGGCAGAGACCAAACTGTATTTGTACTTGCTTTTAGTAAGTAATATAAATTTGATATAACAAAACACCCAATAATACAAACAGTGAATCAAATATACGTCCAAACAATATATTTACAAATTATATACAACATAAACGATAAATGATTACAAAGCGAGGGACAAGAGCGGTGCTAAAGAAAAGAAATAAATAAAAAACAAAACAAGAACTAAACCCCAGAACAAACACTAAACTCAAGTAAAGAAAGCAAAGAAAATAATCTTCAGCGTAAAACGCCACTAAATACCCTACCTAATAAACAGAAATACATAAGTTGGCACCCACTCATAAACTAGTGTGTTAAATAGTTTTTACTCTGCGTGTTGTAAAATGTATATCACGTGATGTACTAACCTGGTCCCATCGCTATGCAACGATGAAAGACTTAACAAGCTCAGAGAAAATCAAGAGTCGGATCACAGCATAAACGCAGTAAAACAGCGTTACGAAGAGCTCAGAGTAAACTTTAACACACCAAAACTAAACAATAACAAGCAAGAAACAAATGACCACAAGAGAGCAAAACAAAGGAGAGACGAAGAAGCCGCTCTCCCGCACTGGCATCATTTCCGGATCTTTATACGCACACCCCAGTCTCTGATTGGTTCTCGGGCTGTCAGGTGAACTCAATGAGTGACAGGAACATCCTCCAATCACAAGAGAGAGAGAGAAAAAACAAAACAACCCTCCCAAACCACACAGGACGTAACATGATGTTTAAAGCGCTTTGGTGGCCATGGGTCTGTTGAAAGCGCTATATAGCCTAAATCCAATCCATCATTTTACATATTTTGTATAGGAGAATGTTAACATTTATATAAGTTTTTTGTATAACTAAAGTTTTTTTTGTTTTTGTTACCACACTATTTTTTACAGTCCGTCACACACACAACTTTTCACCTACATTGTTCCTTTTTTTTTGGAAAGTTATTACCGTATTTTTCGGACTATAAGTCGCTCCGGAGTATAAGTCGCATCAGTCAAAAAATGCCTCATGAAGTGAAAAAAAACATATATAAGTCGCACTGGACTATAAGTCGCATTTATTTAGAAATTTATTTCACAAAATCCAAGACCAAGAACAGACATTTAATCAGGAAAGGCAAGTTATTCAACTACACAGTAGCACACAGAACAACATACTGAATAGGTGTCCAGTATGTTAACGTAACACATTAACGCCCGTTTCACACATACTCCGTTTGTAGTGCGTATATTTTTCCGTACCCTTGTTAACAGGTCAGAGCTTTCACAATGCACGCGGTTGCAGTCCGTCGATCCGTTCCAGGTGCGGTGTATACAGCAGTGCTGCGATCGTTTCCGCACCGAGTCTATTTTTGCTGTGCTGCACGCGCTGAATTAAAGTGACAGCACACGGTTTGTGGTCAAAATGAATACAGATTGACCAGATTGACATGAAAATGTAGAAATTTCATCATAAATGCATTTAATTAAATACTATTTTTTTTACTACTACTATTATTTTTCACAGTCATCTTTTTACTTTAAGCGTTGGTAAATCAAGGAAAACTACAATTTACTTCAACAAGGCGACATAATGAACAACACTCGTCTCATTCGTGGAGGTGGAAAAACAAGTTATTTGTGACATGCAAGATTTATTGTATAAAGATTTAAATTATGCAAAAGAAAGGGTATGAGTCTGCTGTTTTTGTCAATTTTAAGTTTTAATTTAAAATGTATGCGATTTTAATATAAGTGCATGGTTAAATATTTTACCACTTGCTTGAGCAACTTAATATATAATTATATAGAAGTAATGCATTGAATAATAGTTTGTTTAAATTGTGTTTAAACGTGAATACGTCTATTTAAGAGTATACGTATAAAGAGAATCGCAATGCTGACAAAAATCGTTGTCTTTTTTTTTAAATAAAATTTGCTGATAACTTCTGGATTTGAAATACAATGTGTTTGGGGTTACAGCCGCGGGTCAGTTACGCACTGCAAACGCAGCTTATGTGAAAGCACTTTAGCGCGTGCTGCTCCTGCACAGCATATGCACCGCACACGCACTGCACACGTTATTCAGCTACACAATAGCATAAAGAACAAATATCTAGGAGGCTGAATAAGCTAAATTAACATAAGCCAGCGAGTCCAACAAGCAAGTTACCAGTACAAGTTCACCAAGCTCCCGCGATCTCATTCCTCATCATTTTCTTCATCATCCGTGTCGCTTCTGAACAACTCCGCCAACTAGAGCGCCCCCTCGCGGCTGTAGACGGTAATGTTTTCTCTTGGTTCATCTCAGTCTGAATTAATTTTGATATATAAGTCGCACCTGACTATAAGTCGCAGGACCAGCCAAACTATGAAAAAAAGTGCGACTTATAGTCCGGAAAATACGGTAATTGGATTTTTGTAAACTCTTATGAATTATAAGGTACTACCGGTATTTCATATGTGTCACTATACTTATTACGTAAACAATCTATTAATACTACCCTCTTCTTTTAGGCAAATCACATTAGTGTGCGTAAAGGGACGGAGCTACCACCAATACAGAAATGCACAGAGTGCTGCAGCCGGTATCACTGCCCGCTGTGCAATTCAAAAATTTGAGGAGGTTTGTCTAGAGGTGATCCTCTCAGACGGAGATGCCGCCTACCTTACCCTGTCATTACAGTTTTTTACAATCGCTATGACAGATTTTTCAATACATTTAACAAGTTTCCTAAACTCTTAACACACCAACACACCTAAAACACACAATTGGCAAAACGATTAATTTCATGCTCAAAATCACACATTATAAACTAAACTGCAAAACTAATTTTCAAAATACAATAATACACTAACACAATACACCATGTCTACCAAAACATTAACACATGTTCTCTTACACCAGGAACATTTAGTCAATCATAGCACAATGTCATAAAAAACACTAACATCAGCTGAAATTACAGAAACTACATTATTTTATATGTGTCAGGTCTGCCCTTATACAACATACATATTATTCTATAGATATATTATACTATATCTATTATATCTATAGATATTATATTGATCATAGATTGTGTTTTGCACTGCAGTTTCTTTTGAAGTCTCTCTACATTTTTGTTTTGTTTGTAATGTAAATGCATTTTGTTGTTGTTTTTTTTGCAGCAGAAATTCAATACAACAAAATAAATGACCCTTCTTAGAGTAGCTTTATGGAATGTATGGTTTATGAAAAAAAGATGACAGAGACAGAATTACTGCTGTAACGGCTTTATTTGCAACAGGACATTTATAGCTGCCATTTACAGTATTACTGTATGTGAAAATACAAAATATACAAACAGAAAAGGCCATCTTCTAATCTGCCCGGTCTTCTGCATTTGTCCACATGTTCTCATCCACATTACACCTGATATCTTCCCTGGCAAGGCATCTTGGGAAGAATCTTTTACAGTAACATGCCTTATCCACCACTGGCAGTGTTCAGCTGTGAGGTCTTGGTATGCAGCATCTTTTGCATACAGGAGGGACATTTGGTCCTGTGGACTATGGTGAAAAACCTTTCATCTCCAGGCTGAGAAAACTCCTCAATGGGGTTGAGGAAAGGGAAGTAAGGGGCAAGGAAAATGGACATCATCCTCTGATGGGCGTCAAACCAGGCTGTGACTAGACGGGAATGGTGGAATGCCACATTGTCCCATATTTGCATAACTTCAATCAGCTGTTTCTCACTAGCAATGGAATAATGTGAAAATACAAAATATACGAACAGAAAAAGCACCAGAAGAATAATAAAAAAAAAAGAGTCATCTTCTAATTATTTGCATAATTCAATCGGCTGTTTCTCAGTAAGAATAGAATAAAATACAGGGGATATATTTGTGTTTCAATTCACAATATAAGCAGCTGTTTACCTTGACTTTAGCCTGTACGGTTAGGTTTAGAACATGGTGTTATCTGTTCTGACATACAGTGTTAAAGCATTGGTAAATTTGGCAGTAAAAATTCATTGTTTTGGTCTTGTTTGAGCTTGTGTGTAAAAGAAGTTCAAGCATTTTAAATTTGTGTTAATTGTATGCATTTTGTGTTAAAGCAACAAGAACTGTGTTAATAGTATAGCTTACACAGGCGGATGTAGTGCTAACTGTGTTAAGAGTTTTGGAAAGTTGTTAAAAGTATTGAAAAATCTGTCATAGCAATCGTAAAAAACTGTAACATGTACAGCCTTGAGGGATGTGGTGAGCAGTCTAGAATTTAGACACCGGGCCCATTATGCTTGGCTGGAGAGTAAGTTTTTAATCAATTTTTCATTTCTGTATTGGCCTTGAATCAATACTTGTACTCTAATATAGTTAAATATAAACATGCTCATTCTAATCATATTGTACATCTGTTCTTGCTTTAGGTGTGGTGAATGTCAAAAAACTGCCCCAGGCTGTAAGAGACATGTGTGTCCCTTTTAAAATTGTACAATGCAGAAATTGCAGATGTTTTTTCAAAGACTGGGTGGGGTACTGTGGAAACGGAAGACGTGGAGACCTGCGAGGGTTTTATACAGACCCTGAATTTCCTGAGCATTGCCCAGACTGCCAGTTTTAGGGGGCAGGAATGAGGTGTGGTGTGCACAGTGTGCAATAGTTTATTTGGAACTGTTCATGTTTTATTTTCTCTTGAAATAGGGACTTCCCCCACATCCTTACGGGCCTGACTGTGGCATCTTCATTCTGATGGTCAGATTTGACTAATTTTACTAATTAGATTGTGTAATTTCCAATAAATATTGCAAAACCATGAAGTGTTAATTTGATCTGGATTGTTTGGTAAATTGTCTGATCATGTGAATCTACGTATATTTTAAAAACAGAAGTGGTTACATTTACAAAAAAAAAATAAGAATTGAATATCCAAATGGGCAAGGCAAAAAACTGTGGTCAATTAACATGTACAAGTCTGTTGTACTGACAAAACGTTATAGTCCATTGATCTAGACTGAATTTAAGTCACAAAAAATAGTGATATGATCTGAACAATATATATTTTCAAGGTGGTTCTTGTGAATGCAGTTTGCATGAATTATTGATGTTATAATATTAAGTATATTATTGAGAATTGTTTTATGTAAAGAGATATGATAAAGATCATATTTCAATTTGCACACAGCTTTGACAATACGGAAAAGAGGTGTGCAATTAAGCCTGCAAAGAATGCTGTCTATCCACTGGTGAAAACAGAAAATAAATATGCTGTCTATCCATAGGTGAAAATATAAAAATAAATATACTGTCCATCCAGAGGTGAAAATATAAGATAAATATATGTCTATCCAGAGGTGAAAATATAAAATAAATATACTGTCCATCCAGAGGTGAGAACTAAATATGCTGTCTATCCAGAGGTGAAAATATAAAATAAATATATGTCAATCCAGAGGTGAAAATAGGAAATAAAATTGCTGTCCATCCAGCGGTGAACAGAAATTAGCGGCGAAACGGAAATGACGGAGAAAATGGAAATGACGTATAGGCTGTCTATCCACTGGTGTCCAGCCAGTGGTGTCTAGCCGGAGGTGAGTCTGCGGGGCTGCAGCTGGATGCTATTGGGAATGTGTCACAAAACCTTCTTCTTCTTTGTGTTTATTATTGGCGGGTCGCAGCTTTTTAGGTGCGCCACCTCTGTACTGGAGTGTGAAGTGATTTCAGTCTAGGGGCCCTATCTTGCACCCAGCGCAATTGACTTTGTACACCGACCAGGGACGGATTATGACTTGTAAAGGCCCTGGGGCCAGTTATCTCCAAAGGCCCCCCCAGCCCCCCCTCAGATCGATAATAAAATCGTTTTTCGATAAATATAATGCACAATGTTGTTGGTGAAGACAGGGCTGCCAAATCTCACGCATCGTGTTGGCACTGTTCTCCGTTTTTTCACGCAATGAAAAATCCCGAAGCAAAGAGGCCACTGACACCAACAGACAAGACAAGGCAGGTTACTTTTGATTACTTTTGGCCGGATTAACAATTTCCTGTGCCCTGGGCAACAAGACTCAAGGCCCCGGCGTAGTTAGGGGGGTTCGGGGGCATGCTCCCCCGAGAAAATTTGGATTTCTCTGATCTACATATGTGCAATTTAGGACTTTTGAAGGCCAAAAAATTATAAGAAATAGGCTAGCTTTAAAACCTTGTCATTAGATTATTTTTCAATACCTGCTCTCCTCATCTTCATATTTCTTTTTCTCCCAGTCTTCTTATCCTGGCCTATTTCTTCCCCTCCTAAAGCTGAACTTAGTCTTTTCATTTTCGTCTGTGTCAGTGACGAAAGTAAACATAGGCTCAACTGATTTTATACGTTTTATGAATCATTTTCTTAGACAAGTTAATTCACTCAAGGCTACCAGGAAAGCTGTAGCCTAAGTCGGTATTGCCATTAGGAACCTTCTGCAAGCTTTGGAATTTGAAAACGACTGTTTTTAAATGTTAAAAGTAATTTTAAATAATACACATTATAGACTACGTTTACCGCAGTTGGTGGATTTGGCAGACGTTCCCTTAAGCATTGTGCTCTGTGGAAACTCGTCAATGCATTCTCAGGTATAATTATGCAGCATTAATGCACAAATGATTTTGAATGAATATTTTCATCATGTCGATATGCAATGGTCACATAATATTAAAACTAATCTTGCTATTGATATCTTTGTTAGACTACCAATCTCACTCATTTAACTTACAATAGAGAGAACAGGACTGGCACGAATCTCTTGCTGGAAACTTTGATTAACAGCTGATATCATCATCATAACCTTAAATGCAATGTGCTCTACCTAGTATTGTTCTAACTTAGTTATGTTATGTAAGGACATAAGATCAGCAGATCTTATACAGATTCTTAAATTTGTAACTCCACAGGGCCTTCATATTCACATAGGGCCCAACAGTTCCAGGGAGCCCTCATAGTCCAAGTGCCTTGTTTAAGAGGCCTTGTGTAGGCTATGGTACACATATATTACAGAATTAATAAACATTTGTTTTCATTGTTAATGGGTTTTCTGAACCAAACTGGATTGCGTGGCCTTAAACCCCAGGGCCCCCCCGGGCTTCTGGTAGGCAAGGGCCCCTGGGCACTGGCCCCATAGGCCCGGTCAGTAATCCATCCCTGACACCGACGCATGTATCATTCCTATTTTGCACCCGCGCAAAGCGCGCTTTTCCCTCCACAGAAGCACGTCGTTAAACTAGGGAATGAACTTGCGCTCCCTGGGCGGTTCAGCGCAAAAAAGGAGGTGTGTTCCCTTCCGGCGCAAACGTTCCTTCATGCTATTTTGCAGGTTTAGAAAACAATTGCGCCACTAACCAGGAAAAAATAGTTTAAAGTCAGTGGCGCGTTGCGCATGTTATTCATATGCTATTTTAAGGGCGCATGCTTGTCATAATCAATGTAGCGTGTGCACAACGCGCATACACTTTGATTCTCTCATCTACACAGAAGCAGCAGTTTTCATTTTTGCAAATCATATTACGATAGATAGATAGATAGATAGATAGATAGATAGATAGATAGATAGATAGATAGATAGATAGATAGACAATTTATTATAAAAGCATACATCTAGCTTACACATTTACCCAAATTATCATACGCCTTTTTAACCGAAGTTAATTTGGGTGGGTTTCTCCATCCCCAACGTCCCTGACGAGAGCGTTGCTCTCCTTGGCTGTGAACCGATCCTGGCGCGCGCCTGGCAAAGCACGCCGTTATAATAGGACTCCGCTATAGAACAAGCGCGCCTGCTCTTAAAGGGAATGTGAGATGACGCTCTGATTGGTTTATTTCACGTTACGCCCAAACCACACCTATGAATAATGAAGCTACTTCAGACCAACCCATTTTAGATTTGCGCCGGGCGCAAGAGTCATTTATCCCGCCGGGAAAATAGCAACAGCGCCAAGACCCGCCCACAAAGTTACTTGCGCTTTGCGCTTTGACACTTGCGTTTCAGATCGTTAAAATAGGGCCCTTGGATGTATAACATGATGATATCTATATTCTGTTTTTAAGTCTACTATTCTTAATGAATTTTAAAACTATCTGTAGTTTTACCAGACCCTTTTTGATGTAGCTGGTTGTAAATTATTTACATCCTATGTTCTGTAGTTTTCTTTTAGTTGATTTCTTTCCTGTTCATAGAACAGAATAACAACACATGATCAATTGTTTCCATTACTTGGCATAGTTCATATAATACTACTGTGTTTTCCTATTATATTAAGTTTTGTATGGCCCATCCTTAGTCATGTTAAAAAGTATCTGATCTTCTGCTTAAATTTTTGTGTCATTTTACTTTGTCTCACGCTGTTGTGTATATTATAAAAATGTGTTCCTGTTTTACATTCATTCCAATTTCCTTGGCATTTCTGATTGTAAGGTTCTTTAATTATACTTTTTCCTTCATCCTACTTAAAAGTACCACAAGCCAAACAGTCTAAAATCCAACATGCAGAGGTCAGGCAAATAACTATACTCCAGAGAACCAGTCCAAAGTCAAAAAAGTAGGAGAATGAATATCACAAAAAATACAAAAAGGGAATGAATATATACTTGAAGATATGAGTCTCTTTATATAGGGCGTCTGAGTATGTGTGTGAATTGATATCAGGTGTTTGTGATAAGACCGGTGATTTAGAGCACTGCAAGGCAAATAATTTAATAATGCACACAATATTATGACGATAAGGGATTGTGTGACACAGACAATTTCCTCTGGCCCAGATGTGGCTCACAGCTTGTAAAATGATTCCCATTTATTGATGTGGGATAAACATCAATTTACATCATAAACATCAAAAACATCACTTTTCCATACACTGAAAAGTGCCTTTTTTTATGTGGCGCAGGTCTGGCCCAAAGACAGATCCGGCTGAGAGTCGCAGGAAATATGTGGCCCAGAAACTGGCAGTAAAACCCAAATTCATCCATTTAAAAAGATGAAGGGTTTTTATTATAAAATTAACAAATACACTTTAATATAAACATGTACAAGCAATGAACAATTACACTATAATATTAACATTTACTTTTTACACGACAAAATAACAAGCAAATTATATTTAATGCCTCCTCCATAATCATTTCCCATTTCATGCATCAAATGAGGTCGTGAAGTGCCAATTTTTTTCAAGTCCCGCTGTTTGGACCTTTCGATTTTTTAATTTAATTTTTTTTAAATGTTTGAAGAAGAAAAAAAAAATCAGACCTTCCGATACAGCATGAAGTTCAAAACTTCAAACGTCATCAATCACGTGGTATTGTCATTTCGATACAAACATCGGTATCAACCGTCCCATCACTACTTGCAATGGCAAAAGTTTATTTAACAAAAACGCCAATAAAAGTCATATTATGGGATTCGAACTGCGTTAAAAAAGCAGCCGAATTGATGTCCAAGTGTCGTATCACAATGAGCTATCACATAGGGACAGAATACACAAGGTTATTGATGTACATATCATTCAAAAGTCTTCTTTGTTTCATTATGGGAAGTGATTGGGAAGTGATTTGGTTTTAAAAGAAAAGGACCAATAGGGGGGAAGGCCAAAAGGTGCACAAAGGTGTGAAAATGTTCTCTTGAAAAAAACTTTGATGGGATTACTTGCCATGGCAACAAATGGCTATAGCATACGTCCACAACATACATCCGATTTGGTATCATTTCGGATGTATACGGATATATACAGACCCATGGAATTTGAGCTATCCGGCCAGTATACTCCTGGATTCTTCCGAATTTCAGCAGTGTATACAGGAGTATACTGGTCCGGATACACCTCTTTTCATGCAGTGCCTGTTAACTTGTGCCTCAAGCCCTCAGTTGAAGAGACATTTGAATTCCAATAAGATTCAACCACTCAACTCATATTTTCTGGATGTGTAACTGTATTTTAAACGTGCTGTTGGTTTAATATAGATTTGTGTGTCCGATTGTAACATGATTTTTCTCTACCAGTGTAAACGTATTACAGTTTTTTTCCGATTGCTAAACAACAGTGAGCACAACTGGAGCTACATGTGCAAAACTCTAACTACAGTCTGCACTACCAACAGTCACCTGAGCTAAACAGTTCACATCACCTGCAAAACTCACTCCAAGCAACACAACTCTTACAGTTTTTTTCGATTGCTAAACGACAGTGGGCACAACTGGAGTCACATGTGCAAAACTCTAACTACAGTCTGCACAGCAGCAGTTCATGTGGACCAAACTCTAGTTCGTTTTTCATTGCTTGAACACAGTTTTCAAAACTCTACACACTTGTCCCATGACTTTAACCACAACCTGCACAACACTGTGGATTTACAGCACTTTGTTCAAATGCTAACACACTGCTGTCAAAACTGTGAACCACACATTCAAAACAGAATAGATTTCAGCCTTGTGCCTTTCAAACACTGCTGATTGCAATTTCAGCTTACAGTTTTTTTCAATCGCTAACAAGCGCTTACCCATACTTCAGATAATTTTTCTAAACTCTTAACACAGACTCACACCTACAAAACACAATTGGCCAAATGGTTAATTGTCTTCTCAAAAACACATTTAGTTAAATATACACTAACTCTTCATTTCAAAACAGAACACATGTTTATCTGTGCACACACTAACTTTACCAAAACACTGGAAATCTGACTCAAAATGAAATTATTCTGTCAAAGAATAACACTTGTTTTCACTTCACAAGGTACATGCAGTCAATCAAAGTACACCAGGTTTCAAAATACTGGCTATTGTTGACATTACTAAAACTGCATAGACTTTTATGTTTCAGTTTTACAGGTATCTGCATGCAAAACATGCAATCCACCGTTTTACACTAAATTTCTTGGTTGGGAACTGTATGTCCACATGTACAGTACTGTTCACATTCATAAACATTCCAGTAAAAAGCAAATCAGTTTTTATTCCTTTACTGTTTACTACAGGAGGTACAGTAGAAAAATATCCATGAAACACACAAGAGCATTCTGAACAAAAAAACAACAGCAAAAACATTACATTTTGTCCAGGTCGACGCCTTTTGGCCAGATTGAATCCTGCCTCATCTATGTATATGAATTCATGAGGGGCCTGGTTGGCCTCCAATTCCATAACTCTCAAAACAAAGTTTATGTAAATCATATCATCACTGTATACTATACTGTACTGTAACATATTACTGTGTAGGTTACCTACTTGCAAAGTGCAAAGCTTATAGAACTGGACATTGAATTGAATATACAGTACACTATATCTGGACATATTGTCGTTGTAGCTCCTTGACTCTCTCACTGATATATTGTTTTTGAACTGATATCATTGCAGAAGCAGAGTTTTTTTTTAAAAAAACTTTCATATTGTAAAATATTAGTACAATTTGAAATAACTGATTTCTTTTTAAAAATATGTATGTCATGTGTAAAATGTAATTTACAGTATTTCTGTGATGAAAAGCTGGATTTTCAGCATCATTACAGGAAGATGCATATGGACTCGAAAAGCTTGTTTCTTCATGACATTGTTCAAAAAGCAACACATTTTGCTAGCAATCAAAATCACATTTTGCTAAAATCATGAAATTTACAAAAATGGTAAAAGTTTCATGTAAATGGTAAATAAATGCAGTCCATACTGTATCTAAGGTTTGGAATATTGTTTTTGCTGTTGTGGGATGTTGTGTGTTAACATTTGTAAATACTACAAAAACACTCTATAATTTTGTTGGGAGGTATAGCTTGTCTGTTAAGAAAATTTAAGCATTATGGAAATGTGTTCACTGACTGCATATTGTGTGAAAAATACAAGAAATATGTGAATGGTATGGCCACAAAAGACTGATGCTGTGCTAATTGTGTTTAGAGTTTTGAAAATGTGAACACTGGTTGGACAAACGCTTGTTAGCGACTGAAAAAAACTGTAAAGGCTCCCATACACAAAAGAAATATATTTGAAATATATTTTTGGAATATATGCAAATATTCGAAATTGGCCCACTAAATATATTTTAGTTACAGTATTAGTATGTAAATATATTTCACACTTACAGTAACATCATATATTTTTGTTATATTTCAGAATATATTTCAAAATGATAAATATAAGTGACCAACAATGCAAATATATTTCAGTGTATTTGGAATATATGCCACATCTATTTTTTACACTTTACTGTAAAATATATTTCAATATATTGTTTTTCTGTATTGGTGGAGGTGGAAAGTGTTTGGTCACCACCCACATGACCAAATGTCTCTTTTGGAAGCCATGCGTGCCGGATGTGAGGACACGAGTCCAGAGGACTGCCAGGGATATAAGGCACTCCAGAAGGTTCTTCCCCAGGTGCATGGCAAGAGAGAACATTAGATGTGATGTTGATGAAAACCTGTGGCCTGATGCTAGAGAGAGGCAGGATTAGCCCCTCAATTATTTGTTTGAATTACAGTATGTACTTTTAGTTTCTACCTTTTTTCTCATTACTGTAATTCCGTAAATTACTACAGACTATTGAAGCAAACTGCTAATTTTCATTTACCTTAAAGAATTGTTATGTTCTAAAAAATTAAATAAATCACGTGAAAGAATGTCACTCTTTTCTTTGAAGAAAATATTACTTTGTATGAAGTCACTGAAATTGTTCAAACTGTAAAGATGAAAAGTTAGTATTTTCTGTATTGGTGTTTGATGCTAGTGTTTTTACTCTCAGTGTGTTCTGAGTGACAGTGTGTGTTATCTCAGTGAGGGTTGTGCATAGTGTTTGGCTGCACTGAGCCTGTTTTGAGCCATGTGTTAAGAGTTGTGTTGCTTGGAGTGAGTTTTGCAGGCGATGTGAACTGTTTAGCTCAGGTGACTGTTGGTAGTGCAGACTGTAGTTAGAGTTTTGCACATGTAGCTCCAGTTGTGCTCACTGTCGTTTAGCAATCGAAAAAAACTGTAACACATGGCTCAAAACAGGCTCAGTGCAGCCAAACACTATGCACAACCCTCACTGAGATAACACACACTGTCACTCAGAACACACTGAGAGTAAAAACACTAGCATCAAACACCAAAACAGAAAATACAAACTTTTCATCTTTACAGTTTGAACAATTTCAGTGACTTCATACAAAGTAATATTTTCTTCAAAGAAAAGAGTGACATTCTTTCACATGATTTATTTACATTTTTAGAACATAACAATTCTTTAAGGTAAATGAAAATTAGCAGTTTGCTTCAATAGTCTGTAGTAATTTACGGAATTACAGTAATGAGAAAAAAAAGGTAGAAACTACTGTAAAAGTACATACTGTAATTCGAACAAATAATTGAGGGGCTAATCCTGCCTCTCTCTAGCATCAGACCACAGGTTTTCATCAACATCACATCTAATGTTCTCTCTTGCCATGCACCTGGGGAAGAACCTTCTGGAGTGCCTTATCCATCCCTGGCAGTCGTGTCCTCACATCCGGCAAGCATGGCTTCCAAAAGAGACATTTGGTCATGTGGGTGGTGACCAAACACTTTCCACCTCCACCCATACAGAAAAAATATATATTGAAATATATTTTACGTAAAGTGTCGAAAATATATGTGGCATATATTCCAAATACATTGAAATATATTTGCATTGTTGGTCACTTATATTTATCATTTTGAAATATATTCTGAAATATAACAAAAATATATGATGTTACAGTAAGTGTGAAATATATTTACATATATTTAACTAAAATATATTTATTGTGCCAATTTCGAATATTTGCATATATTCCAAAAATATATTTCAAATATATTTATTTTGTGTATGGGAGCCTTTCAGCTGAAATTGCAATCAGCAGTGTTTGAAAGGCACAAGGCTGAAATCTATTCTGTTTTGAATGTGTGGTTCACAGTTTTGACAGCAGTGTGTTAGCATTTGAACAAAGTGCTGTAAATCCAGAGTGTTGTGCAGGTTGTGGTTAAAGTCATGGGATAAGTGTGTAGAGTTTTGAAAACTGTGTTCAAGCAATGAAAAAAGAACTAGAGTTTGGTCCACATGAACTGCTGCTGTGAAGACTGTAGTTAGAGTTTTGCACATGTGACTCCAGTTGTGCCCACTGTCGTTTAGCAATCGAAAAAAAAACTGTAAATATATTTACACTTAAATTACAATTAGAGTTGCCAATTGTACACTGCATATATTTAAAAATGGGCTTTTAACGCATTAGTCATACATTTGAACACTTTCTGAAAGAAATATCCAATAAAGTAATGAAGTAAATTCCATGCATGAAGTAAACTTTTAAAAAAATACTCAAATTGAACTTTAAATATACTACAACTTCAGGATATTAAATAATGTATTTTTCCAGTGCATTGTTCAATGACAATTTTGAGCATACAGTTTATAATTTACCTAAAATATATTTTAAAGTAATGTTCAAATAAGTACACTTTAAAGAAATACACAGAACTTTCATTTTAAGTAAATTTTTCTAAAATATATTTTTTAGAAAATATACTGAATTACATTTATTGTAAAATGTGTTAAAAGTTGTATTGTGAAACATCGGTAAAAGTATGATGCTAATATACTTTTTTATTTATTTAAAGAGTTAGTACAAATTTGTGTTAGTATATTTGCAATAGACTATTGAAAAAGGAATATATTTGTAATACAATAAATATACAGTACATATTTTTCACCAGGGTATGCACATGTTTCTGTGATGGGTAGGTTTAGGGATCAGAGGTCGGGTTAGGCCAAATAAAACATCATTAATCTGATTTAAAATCAATGGAAGTCTATGCAATGTCCTCACTAGTGTGTGTGTGTGTGTGTGTGTGTGTGTGTGTGTGTGTGTGTGTGTGTGTGTGTGTGTGTGTGTGTGTGGAGGACTGTGTAGTTACTTGTATAATTATCAAGATTACAGCTATAGATTTCTGCATTTCCCGATGTGTCACAGGTTTCTTTAAAAAAAAAGAAAAAGAGTTTTTGCTGTAATCGTGTGACTGAATGCATGATGCCTTAAAATGAGTCTATAAACAACAATTAGTCCTAATGAGCGAGTTTTAAGTATATTATGAGTTCAGAATCACCCGACACTCAAAAATAAGTCTTAGAGCTGAAGTGGAAAGCATTGTTGGTAATTGTTGGTAAATCATTGTTGGTTGATTTTTTAGATGTGTAAACAAAGATCCAGCTTACAGAAATATTTTCTAAGAAAGTTTAGGGAATTATCTCATTAAGTTATGAAAACGAAATTCCTGGATGATTCAAAACATCTTACAAGTCTTTTTTAGTTAAACGAACGTTAAGAGAACATTCCATTTTATTGTTATGGAAACATTATAGACTTAGACATTATTATAACATCATAATGTTACTTTTGAATGTTCTCTGAAAATTCTGTAACTAGTTACATTCAAAATATGTTAGATGAATGTCTAACTAAAATGCTTCAGGAAAAAAAAAAGGTTCCATGAACACTGTTTAAATAATGTTTTTGTGCTAACATTTTGAGATCTGAACAAACATTCTATTAATGTTACTGGAAGAATATTTGTTCACAACTTAAAAAGAACCTTTCCAGAATGTTAGCTCAAGTTCTAAGAAGGTTCCCTGTGTTTGCACTGCAGACGAGAGATGCTGTACCTGTAAACATGTAAATGCAGCTCAAAAGCAGCTCATTCCACAGGCCTTTATAAAGATAATCCAATCTAATGTCTGCATGATATATCTGGTGTTGCTCTTGTGCTGTAGTTCTACAGGATTGAGAAATATTTCATCAACAAATGAAGGAGCCGGAATCCTGCACAACAATTCACTGTTGATTTATGGGCAACAAACTTTAAACAAGGGAATGTGTTTAACAGGACAGATGCAGTGAGTTTATATCAGCACAGATCCAATAAGATCATTACGGATCATTCTGATATTGAAAAAATGAAACCTGTATGTATTTTACATACAACAGTAATTCAAAGTTTTTTTCATGCAAGTAAAAAAAATAAACATGAATAATCAGACATATAAAATGAAATTATATTCATTGTTTATCAAGTACAAGCTAAATGTGCTGCACTTTCAATTTCCTTTATAGCTTTTTTAAAACTATATTGTGAAAAATGATTGTTGGTAATAATTTTAGTTGCACTAAGACGTGCTGATAGCTATTCTTAGATTTGGCTATTGACACAAAAAATGACACAAATTCATTATAATAGGATACAGTACTCTGAAAAAATCTAAATCTAAAGTACAATGATGTAAATATGCACAGTGCAGTTCTCAGTGCGGCCATAGTGACTATCAGAAGAAAGTCATATACACCTAGGATGGCTTGAGGGTGAGAAAATTTATATTTCATTAGTCTTTATCTCCCTCTCCTGGTACGACAAAAACACACATTCAGATTCTATATTTTCTCTGTAACAAAACTCCAACCTTTTTGAATTTATACTGTGCATTTATTCAAATAAAATGGTTAATCTATGAATGAGAAACTGTAATTTGCTGCTGTGAAATAAAAAGTGTTTCACTGCCACCTCATCGGGTCTGTCCAATGATCAATGAAATCTAAATGAAGTCTTAATTTATAACAATGAAGTCAATGTATCTTCAGTCTCTGTTAATTCTGTTGACTGTGAGTCTCTGTAGTGGATCCTTATTCACCATCAGATGATCATCAGAAGATCAGACAGTTAGTCATCTGAAAGTTAGTCCTAAAATAAAGCACACAGTCATATATGCAGTATGAGACATTACGTCTGTCAAATCTTTGCACTAACTAGATAAGATATATTAATTCATTCTCAAACATGATAATATAGCTTCTATTTGATGTTCAAAGTCACTGTTATAAAATTAAAAGGACATGAAAGGTCACTTTCACACAACGGACAGCTGATACAGAACCAGCAGAAATGATTGTGGTACACTCCACTCTAAATTTAATATCAGTTAATAACAAACAACCCAGATTATCTCAGATTATCACACACAGAGACAGTTAAAGGAAAATGATGAAAATATTATTTTTACAATCAGTCACAACACTATGAGCAGAATTAAACTCAACATCAAACACAGTTTAAAGTTCAGAGACCTACAGAAACTGAAGCTGAATTTAAGACTCATTATCTGACAAAATATTCACACACAATTTCCTTTTATTTCTAGTGAGTAAAACAGCTATTTGAACTTAAAATGAAAATATTATGAAAATTATTAAAAACTATTCTTACTCTAGTCTCTCCAGTTTATAATGTGGATCATCCTCCAGATCCTTCAGCAGCTTCACTCCTGAGTCTCCTAGATTATTCCCAGACAGACTCAGTTTTCTCAGATGTGAGGGGTTTGATCTCAGAGCTGAAGCCAGAGCAGCACAACCTTCATCTGTGACTCCACACTTACTCAACCTGTAGAGAACAATGACACACTCTTCACTAACTCAGATCAAAACATACAGGGCCGCATTTCCCAAAAACATAATAAACCTAAGTAGATTGTAGAAACAACTGAATGAAAGTAAATGTAATTAGTTACTGTGCTTAAGTATCTTTTTGGCTACTTTGTAGTTTTACTGAGTATAAAAGACATTAGCCAGTTTTACTTTCTAATTGATTAAATGTTTGAATAAGTATAATATGTACTCTTTACTCCAATACGTTTGTAATGAGTAATGCAATTATTTGTTACATTTTGCACGGCACCTAACTTTTTCTGTTGCAGTTTATTTCTGCTACAAAAGAAGCAATTTTGTTGTCACGGGTATTCTGAGTTTGTGTTCTGTTTGGGTGGGTTTTGTATTATGTTTCAGTTCTGGGTCTTAGTTTTCAGTTGTTTCACTGTGTTTCAGTTATCTTACTTGGTTACCCATTGTTTAAATAATCTCAGCTGTTTCTTGTTTCTTTGATTGGTTTGTCTGTCTATTTAACGCCGGTTTCACACTGCACGCGTTAGCAGAGCGTAAACAGCGCAGGAGCAGTGCGTATGGTGAGCGGGAGCAGGACACGCACGTTTTGCTTTCACACTAGCAGCGTTTGTCACGCGTGGCTGAACCGCGGCGTGTGTACAGACAGAGTACTCTATAATGGGTAAGTTGGCATTGCTTTATTTCATTTTCAAATACACCTAAGAGAAAACAAGTTTTTTTTTGGACATTTGTTTTCTTTTTAAATTGCTGTTGGTCATTTGATTGACTGTTTAAAACACAATAGATATCATCAATGCACTTTTTGGGTAAAACTGCTGTGTATTTTGGCCATGATCAATGCATTGTCACTTTAATTCAGCGTAAGCGGCGCAGCAAAAATAGACTGGGCGCCGAAACTATCAACCAAAGTAAAAAACTTGTAAAAAACCAAAATAAAAAACACTGCTGCTCCTGCTCTGCTCCTGCTACGCGCTGCCGTGCCGCCTCTGTGTGCGGTGTGAATGCTCTAATCTGTTAACATGGGCGCCGAAAAAAATGTGCGCTGCTTACGCTCTGCTAACGCGTGCAGTGTGAAACCGGCGTAAGCCTTGTGTTTCTTCTGTTCATTGGCTATGTTCATACTGTCCATCCAAATCCGATTTTTCTATAGATCCGATCAGATTTAGCAATTTGGTGTGAGGGGTTTGATCTCAGAGCTGAAGCCAGAGCAGCACAACTTTTACCTGTGACACCACAATTAATCAACCTGTAGAGAACAAAGACACACTCTTCACTAACTCAGATCAAAACATACAAGGCCGCATTTCCCAAAAACATCATAAACCTAAGTAGATTGCAGAAACAGCTGAATGAAAGTAAATGTAATTAGTTACTAGAGTTGAGCCGGATACTCGGATGAAATGAGTATCCGGTACGGATAAAGCACTTTTGCCGAGTACGAGTATTATACGAGTAATACGAGTCAATATCTGTGCTCGGATTAAATAAAAAATCTCATTGGGTAGCTGACTGTGTCTGCGTTCTGTGATAGGCTAGTCACAGTGCCCCACCCCGTACACACAGATTTATTGTGTTGCTGTGTCACGCTTTGCTCACTCACACACAGAACACTGAGAAGAGAACAGCGCTCTCTCTGTCTCTCCCTCAGTCACTCAGGTTCGCGGGTCTTTTCCGTTAAACGTTTAGGTTTTCTTCAGCTGCAGGTTTGTTTTTTACTTTGGTTTGTAGTACTTACTTATTAAGCAGTAGAGTTTTGGTAAACGTGGGGTTTGTTCAGACGTGGTGCTTGGTAGAATGCGACTCGCGTTGCGTCTCTGCCTGTCGGAGATTTTTTTTTTTTTTTTAAAACGTCAGCTGGCTCTAACCAGTTTTTGGACTTCACGCACTGAGTGGCTGACACTTTCTTCCTGTATTTCATGAAATAAATAAAGTTAGTTGTAGTATAAAACTAATAGTAATACTATATTATAAAATTAATTACCTACACACGCACGCACGCACACACACACACACACACACACTCTCTCTCTCCCCCTCTCTGCCGGTCATCTGAGTTTTTTTTTTTTTTTTTTTTTTAAACCATCTGCTGGCTCTAACCAGTTTTTTGACTTCACGCACTGAGTGACACTTTCTTGCTGTATTTCATAAAAAATAAATAAAGGTAGTTGTGGTATAAAACTAATACTAGCCTATATTACAAATTAATTACCTACACGCACGCACACACACACACACACACACTCTCTCTCTCTCCCTCTCTGCCGGTCATCAGAGTTTTTTTTTTTTTTTAAACCGTCTGCTGGCTCTAACCAGTTTTTTGACTTCACGCACTGAGTGACACTTTCTTGCTGTATTTCATAAAAAAATAAAGGTAGTTGTGGTATAAATAATATTACAAATTAAGCTACACACTCACACTCACACACACACACACACTCTCTCTTTCCCCCCTCTCTCTCTCCCTCTCTCTCTCTCTCATGATCAGTGATACAGAATGAGTGATACAGATAGTACTTCAGCTGACACTGCACCACCAGTCAGAGTTTGCTTAACCTTGCAGGACAGTGAGGGTCAAATCAGTGACAATGAAAACAGTGGCAGTATCACCCACCTTTCCCCCACTGAGACCAATATTGCATCTGGGGATGGAGGTCCTCCTCCACTAAAGATCAAGAGGACTTCTGCAGTATGGAACTCTTTCACTGTTTCTGAAAATGATCCCTCCAAAGCCATTTGCAAGCTTTGCAAGTCCAAGCTAAGCAGAGGTAGAGATGCAAAACATTACAACACAACATCTCTACATAACCATCTGCTATATGTTCATCACATGAGAAAGCCCACTGTATCAGCCACCTCCTCCTCCTCTCCTCTTCCTTCTTGGGTCACTGGTGTTCAGCTGGGTGCTGCTAAGGGCTCATATTCATCTTCCTCTTCACCAATACTCACTGCATTTGCAGCAAAGCAGCCATTCTCAGCAAACCATCCCCGGTCAAAACAAATTACAGAGATGATTGGTAAAATGATCTGCACTGATCTTGAACCTTTCTCTGTGGTGGAGAGGAGAGGCTTCAAGACACTTGTTGGCTTTTTAGAGCCCAAGTATAAGATCCCTTCGAGGCACTATTTCAGTCGAACTGTAGTGCCTGAGCTGTATGAGGCAATGAGAGGGGAGTTGGTCCAGTCACTTAAGGCAGCTGAAGGAGGTGTCATCAACCTCACTACAGATCTCTGGACCAGCAATCACAACGCACATGCCTATCTCTGTCTTACTGGGCACTGGTGTGAACGTGTAGGGGAAGCTTCAGTACAGAGGAAAGCAGGGCTGCTAAATGTTGGTGTGCTGGACATTGAGCACACATCAAACAACATTCTGTGCTGCCTTAAGGAAAAGATGAGAGAGTGGGAAGAGTCTGTTGGTCAGTCTGTCACAATACGGTTTGTTGTTTCAGATAATGCAGCGAACATGGTGAAAGCTTTGACTGAATATGGGCACATCCATTGCGTGTCCCATACGCTTCACTTGGTGGTGATCAAAGCACTGGAGAAGGACAGAGTTGTGACATCCCTTCTCTCCAAAGCCAGGAGCATATCTGGCCATGTTCATCGCTCAAGCAAAGCCAGCAACAGACTACATGAGCTGCAAACACAGTTGAACCTCCCCCAGCACACGCTCATAACAGATGTAAAAACAAGGTGGAACTATAAGTTCTACATGCTCCAGCGGCTGGTGGAGCAGCGCAGGGCTGTGCAGATTATGACACAGGAGTCTAACATGGGTAAAGCTCCAACAATCATCTATCCAAATGAGTGGGGGTTAGCATCAGACATGCTCACTGTTCTTAGTCCTTTTGATGAGGTCACACGGGCGCTCTCAAAACACAGCGCCTCCATCTCTGAGGTCATCCCCCTCCTGCATGGCCTGTGCTCCATCATCAGGTCACTGCATGCTGGTGAGGAATCTGAGGATGAATCTGATCAGTTCATGGCTGGTGATGATGATCAGGATGCCACAGTGGGGCAGGGCCAAGATGTTGCGGCTGAGTCCAGGGAAAGGTTAGGCACAGCAGCAAGGAAACTAGCAGCCAATCTGAGCAAAGAACTTAAATGGCGTTTCGAACCAATTTTTGCAAACTCCACATTTCTGCTTGCCACTTTCCTTGACCCCAGATATAAGGCCAGCTGTTTTCCAAACAATGTTGATGTGGAGGCACTGAAGAGGACATTACTCCTCAGGATGGAGCTCTGTGACCCTGTGGCTACACCTGCAAGAAACACAGAAGAGACACCTGCCACCAGCAGCACTTCAGTCTTGTCTTTCCTGCAGAAAAAGAAATCGGCTATTCCAATGAGGACACATTTACCATCAGGTGATGTGGAGGCCTACCTGGCAGATGGGGACATCAGCCTTACCGATGACCCAGTGAAATACTGGTCAGGCAAGCTTCAGTGCTGGCCCAATCTTACACGCTTTGCACTGCAGCATCTCAGTTGTCCACCTACAAGTGTCCAGTCTGAGCGTGTTTTTAGCACAGCTGGAAATGTGGTCAGTCCACAGCGTGCAAACTTAGACCCTAGCCATGTGGAACAACTGGTCTTCATTAAAGTCAATGCAGATCTGAAAAACAGCGTCGGACTATTTGATCAGTAGAACACAGTCCCCCCCGCCCCCCCTCTCTCTCTCTCTCTCTCTGTCTCTCTCTTACTCACACACACACACACACACACATACCTGGTGTGGAAATAAAAAATAAAAAAAGAACCAAAAAAAAAAAATCACACTGATTATAAAAAAATTAAAAGTTAAAAAAAGAAAGTTATATTGAGATGAAAACTCTTGTTCATTACATTTAATTTCATAATTGCAACTGCATGTGTTGTATTCATTGTTGCAAAACTTGTTCTGTATATAGTTTGTTTGTTATCGTGATCAAAACCATTGATCTGAAGCTCAATGCTGATGCTGTCATGTAAATAGTTTTCTAATCAGCAATAAATATAACAATTTCTGATCAACCCCTATCAATTGCATACTTGAAATAACATACCGGTTAAAACCCCGCCCATTTTAAGTCAACCCGACCCACTTCCGGGTTAAATCCCACCCACTTCCGGGTTAGGCCCCACCCACTTCCGGGCTAGGCCCCGCCCAGTCCGAGTAGAGATACAGATACAGATAATTCATATGGTTAACAGATACAGATACAGATACAGATAATGCTGTACTCGCTCATCTCTATTAGTTACTGTGCTTAAGTATCTTTTTGGCTACTTTGTAGTTTTACTGAGTATAAAAGACATTAGCCAATTTTACTTTCTAATAGATTAAATGTTTGAATAAGTATATGTACTCTCTACTCCAATATGTTTGTAATGAGTAATGCAATTATTTGTTACATTTTGCATGGCACCTAACTTTTTCTGTTGCAGTTTATTTCTGCTACAAAAGAAGCAATTTTGCTGTCACGGGTATTCTGAGTTTGTGTTCTGTTTGGGTGGGTTTTGTATTATGTTTCAGTTCTGGGACTTAAGCCCTATTCGCACGGGATTAGTATTGCCCCTGGACCTCTGTAATTAAGAAATTACCCCCTGACGTCTGTGTTTTTGGTGGCTCATTCACACGGGCAAATAAATGTCCGTAATTCCCTCGATTTTACAGACTTTAGTCAGGATATGACATCACAGCTGCTAAAACGTAAAAAACGTTCCTTACCGCATGCTGCGACGCATGTCATCCATTTGATCATCTTTCGAGATTTAGCTCTTCTTGGTAGCTGCCCATCTCTTTTTAAGTCGTCTCCGTCCACTGTAATACGACCCTCTTGGCCCAACACTACCACAAAAAGCGTCCAAACTTTCCAAAAGAGCTTCCATGTTGCACCAAAATGCTTAGTTTAACGTTTCCATGACAACGGTCCGAGTTGAGCTTCCGGGTCACGTCTTTACTGTAGTTTGTTTTCTCTTGTGCAGCACTTCATAGTTTTTATTCGAGAACAACTATAATCAGATTGGAGTAGGGCATATCGAGAGATGTTATTGTTAATATAGTTTTAATACAGACGTAAAATGGACTGTTAAACGGCCCATAATGGTTATTACGTTCTTTAGGAAATGATAGGCTGATAAAAAAACAGCCCAAAATCACAGACATGGGGATTCGCACGGGACTGGTATTATCAGAGGACCCCTGTGTTGGTCGAAATACGGTAGGTAATTTTCGGGGGAATTTTTACAGACATTTTTACAGACATGGCAGATTCGCACGGGATAAAAATCACAGACGACCTCTGCGATTATTACAAATTACCGGAGGTCCCTAGGTAATACTAATCCCGTGTGAATAGGGCTTTAGTTTTCAGTTGTTTCCCTGTGTTTCAGTTAGCTTACTTGGTTACCCATTGTTTAAATAATCTCAGCTGTTTCTCGTTTCTTTGATTGGTTTGTCTGTCTATTTAAGCCTTGTGTTTCTTCTGTTCATTGGCTATGTTCATACTGTCCATCCAAATCCGATTTTTGTATAGATCCGATCAGATTTAGCAATTGTGAATGGCAAAAAATCATGAAATGTGATTATTACAAATACGTTTCAAGCTACCTACACATGTGGTTTGAAATACTATTCAAATCGCATTTATATATGTGATGGTTGTTCTGTTCGCATTCTCTGCAGTTCTTGTGTTCCTAAGAAGTGTTGTTTTGAGTTTTCATTAAAAGTATCACTGCATGCGATTAGATCCAGCTCTTTATTGTTTAATCTGCAACCCATGCTGACAATTACCATCTACAGGGCACTGAAGGTACTATATTTTGAGTGCTTTGCCTTTACTCACCCAAACTTGTCAACAAGACTACTTTACGTGAATGTGAGTGCATTAGCAGGTAGTTGCTGAATTGCAGGTGTTTCATACATGAGATGAGGATGTGGCTGCAGCACCCGAAACCAGCACACTAACAGTTTCATGAAAACAACAAAATCCTTTCAAAAATAAAATAACCAATGAACAAAATAACAATAAATGAAGATAAATAATCATAGGCAGAGCATCAAAGGTTTCTATTTACATGTTTTTGCAGCGTTAAGCAATGTAGTCAATAACAGATATGTCTGTTGATTTCTTGAACTCAATGGCCAAACAGAGGTGTTTAAAGTTAGAATCCACTCACTGCTCAAAGTCAGAGTTTTTGTCGAGTGCTGAGTTCTGCATGCTCGTAAATCCTCTCATTATAACAAAGTGTAGTCATTTTGTAAATAAGAGATTAATTGTGCAGTGTGGACAGCTTCATTGATTATAATGCAACTTCATGAGATCGTCATTGCGATGAACTGAGATGAGTGACATCGTTTTAGTGATAATAAGGGAGCGCTCTTTGCCAGCTTTTTAGATTATATATAATCCATTCAGTTTGAATAAATCTTTAGTTTTTTATGCCTGACTTGCGGCCACGTACACACTGCAAAGTTTCAGGAGTGATATCCACTAAATTCTTGTATTTGAGCAATAATTATTGTCATTTATGTGTGATTTTTCTCCTTTCCCTCAAATAAACTATTTTGTGTCTCACTTGATCGGGTGGAGCAGCTGTCAATCTAAGTGGGCCAGTGCCTCCCTGGCCTTATGTTGCCTTGCCACTGATGTGATGAGAGTGAAGATGAATGAAATCAGCTTTAGCTTCAGATTTCAAACACATTAACCCTCTGGGGTCTGAGCTGTTTTCTGGGCCCTGGAGGTGTTCTAACATGCTCTGACATTTGTGCTTATTTCTGTTACTTGTGACATTTTCATGGCTAAAGTCTAATTACACTGTATTCAGCACAAACTCTGCTACAATAATATATCAGCAGCATGTATGTAAAAGTTTGTAGTTTTGAGATAATGACATTTATGCGTGGTTTGTGAAAATACAAAAAAAAATTGTCACTGAAATAAGCTCATGAAACCCCTACTGATTATTTCTTCACAAGACTTTTGAAAATTGTATGACGTAGCCTAGAATATTTGCTCTAAAACGATGTGAAAATCACCCTGACTGCTCATTCAGATAAGACAATATATTGATTTAAAAATTTTACGACGTGTTTTGTGCCACAAAGCTTTATGCGGGAGCTCAATAATATGTAAGCTTTTCACACCTGAGAAAGACAAAGACCCTCCTCTAACTGCCCTATTAGGAGCTATCAGGCCCCTGTCATTCTGAGCAACCTTGCACAAAGAATGAGGAGATTTAAAAAAGAATGGCTTTTAGATTGTTTGATTTATTTACAACACAACATAATCCAAAGATAACCAATGATCCCAAGACAGAGACCTTTGTGCCATTCCTAAAAACATTGTACATACCTTTCTTTTCCAAGGTGTTTGATTTTCACTTTACCATGTTCATGTACAGAGACTCGTGTGAATGTTGAAGTCAGCAGGACTCAGTGGAATCTGGGCCCTGAAAAAAAAAAAAAAGTGAACATACTGATATCAAGAGAAAGGCCTGCATGATTTTGGGAATACATTTTAGATTTTTCTGGTTAAAATTGTTTTTTAAAATTCACAGAATACACACACACACACACACACACACAAAAGTTTCCAACAATAATATAATGAACACCAGGTTTGTTGTGCCTTGTAGGCATAGGCTATGCGCAGTGCTGCATAAAATAATAATAACAATAACCATTGCAGCCTATAAATCTTCCAAAAATATTTCAGTAACAACTAAGCTAGAGAAAAATATATTGATTATCATGTTACTTCAAATGTTTCCATTCGTTATGATGATATGAAATGAGATAATAGTAAAAACATGAAGCCGTTTGGTGCATTTTGCTTTTCGAATGTATTAAATATGATACATTCAAACGCGATCGCGCTCAAATATAAAACATTATGGTTACCATATACATATCTACGTTTGAGCAGATATCCACAAACACAGTAACAGTAAACACAGGTCTAAATATTACAATATTCACCATATATCTAGCAACAGTTCGACTGCAATGTGAAATTTATGCAACAATAACAAACTAATATGTAAGTATTTCTTACCTTACATCTTGCTTGTCTTCAAATCGTGTTCTTTTTCTTCTGAGGTTGCCTAAATCCAATGTAAGCTCACGGTGCGCCTTTCAAACTCGACGAAAAGCAGAGACTTGTGAAGTGTTTTGGTGTTTTGTTTTTGAGGTAATGAGCGCGATCGCGTTCCATGTGGAGATTTGCATGTGAATCTCTTTTGCGCGAGTGGGCGTGTTCAAATTAAAAGTAATTAGGAAGCGTTTGAGAAGCTGGACATCTTGTTTTGATGGTTTGTCTGTCTATTTAAGCCTTGTGTTTCTTCTGTTCATTGGCTATGTTCATACTGTCCATCCAAATCCGATTTTTGTATAGATCCGATCAGATTTAGCAATTGTGAATGGCAAAAAATCATGAAATGTGATTATTACAAATACGTTTCAAGCTACCTACACATGTGGTTTGAAATACTATTCAAATCGCATTTATATATGTGATGGTTGTTCTGTTCGCATTCTCTGCAGTTCTTGTGTTCCTAAGAAGTGTTGTTTTGAGTTTTCATTAAAAGTATCACTGCATGCGATTAGATCCAGCTCTTTATTGTTTAATCTGCAACCCATGCTGACAATTACCATCTACAGGGCACTGAAGGTACTATATTTTGAGTGCTTTGCCTTTACTCACCCAAACTTGTCAACAAGACTACTTTACGTGAATGTGAGTGCATTAGCAGGTAGTTGCTGAATTGCAGGTGTTTCATACATGAGATGAGGATGTGGCTGCAGCACCCGAAACCAGCACACTAACAGTTTCATGAAAACAACAAAATCCTTTCAAAAATAAAATAACCAATGAACAAAATAACAATAAATGAAGATAAATAATCATAGGCAGAGCATCAAAGGTTTCTATTTACATGTTTTTGCAGCGTTAAGCAATGTAGTCAATAACAGATATGTCTGTTGATTTCTTGAACTCAATGGCCAAACAGAGGTGTTTAAAGTTAGAATCCACTCACTGCTCAAAGTCAGAGTTTTTGTCGAGTGCTGAGTTCTGCATGCTCGTAAATCCTCTCATTATAACAAAGTGTAGTCATTTTGTAAATAAGAGATTAATTGTGCAGTGTGGACAGCTTCATTGATTATAATGCAACTTCATGAGATCGTCATTGCGATGAACTGAGATGAGTGACATCGTTTTAGTGATAATAAGGGAGCGCTCTTTGCCAGCTTTTTAGATTATATATAATCCATTCAGTTTGAATAAATCTTTAGTTTTTTATGCCTGACTTGCGGCCACGTACACACTGCAAAGTTTCAGGAGTGATATCCACTAAATTCTTGTATTTGAGCAATAATTATTGTCATTTATGTGTGATTTTTCTCCTTTCCCTCAAATAAACTATTTTGTGTCTCACTTGATCGGGTGGAGCAGCTGTCAATCTAAGTGGGCCAGTGCCTCCCTGGCCTTATGTTGCCTTGCCACTGATGTGATGAGAGTGAAGATGAATGAAATCAGCTTTAGCTTCAGATTTCAAACACATTAACCCTCTGGGGTCTGAGCTGTTTTCTGGGCCCTGGAGGTGTTCTAACATGCTCTGACATTTGTGCTTATTTCTGTTACTTGTGACATTTTCATGGCTAAAGTCTAATTACACTGTATTCAGCACAAACTCTGCTACAATAATATATCAGCAGCATGTATGTAAAAGTTTGTAGTTTTGAGATAATGACATTTATGCGTGGTTTGTGAAAATACAAAAAAAAATTGTCACTGAAATAAGCTCATGAAACCCCTACTGATTATTTCTTCACAAGACTTTTGAAAATTGTATGACGTAGCCTAGAATATTTGCTCTAAAACGATGTGAAAATCACCCTGACTGCTCATTCAGATAAGACAATATATTGATTTAAAAATTTTACGACGTGTTTTGTGCCACAAAGCTTTATGCGGGAGCTCAATAATATGTAAGCTTTTCACACCTGAGAAAGACAAAGACCCTCCTCTAACTGCCCTATTAGGAGCTATCAGGCCCCTGTCATTCTGAGCAACCTTGCACAAAGAATGAGGAGATTTAAAAAAGAATGGCTTTTAGATTGTTTGATTTATTTACAACACAACATAATCCAAAGATAACCAATGATCCCAAGACAGAGACCTTTGTGCCATTCCTAAAAACATTGTACATACCTTTCTTTTCCAAGGTGTTTGATTTTCACTTTACCATGTTCATGTACAGAGACTCGTGTGAATGTTGAAGTCAGCAGGACTCAGTGGAATCTGG
This sequence comes from Squalius cephalus, assembly GCF_949319135.1. Classification (NCBI taxonomy): domain Eukaryota; kingdom Metazoa; phylum Chordata; class Actinopteri; order Cypriniformes; family Leuciscidae; genus Squalius; species Squalius cephalus. The sequence continues at coordinate 2,862,342 of NC_137132.1, forward strand.
GCCCTGAAAAAAAAAAAAAAGTGAACATACTGATATCAAGAGAAAGGCCTGCATGATTTTGGGAATACATTTTAGATTTTTCTGGTTAAAATTGTTTTTTAAAATTCACAGAATACACACACACACACACACACACACAAAAGTTTCCAACAATAATATAATGAACACCAGGTTTGTTGTGCCTTGTAGGCATAGGCTATGCGCAGTGCTGCATAAAATAATAATAACAATAACCATTGCAGCCTATAAATCTTCCAAAAATATTTCAGTAACAACTAAGCTAGAGAAAAATATATTGATTATCATGTTACTTCAAATGTTTCCATTCGTTATGATGATATGAAATGAGATAATAGTAAAAACATGAAGCCGTTTGGTGCATTTTGCTTTTCGAATGTATTAAATATGATACATTCAAACGCGATCGCGCTCAAATATAAAACATTATGGTTACCATATACATATCTACGTTTGAGCAGATATCCACAAACACAGTAACAGTAAACACAGGTCTAAATATTACAATATTCACCATATATCTAGCAACAGTTCGACTGCAATGTGAAATTTATGCAACAATAACAAACTAATATGTAAGTATTTCTTACCTTACATCTTGCTTGTCTTCAAATCGTGTTCTTTTTCTTCTGAGGTTGCCTAAATCCAATGTAAGCTCACGGTGCGCCTTTCAAACTCGACGAAAAGCAGAGACTTGTGAAGTGTTTTGGTGTTTTGTTTTTGAGGTAATGAGCGCGATCGCGTTCCATGTGGAGATTTGCATGTGAATCTCTTTTGCGCGAGTGGGCGTGTTCAAATTAAAAGTAATTAGGAAGCGTTTGAGAAGCTGGACATCTTGTTGGTTTTATACAAATTACTTAAACAGAGAATATTTGTTTTCAGTTTGAATCCGATCATTTAAAAGTACACACTTAAATGTTTATAAAGGTATATGGCTCATAAATGTGTGACAAGTATTCGCTGAGTTTTGTTTCAGTTTATAGACGTGCTCAAGAAAAAAAAGTTCACCACGACGGAGAGGCAGAACGCACACCCTGTTTATTTTCTTTATTTTACAAAAGCACAATGTTTTGATTTGATTGTAAGTGGACACATACAAAAGTAGAAATATCACAGATTCTTTTTTTTATATTTCTTTTTTCTGTATGACCATAAATGACGGAGTAATTTAAGTTTATAGTTATACAATGTGAAGAAAATCCAGCAAAACGCGCGGGCGCGTTTGCCGACCTCAGAGGGTTAACTGTTATTATGTTGAATGTGATTAATGTAAAATCATTATATGCTAATTACAATTACAATCACTGATTTGTTCTCAATATAAACTATTTAAAATATGTCTCTCTAAGCACCAGATCATGTGACTATCAGAGAGATGATCTTACCCCAGTTCCTCCAGTTTACAGTGAGGATTCTCCAATACACCAGAAAGCAGCTTTACTCCTGAGTCTCCTAGTTTATTCTCAGACAGATCCAGATATCTCAGGTGTGAGGGGTTTGATCTCAGAGCTGAAGCCAGAGCAGCACAACCTTCATCTGTGACACCACAATTACTCAACCTGTAGAGAACAATGACACACTCTTCACTCTCTCAGATCAAAACATACAAGGCCGCATTTCCCAAAAACATCATAAACCTAAGTAGATTGTAGAAACAGCTGAATGAAAGTAAATGTAATTAGTTACTGTATCTTTTTGGCTACTTTGTAGTTTTACTGAGTATAAAAGACATTAGCCAGTTTTACTTTCTAATAGATTAAATGTTTGAATAAGTATATGTACTCTTTACTCCAATACGTTTGTAATGAGTAATGCAATTATTTGTTACATTTTGCATGGCACCTAACTTTTTCTGTTGCAGTTTATTTCTGCTACAAAAGAAGCAATTTTGCTGTCACGGGTATTCTGAGTTTGTGTTCTGTTTGGATGGGGTTTTGCATTATGTTTCAGTTCTGGGTCTTAGTTTTCAGTTGTTTCCCTGTGTTTCAGTTAGCTTACTTGGTTACCCATTGTTTAAAGGGCACCTATTATGCCCCTTTTTACAAGATGTAATATTGGTCTTAGGTGTCCCCAGAATGTATTTGTGAAGTTTCAGCACAAAATACCCCACAGTTCATTTATTATAACCATTTGAAAATGTCATTTTTGGGGCCTGTTTTAAAAAGAGCTGTTTTGGTGTGTACCACCTTAAATGTAAATGAGCTGCATAATCCCCGCCCTGCCGGACCCAGATGATGAAGAGAGTCCGGCAGAATAAACACGAAAGAGAATGGACCAGGGCGTCTCGGAATGTTTTTTAATACATGTATGTACTTATAGGCAGAGCATCAAAGGTTTCTATTTACATGTTTTTGCAGCGTTAAGCAATGTAGTCAATAACAGATATGTCTGTTGATTTCTTGAACTCAATGGCCAAACAGAGGTGTTTAAAGTTAGAATCCACTCACTGCTCAAAGTCAGAGTTTTTGTCGAGTGCTGAGTTCTGCATGCTCGTAAATCCTCTCATTATAACAAAGTGTAGTCATTTTGTAAATAAGAGATTAATTGTGCAGTGTGGACAGCTTCATTGATTATAATGCAACTTCATGAGATCGTCATCGCGATGAACTGGATGAGTGACATCGTTTTAGTGCAGGGTTCACCAATTTCGGTCCTGGAGGGCCGCTGTCCTGCAGAGTTTAGCTCCAACCAGCTCCAACAGACCTGTTTGAAAGTTTCTAGTATGCCTAGTGAGACCTTGATTAGCTGGTTCAGGTGTGTTTAATTGGGGTTGGAGCTAAACTCTGCAGGACAGCGGCCCTCCAGAACCGAGATTGGTGAACCCTGTTTTAGTGATTATAAGGGAGCGCTCTTTGCCAGCTTTCTAGATTATATATAATCCATTCAGTTTGAATAAATCTTTAGTTTTTTATGCATGACTTGCGGCCACATACACACTACAAAGTTTCAGGAGTGATATCCGCTAAATTTATGTATTTGAGCAATAATTAATGTAATTTATGTGTGATTTTTCTCCTTTCCCTCAAATAAACTATTTTGTGTCTCACTTGATCGGGTGGAGAAGCTATCAATCTAAGTGGGCCAGTGCCTCCCTGGCCTTATGTTGCCTTGCCACTGATGTGATGAGAGTGAAGATGAATGAAATCAGCTTTAGCTTCAGATTTCAAACACATTAACTGTTATTATGTTGAATATGATTCATGTAAAATCATTATATGCTAATTACAATTACAATCACTGATTTGTTCTCAATATAAACTATTTAAAATATGTCTCTCTAAGCACCAGATCATGTGACTATCAGAGAGATGATCTTACCCCAGTTCCTCCAGTTTACAGTGAGGATTCTCCAATACACCAGAAAGCAGCTTTACTCCTGAGTCTCCTAGTTTATTCCCAGACAGATTCAGTTTTCTCAGGTGTGAGGGGTTTGATCTCAGAGCTGAAGCCAGAGCAGCACAACCTTCATCTGTGACACCACAATTAATCAACCTGTAGAGAACAATGACACACTCTTCATTAACTCAGATCAAAACATAAAGGGCCGCATTTCCCAAAAACATCATAAACCTAAGTAGATTGTAGAAACAACTGAATGAATCATCCTAAAATTACAGTAGGTTTCCCAAAACCAGTGGTGTAAAGTATTTGAGTAAATGTAATTAGTTACTGTGCTTAAGTATCTTTTTGGCTACTTTTTAGTTTTACTGAGTATCAAAGACATTAGCCAGTTTTACTTTCTAATAGATTAAATGTTTGAATAAGTATATGTATTCTTTACTCTAATACGTTTGTAATGAGTAATGCAATTATTTGTAACATTTTGCATGGCACCTAACTTTTTCTGTTGCAGTTTATTTCTGCTACAAAAGAAGCAATTTTGCTGTCACGGGTATTCTGAGTTTGTGATCTGTTTGGGTGGGTTTTGTATTATGTTTCAGTTCTGGGTCTTAGTTTTCAGTTGTTTCCCTGTGTTTCAGTTAGCTTACTTGGTTACCCATTGTTTAAGTTTCAGCTGTTTCTCGTTTCTTTGATTGGTTTGTTTGTCTGTCTATTTAAAGGGATAGTTCACCCAAAAATTAAAATTAGCCCATAATTTACTCACCCTGAAACCATGCTAGGTGTATATGACATTCTTCTTTCAGACGAATACAATCGGAGTTATATTAAAAAATGTCCTGGCTCTTCCAAGCTTTATAATGGGAGACAATGGATATATTTTTTGGTAGTCCATCAAACCCTATCCATCCATGATAAAAGTGCTGGAAACGGTTGAAGATAAAACCGATGCGTTCGTGTTAGAAAAATATCCATATTTAAAACTTTATCTACAAAAATATTTAGCTTCCGGCAGATGGCCGGACGCATCGATTTACGTCAAAAGAGTAACCCTTGAACTTGACGCACAACGTAATGATGAATGCGGTTGCCCAGCCCTGTTTGTTTGATGTTGTGCGTCAAGTTCAAGGGTTACTCTTTTGGCGTAAATCGACGGCCGTCTTTAGCCGACATTTTTGTATAGATCAGATTTAGCAATTGTGAATGGCAAAAAAAAAAAAAAAAAAAAAAAAAAAATCACATGAAATGTAATTATTACAAATTCTCTGCAATTCTTGTGTTCCTAAGAAGTGTTGTTTTGAGTTTTCATTAAAAGTATCACTGCATGCGATTAGATCCAGCTCTTTATTGTTTAAAGGGGTCATGAACAGAGAAATAAAATTTTCCTTGAGGTTTTGAAATATAAGAGGTCATTATATTATAAGAATATCCTGAAAGTTTCAGAACTGAAAACTTCCTTGTTAGTCCAAAATCAGCTTTTATTGTTACTAGGCCCAGCGAATGACTCATTCTGGAATGTGACTCTTTATGACGTCATAGATAGGGTGAACGACCGCCTCTGCTGAAGAAAATCTACTTTGGCCCCGCCCACTGGTGTTAGTGAGATGAGGAAGAGACAAGATCATAGGGTCACTGACTGGACTAAAAATAACATTATAGTCCAAAGGATCCTAATGCTAGGAATTTGGTTATTTACTTTCAACAATGTGAATGTTTCAGTTGAACATTATTTATTCAGTACATTTCTCTGGATTCTTTGGTAAATCAGTCCACAAACTCGGCACAGGCTTTGCACGCTTTTACGACATTGACTCAACAGTATTACCACAATATGTAAGTAAGCCTGTTCATTCTAATGCCTGATCTGTGACCAATGATTTCTGATGTAATCATTCATGTAACTACAGTCAGATGTTCGTTGTCCTGTCAGTAAATTAAATCAGTGACTAAACGGTCAACTTCACATTGTTTCTCTTAGTAGTGTGTAACTAATCTTTTAATTAAACTGATTGAATTATATATAGAAAGCGATCAAAGAACGCTCTGTTTACAATAGCGGTAGCAGTCAATCAGCGCGTGTTTATCATTGACTGAGTTCTGGATTCGCGCCAAAACTCCTATAATAAATCAACGAATCTCTTATTTATATTGTGTTTGTACTGTTAGTTATGATGATAGCAACGGCGAGATCGCTGCATACATGTCTGTGATTGGCTATGCTCATCACTGCAATCTTTTAATGCCACAATCTAAATGCCATAGATCTAATTGTAATGCTATAATTATCACTTTTCACGAGTAGTTAACATTGAGAGCTGTAATAGTAAAACATGCTAAAAGTTTTCGAGAGAGTTCCACATGTAATACTAGCTATTTCATAAGCAGAGCTGTTAGCCAGTCACAGCAGTGGGCATTTACACTGAAGCATCACAGCAGACATGCCCCTTCAAATAGAGCGTTCAAATCAGAGGGCTAAAATCAGGCTAGGAAAAATGCCTTTTATTTCTAAATTATGACAATTTTTGAAGTAAAAATCATACTAACATTATAAGTACACCCAAAGGAACATTATGAAACAATAAAACTGCAGTTCATGACCCCTTTAATCTGCAGCCAATACTGACAATTCTACAGCACACTGAATGTACTATATCTTGTGCGCTTTGCCTTTACTCACCCAAATTGCAGGTGTTTCATACATGAGATGAGGATGTGGCTGCAGCAGCCAAAACCAGCACATCCAGTGCAAGTCTTTGCAGTTTAATTTTACTTAACATTATTTTATTTATCCGTTATATTGAAGATAACTTTTTGAATTGGTATTGGTTTACTTATGCCTTTTTTTGAGCACTTGAGCTTAACTGAAACTTTTGTACAAACTGAGAGTGCTTGTAGATGTTTTAGAGCAGGGGTCGGCAACCTAAGGCAACACTGGCACACGGAGGGTTAATCGCTGGCACACAAGCAAATGCGAGAGAAGTGTATGTATTTCATTCAGAGTCTACCTGCACACAGATCTACATTTTAATGTAATAATTCCTCATAGTAAAAAAAGCTTATTTTATTAAGTTAGGAGTAAAGATGCACCGATTGATCCGCTGGTGACCGGAATTGGCCGATTTTCACGTGATCGGCCATGACTGGCGACCGGCCGGTCAGTCTGACATATGCCGATTTTATGCTGGTCAAATGCACTCGGGCTCCCCATGATTAACATCGCGCAACATCAGCATCACACGTGCACACGGAACGCACATGTAGGAAACATCGTGAATTACGCCCATTTCAAGCATATTTTTTTCGCCGTGCATGTTAATCGATGAGTGCATTCACACCAGGAGCAGGAGCAGTGCGTGAGCAGCAGTGAAGCACGGGTTTCGCCGCCGAGTCTATTTTGTCTGCGCTGCTCACGCTCAGTTAAAGTGAAAGCACACTTTTGATGGACAAAATAAATATGATTTCAAACAAAAGTGCCCAAAATGCACAGAATGTGCATGTCTAGTGTGTTTTAACAAGATCTGGATTAGGTTATGTCAGAAAAGAAAATTTATTCAGTTTGGGTAAAAGGATATGGTATTTTATAAAAAAAATAATATATATATATATAGAAAATAAATATTTGTGTGTGCTGTAAAGTGGTTAGAAAAAATGAAATCGGAATCGGCTAAAATCGGTATCGGCAGATCAAACTCAATGAAAAATCGGAAATCTGAATCGGCCTAGAAAATTGTAATCGGTGAAATCGGAATCGGCCTAGAAAATTGTAATCGGTGCATCTCTAGGAGTTATAAATACTTTTAAATTGTCTATAAAATCAAAAGAAATATTTAAATTTCTGTACTATTTCTGTGTAAGCCATTATGAAAATAAAATGTTTGTGTATTTATATGAGTGCGTGTGTATATATATATATATATATATATATATATATATAGGCTATGTGTGTGTTGTGGCACAGTGATGAACTTGGAAACTTAAAAATGGCACTTTATGACAAAAAGGTTGCCGACCCCTGTTTTAGAGGCTGTTGTGACGACCTTGATTGCAATGCTTAGGTATTCAGTTTTATTTTGATTTTAGAAAATAAACGTGATTGATCTTCTCACAAATCAACTGTTTCTTGTTTTTCTCTGGCATGTCTCTTTTTGGTTGAGAACTAGTGCATCTTTGAGCCTATATTCAGCACGAGTAAAATACTTAAGTACTGTTAAAATCTGATACTCTAAGACATTTATGCAAGTCGTTTTGGAATTGATGAATTGTAACTTGTAATGGAGTCATTTCCGCTGCAAGATAGCTGTACTTTTACTCAAGTACGGTTTTCAGCTACTCTTTACACCTCTGGCCAAAGCCACCGTAACGGAAGTAGCATTTAAAATAGTTGTAGATTTTGAGTGCTCTGAAGTATTCGTAATCTGCTTTTCTGTGTTGGAGACACAGATTCAAGCAGTCACCTGCAGGACAACAGCTAAATTACACCTGAACTTAATACATTTGATGTTATGATGCTTACACTTATGCAGTGTATTTATGTTATTCATTACCAGAATACTTTTATTATATTATATATGCTATTGGATAAAGATGCTATAATGTTGTTATAGCTGGTATGCATTTTATTTACTTAAATATAATTGTTGGCTTATGAATTTTCCTAAATAAACATAGTAAATAAATAAAAATATACTAATAAATATAGTTTTGACACTATTTAATGTGGCGTGACAGATCGCTGTAGCACCTCAGTTCAAGCGGAGCGCGAGTGGACCAGTTATCTTTTCCTCTTTACTACTAGATATAGCATGAAAGAAAAATGAATAAGTATTAGAATCACTCAATCAGCTCACCTTACAGCAGAGAATATATATTTACCTCAGCTAAAACATTATCTAAAACAACAGAGTAATTTTAATCATGTCTCAGTTAAATTAACAGAAAAACATTTAATGTAATGCTCTTACAACAGAAGCCTAGCAGGTCAGATAGATGGAGGATTTAAAAGCTGACTTTTTTTTGTTAAACCATTACTTGAAATTGTATAATGTTTTTACAGAGATGATTGTTCTTTTACTTACAAAGCGTATCTAGTTGCTGTAACCACAGGCAGCAGCTTCTGAAGAACTTCATCTGCTGTATTTTGTGATTTCTGGGTGATAGATGAGTCACTATTTGAAAATAAATAAGGTAATTATTAATGCTCATAATAATAATTATTATTAATATCATAAGTAATAATGTCACTAATATTTTTTGTTAAACCATTAATTCAAAATTTAAGTTGTTAAAAATGTTAATGTTTTAACAGTAATGATTGTTCTCAGTGTTACTTACTCAGCTGATCTAGTTGGTGTGACAACAGCCTTCTGATGAAATGAGCCCCTTTCCGTGTTAGATTTACTATTTGAAAATAATAAAAAAAATACATATTAATGCTGATAATAATAATAATAATAATAATAATAAATAGTAAAAAATAACAAACAGTGCTTTAAAAAAGACATGTGAATTTTTTTTGTAGTATCTAACTGTAGTTATTAATCGTATTCAGCCAACACAGATTTGTGTTTTTCATTGTCTTGTCAATGTTTCTGTGGCAGGTCTATTAGTCTGCATTTACACTACAACACTTAGTGCACAGGTCTATTTTGACATTTGACATTCCAGTCCGTTGCTATGGTTATCACTAGGGCTGCCCACTAATAGTCGATTAACCATTAGTCGACTAGAAGAGGCTTGGTTGTGCAAAATTGTATTAGTCGGTAAGTGGCAGAAGAAGAAAAAACTCCACAGAAAGTGGTGAAATCATGCAGGTCACTGCTGGTCATATAAGGTCATATAAGACACTGCTGAAGTCCACAGTAATCGATTGTCGAGTTCGGGCGCATGATCGTACGTACTAAACCTATGCGCGTGAACTCGGCAATCGATTACTGTGGGCTTCGACCGAAAACCGGATGTAAATACAGGTATGAGCGCTGGCTGAAATAACATCATTTTTATTCATATCTTTCACATCTACTGCAGTCAGATTCACCCGTGTTCACTCTGAAGGAATCACTCACATTTGCTGTGCACTTGTAATGACACATCAAGGATGTTAAGAGGCTAAAAGCAGGTTTAAAACTTGCCCCATTGAAGTCAACAGGGTGCAAATTTTAAAAAGAGGATAACATGGTGTAGGCAACACCGATTTATGTCATTGTTCTCTGTACTGACAGCACTCCAAATTTACAAAAAAATGAGCTCAATGTTAAAATTGACCGGAGTTCTCCTTTAAGGACGCAAAACAAAAGTTGACTTCAAATGATCCTTCAAAGTATGCTTGATGTTGTGGCAGCCGAGATATGCAGCCTTACTAGGATACAGCATCAGTTTGAGTAGCACCCGCAAATTACGTACAATATCCCAGAAATCAATCTTTATCAATCTCTTTGTTCATAATGTTACTTACGGTTCTCCTTTCAATAATCGGTTCAGGTCAAACGTCTGCATTGTCTGCTCTGAGGTCAACAACACAAACACTAAAGCTGACCACTGAGACGAGGAGAGTTTCACATCATGTAATCCTCTATAGCTTGAGTTATGAGATTGAGCTTCGTTCACTAGAGAAAGATCACCCAGTTCATTCAGACAGTGAAACAGATTGATGTATTTATCTGGAGAGGGATTCCCACTGATCTTTTCTTTAATATAGTAAACTGTTTTCTCATTGTTGTGAGAGCTGTTTGCTGTCTGTGTCTTTAGTTCTTGTAAGAGACTCTGATTAGACTCCACTGACAGACCCAGAAGGAAACGAAGGAAAAGGTCCAGATGCCCATTTTTACTGTCTAAAGCCTCATCCACAGCTCTCTGATGGAGATCCGATAGGGAAACTTTGTCTCCATTAGTTGGTTTAGTAATCTGGTCAAACACATTGATGTTATTGTTGATAAAGGAGAGATGCACATATAGAGCTGCTAGATGTTCCTGAATACTCAGATGAACAAAGCTGAAGACTTTCCCCTGACACAAGCCCAACTCCTCTCTGAAGATCTGAGTGCACAATCCTGAGTAAACTGATGCTTCTGCCACATCAATGCCACACTCCCTCAGGTCTTCCTCATAGAAGATCAGGTTGCCTTTCACAAGCTGCTGATAAGCCAGTTTCCCCAGTTTGACAATCATGTCTTCATCTTTCACTTTCTTCTCATAGTCCTTCTCATGTTTGATGTTGGCCTGAATGAGCAGGAAGTGTGTGTACATTTGAGTGAGAGTCTTGGGAATCTCTCCTCTCTCTGCTTCACTCAACATCTCCTCTAGAACAGTGGCTGAGATCCAGCAGAACACTGGGATGTGAGACATAATGAAGAGGCTCCTCGAGGACTTCAGGTGTGAGATGATCCTGTCGGCCAGACTCTCATCACTGATTCTCTTCCAGAAGTATTCCTCCTTCTGTGTGTCACTGAAGCCTCGTACCTCTGTCACTCGATGGATATACTCAGAGGGGACGAGATCCGCTGCTGCTGGTCTGGAGGTGATCCAGATGAGAGCAGAGGGAAGCAGATTCCCCACAATGAGGTTCGTCAGCAGCTCGTCCACTGAGGCTGATTCAGTCACATCACACAACCTCACATCGCTCTGAAAATCCAGAGACAGACGACACTCATCCAGACCATCAAAGATGAACAACACTTTATACTCATCACTGGATATTTCCATTTCTTTGGTTTCAGGGAAAAAGCGATGAAGAAGATCTGAAAGACTGAGTGTTTTGTCCTTCATCAAGTTGAGCTCTCTGAAAGCAAGTGGAAATATGAGCTGGACGTCCTGATTCTCTTTCCCTTCAGCCCAGTCCAGGATGAACTTCTGCACAGAGACTGTTTTCCCAATGCCAGCGACTCCCTTTGTCAGCACAGTTCTGATGGGTTTGTCTTGTCCAGGTAAAGGTCTAAAGATGTCACTGCATTTGATCGGTGTGTCCTCTGTTTCTGCTCTCCTGGACTGTATCTCGATCTGTCTCACCTCATGCTCATTATTGATCTCTCCACTTCCACTCTCTGTGATGTAGAGCTCTGTGTAGATCTCGTTCAGGAGTGTTGGGTTTCCCTGCTTTGATATTCCCTCATTCAAACACTCAAACTTCTGTCTCAGATTTGATCTCAATGTGTTGAAGACTTCAAGAAGTTCAGAGTCATGGCTGTAAGATTAAAATACCACATTATTACACAAGTCACAGAAGTAAATGGAAATAAAAAAATAAAAAATATATTATTTGTTTGCTGTATTATGGGACACAGAACATCATTAGGTTTCTGAAATGTTTCAATTATTAATCATGTGTTTGAGTTAGGGGTGGGCGATATGGCAAAAATATCATATCACGATTTTTTTCAGAAAAATCACGATTCACGATTTTATCACAATTTGTTTTCATGTTAGTTTTACTATTTTGCAAGTGACTGAGCATTACAGCCAAACTAATGTCCCTATTCTAGAAACAAAGCCTTACAAGGAAACAAATTATAAGAAATAAAAGAATGGCAGATATTTAGGTCAAAGTGGTGAAGATAAAAATCTTTGTTCTTATTTTTTAATAACAAAGAAAATAATGACAAAGATAGACATTACATAAACACAACATAATATACAAATGAAATAAACAGTGCTTTATGTTTTCAGCTACAGTAGGTGTATTTAACAGTAGCATTCAAGAAAGAAATTAAATAAACAATTATAAAAATGAAACACTACATATACTTCACTGTATAAATTATACATTGATGCTTATTAATGCTACTATGAAAATTCTCAGAGCAGTGAGTGATTTTATCTTTGTTTTTTGTTGTTTTATTACCATTAAAGGGATAGTTTCCCCAAAATTGAAAATTGTCATCATTTACTCTCTCAAAGTCTCAAGTTCTGCAAGTTTCTTTCTTCTGTTGAAAATAAAAGTTATTTTAAAGAATGTGGGTAACCAAACAGTTGCTGGTCCCCAGTGACTTCCATGGTATATATTTTCCTACTACGGAAGTCCTACTACGGGACCAGCAACTGTTTGGATAGCCACATTCTTCAAAATATCTTCTTTTGTATTCAGCACAAGAAAGAAATGAATACAGGTTTGGAACAACATTAGAGTAAATAATGACAGAATGTTCATTTTTGGGTGAACTATCCCTTTAAGGACAAGCGACAGCATGTTTACTATTAGGCCACTGTCCCTTTAAGACCGGCACGCATCTAGCATACACGTATATGCGCATGATTTTCTCTCAAATGTTTGCTTTCACTTTAGACATAACCAACTGTGTTTATGTAAACCTTGTGTGTATTTGACAGTATTAGCTCAATAAGACTCGAAAGATATGTCCAGTAAACAGGCGCTGTTTGACAGGCTTTTAGTGCCAGTTGTTTAATGTTTAACTGGCAAGGCTTAAAAGCACATGTAAATAATGAAATTTTGTGATCCGCAGTATCTCGTGAGTGTAAGTGTAAGTACCTCTGCGTTAACATGTGATGTGAATGTACGTCACGTTGTACAGTACGTTGAGATGGAGGCGCCAGAACTGCAACTGATTTTAGATGATCAAAAATCGTGATATCGCACAACCCTAGTTTGAGTGGTGTGTGATGTGGATTGCAGCATCTAAAATTAAACAACAAGAAAAAAAAGTCCTACATTTTACCTGAAACCAGGATACATGCTTTCATTAAAGTCTTGTGGTTGAATCACAGGCTTGTACACAGTAGTCGTCTTCTTCTTCTCCTTGTTCTTGTGCTTTTTCTTTTTTTTAACTGGTCTGGATAGAAGATCTGACCTTAAATCAGAATGAAGAGGGTAAAGAATCAGACACACTGATATTGATGTAATTGTGTCATTAACTGAGTAACAGACCAACAGCTTTTACAGTGTGTGAATGTATTAACAATACAATACATAGAGCTTTACACAAGAGCACAATGGTAATCATTAATAGACTGAAACTTACAGGATTTGAACTTAGAATTTTTTGGTTTAAATCCAGATCATTAAACGGCTGAATATTTATTACATATTTCATAAAATTCAAATACTAGAAGCATAACTTTTATAGAAATGATATACCTGAGATCAGGCCGTGTGTTTCCACTCTTAAACAATGGAGGCTCCATAGACTGGTTACTCTTCATAGACACACAGCTGGACTCTGGTTTTGACCTCTTCTGCTGGACTGAACTGTTTTTAAATCTAAGTAAAATAAAAAGCATACAGACTTATAAATGTTGTGCACTTTTTTGCACTGTGTCTCAAACTTTGATTATAATTATTTTGAGAAATGAATTTAATGGTTTGCAAATGTTAAGCACGATTAAATAAATGTACCAAAGCAACTGAGAAAAACAGTAATATTAGGAATTAGGAATACAAAACAAACAAATTGAAAACAACAAGTGGGCCCTTTCATACACCCGCCGCAACCTGACACAGTTATAATTTTCATGTCCTGCATCACGTGTTTAAATAGCAAATGCATTTGCGCCCATGGGCGTGCTGGTCTGAAAACAAGGTGTGTTCAGGCACATTGTTGGCACGTTGCTCTTTTAAAGGGTCATTTCACCCATTTGAACATTGTTTTTTATTTAAAGTGGGTCATATATGTAGTCGAAATGTAAAATAATTTTTGAATTTGGTGCCTTCGTGACCGAGAAAAGACAAAAAATAACTTCAGAACGCATTTGTATGAAAGACAACAACTCCCACAATGCACCACATTGCACAGCTCCGCAAGCCACTCCCACCAATCCAGAAAGCGCATATCTGCCTATAAGAGAAATCACTCTTCCGTCTACAAGGCTAGCTACTACCAGAGCTTGAAATTCATTTCACATTCACACAAAATGTCTAGTTAGTTGGCGAACTCATATAGTGCATTACTCCTCGTTTGTATTTCTTTCGAAAAGGTGAATTATTGCATGGTACCTGGATGTTCAGTCAGAACATATGCGGTGCGAAACTAGGATAGTTCTCAACACAAACGTCCGTGTCCTCGTCTGATTCAGAGATTTCGTCCAGGAGAAATTGTCATCGTTGAAATTCTTTGCCGCAGACGGACTCTATCTCTGTGTTCGTAGCGGTTCGTAGCTGCATTGTGAGATCACCGGCGCCACCAGTCCGCCCTAACTCGAGCCAGTCCGGGCTCCTCGTCCGCGGCAGGCAGGTCTTCTGCCTCGGCTGCTCTTCGCTATAATGCGGCTTGTAAAGGTAGCCACAAACACCTGATTCAAGCATCAGACTTCCGAAATCCTCTTCTTCTATATCATATTGAGCACTCTCCTCCGCTATTGTCATAACTTTACATCTGTCTCCACAGCGCCTGTTAGCTTAGCTTCAAACAAGATGGAGGATATTGCTTTCAGTTTCAGAGAGTAAAGTCCCACCCACTGATCTGTAATAGGTCTGTAGCGTGAGCGCGCCCCACCCTGGGAAAGATGAGAAACTAGTGCCTGTAGTCTTAACAGAAATCCCCCCTCTTACACTTCCTCCTACAATGACGCAAAATGACGATTTTTGCGTCATTGTAGGAGGAAGTGTAAGAGGTAAATAACAGATTTCTCCCGTCTCAGGGGAAAATGAGAGAGTGTTGCACGACCATTCAATAGTATGACTGGGTTTCTAACAATGCAAAGCTTAATGCAAATGGGTGAAGTGTCCCTTTAAGGAACTGAAATAGACTGAGCCATTAACCAACTGAAACCTGCTCTTAAGTCAATGGCGCAATATTTTTTTTGTTAATTAAAGGCTGCGTTATTAATATGTGCCTATAAGCGGGTACACAACACGCATACACTCTGCTTATTACACACACAATGACAGCAGCACACAAACATGCACAATATTAAAAATAAAAGGATTACAATGTAAAAGATTAATATTGTGTACATAAAGATATGGTGGAATCCGGCTGGTCCCGTGTAGATGGTCTGCTTGCGTGCTTTAACCTCACTCACTCTCTCTCTCTCACACACACACACACACCTTTAACCTCGTGCAAAAGAAGATCCGTTTGTGCTCTGTGTTCTGTGTTCAGTCTTTCCGTGTAAATAGCGGATCCGCCGTGGCGCGAGCACAATTACTCTTTAAAAGAATAGGAACAACCCTTTTAGACCATGCGCTGGGCACGTCAATCATTTTTTCCGTTGTCAAACTAGAAGTGGATTCAGACACGCCCTAAGTGCATTTGCACAGTGCGCTTTAGATCATGCCCTTAGATCGTTAAAGTAGGGCCCACAGGATTATAGAATAATTCAACTCAGATGAACATCAACCACGATCACATGACTCTTCTCAAAGGCACAATGGAGGACGAAGGCTCAACCGACTAAAGAGACCAATGTTTTGCTGAGCTTTAAAGATAAACCGCCTTACTGTACTCTAGTAACGGTGCTCTTGCTGTGAAACATCACTGTTCTGACCAGACACTGTGAAGCTTTCAACAAATCTGAACCAGTTTATTAGAAAAATCCACTCAATTTTACACCTACTCCATTATATAAAGGTGGAAAAAATCTCAGCTTATATTTACTTAATGTCATTGCTAGTATAAGACTAAATATATAGCAAAAACTATTTTGCTTTTTAATAAAATGTCATACTAAAAGCATAACGTATATATAAATGATATACCTTAGATTAGGCCGTTTGTCTCCACTCTTAAACTTTATTGGCTGATCCATAGAGCCGTCACTCTTCATAGACACACAGCTGGACTCTGGGTTTGAGCTCTTCTGCTGGACCGAACTGTAACAGAGAACAGATTCAGTTTAATCCTTTAGATTACTGTGCCCATTTTATTTCGCTTGGCAAATTCTGGAGAGTATGCTCGGTAATCTACTGCTTTTCCTGCAGTTCCTGGATGTCAACGTAGAATTTTCTGTCGAATTTGAACCACTGAATTTGTGGAAGCGAATTTGCAAAGCGAAATAAAATGGACCGAAAATTGCCTGTTGAATATTGTAGGTTGTTTTTTTTAAACAGTTTGACTATTTTGGAAGTGAAATATGAAAGGTGAATATGGATTATTGAATTTTTAATAATGAAAATGTGTTTGAAATGTTTTGAATTTAAATATTCACAGCTTAAATATTGCTGAATATTTACCATGCTGAATTTCAGCCAATAAAAACGCAAGCCCTAAAAATACAATGCATTAAAATGCAAGCATGGTTAATGCAATGCATATTTTTTTTTAAGTAGTGCAATTCAACAGGCTTTTTTGTTTCAAAAACATTTGGCATTATTTTACTTCCATACTCTTATTATGAAGTTCCCGGAAGTGTGGTTGTTGTTGGTTGAGCACGAACGGTGTTGAGTGAACTATGGTGATGGTGTACATAAATAAACGGATGATAGGTTAACTTCTGAAGTCTGCCTTTAAGTGTAACATCACAATCTGTGATATTTTTCTGTGATGTAATACAATATTTAACAGTGTTTGTTGAAAGTACCTTGCTCCCTCAAGCTTTATTGGCTTGGAGTTGGAAACTGATCTAAAAGCACAACTTTTCTCTGCAACACTATTTTATTTGGAATATATCCAAATCCGTTGTATTTTGTATTAAACAAAAGTGTTTGGGTTTTTTTAAAGCTGGTTTGATAAGGGTATCGTTTTAGTTCGACATTAGTTTAACACTCAGGGAAATGTTATGATGTATGAAGAGTTTCTTATGCACTTTAATTTTCCCGTAACTCCCGAGGAATTTTCTCTTGACTTTTCTGCAGTCAATTATGGTATAATTTCATTATTTAGATATGTGTTGTCATCGGCCGATATGCACATAATTAACCCAACTGATACAGTATATGGTAAAATTTGTTATTTTACAGTCCAAAAACAACAAATCTATTCATTCTCTATTTCTAAAGGAGGTTATCACCAATTTTTGCTCTACTGCTTAATGGACTAAATTTGTTAATGACCTTGATTGGGAAAGTGTTTGGTTATTACCTCATTATTTTTCTGTGACAAACAAGGTGAAAGACATTTCTTTCAAAATACAGTTTTTATGAATTGCTAAAACACTAAACCCCATTCTCTGAACCAAATGCTCAATAGCTTAAACCAATTTGTCGAATAAATCACTCTTTCTGTAAAACATTAAAGAAGTTCAGATAGTTAAAACACTGTTTGCAAATCTCATGCAATCTTTTTGCAAAACTCTAAACACATTTTCACTCATTAAAACAAAAAAATGTTTTAAAACGCTAAACACAGGCAGGCAAAAGTTTAACAACTACAACACAGTTGACTCAAACTACACACAACGACTCAAAATGATTCACACTTATTTTTAATGATGTGACCAAACCAACTGTACAAAATACAAGTCAGTTCAGACTGAGTGCCAAAACTGACTCAAAATGTTGCACGGAATGTTGATACCAACAATGGATGGAAGCATAAGAGGGAAAGGAGGAAGAGTATGTGTGTAAGAGGTGGTGAACAAGGAGGATGAGGACGAGGAAGAGCAAGGTGTGGAGAATGTTGTCAAGGCTGGATCTGGCTTTAGGGTTTTTCGCTTTGCCTGGCAAGAGACGACGTTGCCTGTGATGTGGACAAAGTCCTCAGACTGGACCCAACATAAACATGAAGATGTAGCCTAATGCTAAGGCAGAATTAATCTCTCACTGACATTGATTTTGCAGTTGCAATCAAAGTTGTCAATCTTCTGATTGTACTTTACTGTAACATGCTTTTCATTTAGAGTATTTTTAACCTTTTTGGCTTTTGCTGAATGTACAGGGTGGGCCATTTATATGGATACACCGTAATAACATGGGAATGGTTGGTGATATTAAAGTCCTGTTTGTGGACTTCTAAATGGCCACCATGGTCACCACCCATCTTGAGGAGTTTGCCCCCTCACATATACTAATGTGCCACAAACAGGACTTTAATATCACCAACCATTCCCATGTTATTATGGTGTATCCATATAAATGGCCCACCCTGTAGACATTCACTATACAATATTCAGTACAATACTATCCCAGATAGCATGTAACCATTGAAACAATGTTGAGTCAGTGTTGATGCGTCAACGCTGATTACATTGAAATAACGTTAGAAAGTGATGTTGTTTTACCATCACTCTTGCACCCTCAGTTAATATTGAAATAATGTTCAGATTTCAACCACAAATCAATAGTGTTAATATTGCTTCAACATTACAAAGTGATGTTGTTTCAACATAACTTTTGCACCCTCGGTTAATATTGAAATAATGTTCAGATTTCAATCACAAATCAATGGTGTTAATATTGCTTCAACATTACAAAGTGATGTTGTTTCAATGTCACTTTTCACCCTCGGTTAATATTGAAATAATGTTCAGATTTCAATCACAAATCAATGGTGTTAATATTGCTTCAACATTACAAAGTGATGTTGTTTCAATGTCACTTTTGCACCCTCGGTTAATATTGAAATAATGTTCAGATTTCAACCACAAATCAATAGTGTTAATATTGCTTCAACATTACAAAGTGATGTTGTTTCAATGTCACTTTTGCACCCTCGGTTAATATTGAAATAATGTTCAGATTTCAATCACAAATCAATAGTGTTAATATTGCTTCAACATTACAAAGTGATGTTGTTTCAACATAACTTTTGCACCCTCGGTTAATATTGAAATAATGTTCAGATTTCAACCACAAATCAATGGTGTTAATATTGCTTCAACATTACAAAGTGATGTTGTTTCAATGTCACTTTTGCACCCTCAGTTAATATTGAAATAATGTTCAGATTTCAACCACAAATCAATAGTGTTAATATTGCTTCAACATTACAAAGTGATGTTGTTTCAACATAACTTTTGCACCCTCGGTTAATATTGAAATAATGTTCAGATTTCAACCACAAATCAATGGTGTTAATATTGCTTCAACATTACAAAGTGATGTTGTTTCAATGTCACTTTTGCACCCTCGGTTAATATTGAAATAATGTTCAGATTTCAATCACAAATCAATGGTGTTAATATTGCTTCAACATTACAAAGTGATGTTGTTTCAATGTCACTTTTGCACCCTCGGTTAATATTGAAATAATGTTCAGATTTCAACCACAAATCAATAGTGTTAATATTGCTTCAATATTAAAAAGTGATGTTGTTTCAACATAACTTTTGCACCCTCGGTTAATATTGAAATAATGTTCAGATTTCAATCACAAATCAATAGTGTTAATATTGCTTCAACATTACAAAGTGATGTTGTTTTAATGTCACTTTTGCACCCTCAGTTAATGCTGAAGCAATGTTGAGATTTCAACCAAAAATCAACGGTAATAGTATTGATTCAACATTACAAAGTGATTTTTTATCAACATCACTTTTGCACCCTCAGTTAATGTTGAATCAACATTACACTATGATTGATTCTACATCACCAATGCTGAATCAATACTGAAATTAACACAAATAATCAATGGTAATATTGAATCAACGTTACACTAAGATGTTGAATCTACATCACTGCTATTGAATCAACACTGAAATTAACTAAAATAAATCAATGGTAATATTGTTGAATCAACGTTACACTATGATGTTGAATCTACATCACTGCTGTTGAATCAACACTGAAATTAACTTAAATAAATCAATGGTAATATTGTTGAATCAACGTTACACTATGATGTTGAATCTACATCACTGCTGTTGAATCAACACTGAAATTAACTTAAATAAATCAATGGTAATATTGTTGAATCAACGTTACACTATGATGTTGAATCTACATCACTGCTGTTAAATCAACACTGAAATTAACAGAAATAATCTTTGGTAATATGGTTTGATCAATGTTACAATGTGATGTTGATTCTAAATACATTTTGTTGAAACACTGAAAATACAACTGAAAAGGAATGTCAACCAATGTTGCCATCTGATGTGTTGAAACAACATTAATATTTCAACTACACTTCAATGATGCGTCAACAAATTCCTGACCAAAAATTTGGCAAAAACCTTTTAAAATATAAATGACACATTTCCAGCAGTTGAGTTAATTTATTTTATTCAATCAATCAATGACAAAAATATATTAAAAGATCATTCTTTAAAAAAGAAATGGGGAGAAATAGGACAAAAGCATTTCAACCTTTAAAAATAAAATTGGCTTCAGAAGTCTGATGTCATAACTACAGGTGGTCCAACGGTTCAGGTTTTTAAAAATCTGTCATATATCAGACTACTGCCTCTTTTCCTCTGGGTTCTCTGAAATCTGAAAAAGAAAGCATGATGTTACTCGAGAACAAGTCAATTCAGTTGCCACATTCAAGAATGTTAATATACTAAACACAATACAATTCGCTTTTTAAAAAAAGTTGCTGAACACAAAATATTCTAACTATGATTAAAGTATCGTTAAATTCTGATTATTTCATTTATTTTTTAAAATCTATTAATGCTTCAATATAAAAAAAATCACTATGGCAGGGGTGTCCGATTTTATCTCCAGCCCTAATTAAACACACCTGAAGCAGCTAATCAAGCTAATCAAGGTCATTGGGATCAATGGAAACTTCCAGGCAGGTGTTGGAGCTAAACTCATGACTTCATGAAGAGGAACAAACACCTATGGGCTATAGCCATTAAAGGGGGGGTGAAATGTTCATTTTCACTCAATCTCCTGTTAATCTTGAGTACCTATAGAGTAATATTGCATCCTTCATATCTCCAAAAAGTCTTTTGTTTTATTAAATTTTTAACAGAAAGATAGACTGTACCGAGTCTTTCCGGAAAAAACCGAGCGGCTGGGGGCGGGCCCTGTGGGCGAAGCTTAGCTGTGCTAACGCGCCAAGCTAGTGACAACACACAGAGACATTTGTTCAACAAACAGTTTTACTCACCGTCCGGTTCCAACGCACGACCGCGAACCTTTATCATTGTGACTGCTCGATCCTTAAGCATTAGACGATCTGCAAATCCGTCGATATGGGCTTTGTTTATAAAACAATCATCGTCGAAATGCAGGGAACAAACAGTCTAACAGTTACACAACTCCGTTTATGCTCAGGAAAACAAACTCCATCCACGGGTTCCTTAACGCTGGGTTCTTTGGGAATATGTGCAGGGTTGTCTTGCCCTGGCAACCAAAAACACACTTCTTTGGTGACATTGACTTCCCAAAAGCCGGGCAGGGCGCTTTGATGGCGAACTGCTTTCACTCTCTTGCTCTAGTCTACGAGTGCGCGCGCGGCCGCAATCTTACCGGAGAAGTGCCCTTAGGACCCATATAAGGAAATTCCGCCCTATCTTACGTAAGACAGAGCCATACTCGAAAAAAACTTTCCGAAACTTGTGACAAACCGGAAGGAGTATTTTTGGAACAAAAATACTCCTTCAAATGTACAACTTAGTTTTTGAAACTTTGTCCATGTTTAGCATGGGAATCCAACTCTTTACCAGTGTAAAAAACTCAGTATGCATGAAATAGCATTTCACCCCCCCTTTAACAATATCTCAGTTCAATTTCTGTGAAACTACATAGCATTCAAGTAACACGTTTATCTTGTAGATTAAAAGAACTTTGGTTTTTACAATGAAAATTTCTTTAAAGGGATGGTTCAGCCCAAAATGAAAATTCTGTCATCATTTACTCACCCTCAAGTTGTTCCAAACCTGTACGAGTTTCTTTCTTCTGTTGAACACAAAAGAAGATATTTTAAAGAATGTTGGTAACCAGAAAGTTGACGATGGCCATTGATTTCCATAGTAGAAAATAAATACCATGGAAGTCAATGGCTACCCTCAACTGTCTGGTTACCAACATTCTTCACTCTCTTCTTTTGTGTGCAGCAGAAGAAAGAAATTCATACAGGTTTGGAACAACTTGAGGATGAGTAAATAATGACAGAATTTTCATTTCGGGATGAACCATCCCTTTGAAGCTGCAGATTCACCTTATGTAGAACTTAATCTCTTCAAATATCACAAAATAAAATAGCCATGTCAGTCACTTTCTTAATAAACACAAGATGTTTTTTGTTATTGTGTTTCAGTGGAAATTTCTCAAATTTAATACAGATTCAGGAATATGAATGATTACCTGATTAAGCAGTGATAAGGCACAGGATATCATCAAGTCCCAGGTCAGGTGATTATGCTGTCGACAACAACTCGGTGTATAATCAATGTCAGCATTATCGGGGGGGGGGGGTGTGTGCTTTCTATTTATTTATTGTCCATCTTCGTCGGCCTTCATTCCTACTAAAGGAGCATTGTGCTCTGCATGCAAGCACTGATGGATGCAAGACATGGGCTATGTTTGCAGTGTAACTTTCTTGCTCATGTTCATGTCTTCTGCACTTCAAGAAATGTGTTAAATGACGTTAGAACTTTATTCAGGAAATTCGTAATAAACTTTACTAAAGTAATGTGCATTTTTTAAGTATGTAGATGCACCATTGTTTGAAACTGTGCTAGAGAAGTCATGTAAGTATGTCAGGTGCTTCAACAAACCAGACTTCTGTATAGGATGCACCTATGTTTTCTCTCTAATGAGGAAGCATTACACTACTGAGAAGTGCACATGAGAAGTGCACATGCAAAACCAAAATGGGCGTTTACCAATCAGTGGCCAAATTCAAACTACAATAAATGTTTTTCAACCATTTTTCAACAGACTTGCTAAACCACCCCACCCCTAAACCAAGCCCCCAATGGATTAGAGCAAATCAGGTAAAGCGGTTGAAAATGCCCATTGTGGTTTGAAAACGCCCCACTGATAGACAAACACCCACTAGTGTTCTGCAGAGATACCTGCCTGTATGATCTTGTGCTCATCAACTACAAATCACTGTTAGTTCAATGTCACTGTCTCCACCCATGTGTGCTGTTGGCTTTCATCAAAATTTCAATGCTGATCCAACACACTTTAAACACTGAAATGTCAATCTCAACCAAAATATGGTTTGGATCAAAACTCAACATTGTATTAATGTTCCCATGCTATCTGTGCGATTTATTTCAACACTTTACTTACTTGGAAAATTAATGTATGTTAGTAGATTTAGTAACAATAAATAAAATGCAAGTAAAAAGCATGCTAAAAACAGAAATACATTATATGCACCATTGTTTGAAACTCAGAGAGTTCATGCATGTCAAACACACAAGACTTCCGTATAGGATGCACCTTGTGTTTTCTCTCTAATAAGGAAGCATCAATTAACTACTGAGAAGCCCACATGCAAAACCAAAATGGGCGTATACCAATTAGTGCCAACTTTTAGTGCAAACTACAATTGGTTTTTCAAAAGACTTGCTAAAATCATGAGGGCCCACCCCTAAACCAAACCCCCAGTGTATTAGAACAAATGAGGTAACACTATTGAAAATGCTCATAATGAACTGAAACGCCCCACTGATTGGGAAACACCCAGTAGTGTTTTGCACAGATACATGCCTGCAAGATCTTGTGCTCATAAACTAAGACTCACTGTTAGTTCAATGTCACTGTCTTCAACCATGTGTGCTGTTCCCTTTCATTAACATTTCAATGCTGATCCAACACACTTTAAACATTGAAATTTTGATGTCAACCAAAATGATGGTTTGGATCAAAACTCAATATTGAATCAATGTTACCATGCTGTCTGGGATACTTTCAGTGCATACAGTATACAATTTATTCACCTTACTAGTGTAAGTTGTCATTACTTAACCCTGTGAAATATTATATTACCTCTAGGGATGATCTCATTGGCAAATAATCTATTTGTATTTTTATTTTGCTGAAACTTGCTGCTATGCTGAAAATTGCTGCTATTTTACACATGTGTGTGCAGGGTGTGTGTGAGTGTGTGGGGAGAGAAAAAGTGAGAGTGCAATGTATGAAAGGGATGGGGGATGTTTGTTTGTTTAATATATATATATTAATTAGCGCATTTTATTATTTTATTAATTATTTATCTTTTAAAAGCACTGATCTGGAGTAGCACTTGTAATTTCGTTGTGTCAATACACTGTATTTATGCAATGACAAATAAAGCTTGAATTGAATACTATACTTTATGTAATTGCACAATTTGTTTACTTTGTTACAATATACTTTTTTTCTGTAACTGCATGCTTTGGATTCTGTGTTCTTCATTTTTTGATGTAGTGTTTAATGAATGATCTGTAGTATTTATAATATTGACTCGTGTGTGTGTGTGTGTGTGTGTGTGTGTGTGTGTGTGTGTGTGTGTGTGAGATCTGAGAGCATTGTTTGATTTTGAGCAGATAAAATGGTTTTGAGGCAATTGTTTGATTTTGCCAGAAGAGTCAGAGATTCTCTGAATGTGGTTTGAAAATTTGGTTTTGTGTTTAAGGTTTTGATAAATTGAGTTATGGTTTCACGAAATGTGTTTTAGCAATTCAGAAAAACTATTATACACAAATTCTACCCTGTCAAACATTTCCTTAGTTAGTTTAAGAAAGACATTGATGTTAGTTGCTCTTTTTGGAACAGTACCCCACATTTTCTGGCATTGTAGTCATGTGGAAAAGTTATGGTATGATGTGTCTATGTTTATAAGGAAAAGATACTCTTTCATTTTGTTTTGCATTTTGAAAATGTAATTTTTGGATTATTTGTGAATAAGGCTTTTGTAATTAATCTGTTAATTTTATTGGTCAAACTTCACATTCACAAGTGTAAGTTTTCTAACAAAAAGCCCCTTTTCTTAGTAATCCTCAAGGAATTTGAAAATTACTTTTCTACTATTCGAACTAGTACTCATAGAAAAGCTATTAAGAGTGCGTAGAGTATTTGGTGTGTTCTTTTTAGTGTGTGTGTGTGTGTGTGTGTGTGTGTGTGTGTGTGTGTGTGTGTGTGTGTGTGTGTGTGTGTGTGTGTGTGTTCTTTGCTCCCCTGGCTCCAAAGTGTAAGTTGTATCATTTTGTTGTTGTTTAAAGCATAACATTTAAAAAAAAAAAAAGGGACAAAGCTAAAAATAAAAAGTACCTGCATCCTGTAGAAAAATCTCCATCTCTGGATCCTTGTGAATCAGCCATGAAGAAGCTGCAGGAGAATCTGATGAGTTTGATCTCCTCCACTGACTCTGAATGAAGAAACATTCACACACTAAATTAAATGATTAAATGATAAAGCAATCTTCATAATTTAGCTGAACATACAGTCAAACCAAAAATTATTCAGACACCAGATTTAATTTTGATTTTTTTTTTTTATATCTACACTATAGTTCATTTATGTAATTGATGATAGAAAAATAAAGTAAACTGTGACATTTTATATACAAAAATTCTTCATACAGTGACTACCAGTAAAACTGATATAAATTTGGGACCAAAAATTATTCAGACACTTTGACCTGACCATGTGTTTTTTTTTTCTTCTTTAATTGCTAATGCGCCCTTTTTAAATTACAGACTGAACAAATTTGCTTGGTAATTGGTTGAGCTAAATTGCTATTATCTAATTGTGTTGTTAAATTTAGCAGCTAACAGATATTCAACATAATTCATCTGTGAGACAGTCTAACAGAAGGACGGACAAAACCAGTCAAATATCCACTGAGTTCATAACTCTGAGTTCTTGTCATATTTTATTACCATTTTCTAAACTATAGCGAATAAACTGTGATAGTGTGAGAAATGTTGAAGGTTTCTGAATACATTTTGATTTGAAACTGTGATAGTGTGAGAAATGTTGAAGGTTTCTGAATTTTTGTGAATATTTGGCGGTAAAAAAAAAAAAGGATAATGTGACTGCGTTAACTCAAGCTCAGTAATCATGTTTACATAGGCCTATGCTGTTAAACTTATGAAGAACCACAGACACGAAACACAAAAGAAACCTCGAAATGAAATAAATCCTTTCGTATCAAACAATCACGTAGGGTAGGTAGGAATTGTCTAAAAAACTTCTTTTCCAAATTTGTTTAAACTTTATTTATATATCAATACATAATTAAAATGTAAGTACTCTGAAAAAGAAAGTATAAAAATCGAGTGTCTGTAGACCTCTCACGACTGTTTTAAAGACAGCTCATTATTTCCATTCACTCCACCCTCTCCCTTCTGGGCTCCTTCCAAAGCCACGCCCCCAAAACACATGAACGCGCGACTCCGACCGCTGAGCTGGACCAAATTGTCTCTGGCTGGACGCATTATTTACCTGAGACGAGCGGAGAGGAAGGAGCACAGTGCATGTAGTGACATCATGTCAGAATCACATGTAATAAAAAAAATCTAACTTTATCATTATGAATATAAACAAATAAGATGTATTTTAGTACTCACTATCAAGCTAGCATATTGATATTGGTAAAGTTTAAAATATTTTTTTTTTGATTCGCTAACGAGCTAGTTATATCTATACGGCAAAGCTAAAAACAGCATTGCATTGATACACGTTTTTCCATTACCATCAGTTACACTGTGATGAAGATGAATTTCGTGTAAGATTCATAACATATATGGTGTTCTGCATGTAAGAGTTTCCATGATGAAAGCATTGTTGACTCTGATGAGGACTACACTCCAGAGACAATATACCGCATCGTCAGCTCGAGGACAGGTCCGGGGTCGAGGGCGAAGCAGAGGAGGTCGTGCAAGAGGCCGTGCAACTAGGGTCCGAGGATATTGACACGCGTTTTATTTCTTTGTTTATCCAAAGACTTTTTGTTCATTACCTTTTCTAGTACTGTCTTCCTTTTTTGCCTTGTTTGCCTTCGCTAACTGCATATGCCAGTAATGTGAATTTTGATTGCTCTTTCTCTGCCATTGTTTTGCTATTCCTAGGTTCCGTGCCTGTTGAATTCCTCAAATCAAACGGGTTCGCGCAAGTGGGCAGATCCTGTGTGGCAAAAGGGTGGTTGCCATGGTTGCGAGAGAGTGACAGTCGCCTAAGCCAATCCTTTGTTTCGTCCTGAATGGAAATAATGAGCTGTGTTTAATGCAGATTAAACGGTCTAGAGTCACTCGATTTTTATACTCTTTTTTTCAGAGTACTTACATTTTAATTATGTATTGATATGTATAGAAAGTTTAAACAAATTTGGAAAAAAGTTTTTTATACAACAATTCCTACTACCTTTAAATGTCCTCCAGAGATTCATATGAATATGAAGAAGTCACCACACATGAACACTCACCTTGATCAAACTTTTACAAGATACAGGTTCTCAAATCCTCCAGCTTTAACATCATAAAGATACACGGACATTCCTGCGTAAACGTTGTTAAACACATGCTCTGTTTTTCTCCTTAAAATGGCGACAGGTTAACTATATCCTTTCACTTTGTATTTGTGACGAGAGAGAGAGAGAGAGAGAAACGGGTCAGTAGTATCAATCATAGACTATATATAAAAAAATCCTTTTTCTATTTTTTTTTGTATCAATCCTTTATTTTACTGTCTATGGTATCAATCAACTTCTCTCTCTTTCTCTGAACTCTGAGAGATAAAAGTCTGATCCAAACACAGACCCAGAAGCTCGTCAACAATACCATGCAAGTATTAACATGCATTTGGATGTTATAAGACTAATAATAAAGTCAAGAGATATGTTGTGGCTATACATCGCCCTCTGCTGACAGAAATCAAACAAACAATAATAATGTTTTTTTTCTTAATGCGACCAAATTTCATTAAAGGTACAGTTGCGTTAACCCAAAAATTTAAATTCTGTCATTAATTACTCACCCTCAACGCAACTTCCACTCAGAAAGTAAATAAGTATATAATACTGACTGATGGTTGATTTCTGTGAGTTGTTCTGTAAATGAATATGTCATTCATAGGGTTCTCAGATATTTTTTTTTCTTTGTTAAAAACACTTTTGAAAATTACAAATCCTGTCCTTGTCCTCAGCCAAATAGGAGCAACAGCTTTCATAGTTTTGTTATGCTAAAAACTGTTATTTAGGGGAAAAAACTCCATCAATAACAAGTTTAACTTGTTATCATTCACTACAATTGATTAAAAACATCAATTGAAATTATACATACATTATACAAATAAATACTATTTTACCAATAGTAAACTATTAGTTTTTACTATTTACTATTTTACAACTTTCCCCATGTTTTCAGTCAGTCCTGTCAAGTTTACATAAAACTCTAGATAAACTTTTCATTATTAAAGTATCCCATAAGTCGATAAAGTTTTGAATACGGATATTTTTCTGACACGAACGCATCGCTTCGCTTCAGAAGGCCTTAATTAACCCCCGGAGCCTGTGGAGCACTTTATGACGGATAGATGCACTTTTATGATGGATAGAGGCACTTTTATGATGGATAGATGGACTTTTATGATGGATAGAGGCACTTTTATGATGGATAGAGGCACTTTTATGATGGATAGATGCACTTTTATCATGGATATATGCACTTTTATGATGGATAGAGGCACTTTTATGATGGATAGAGGCACTTTTATGATGGATAGATGCACTTTTATCATGGATAGATGCACTTTTATGATGGATAGATGCACTTTTATGATGGATAGAGGCACTTTTATGATGGATAGATGCACTTTTATGATGGATAGAGGCACTTTTATGATGGATAGAGGCACTTTTATGATGGATAGAGGCACTTTTATGATGGATAGATGCACTTTTATCATGGATAGATGCACTTTTATGATGGATAGATGCACTTTTATCATGGATATATGCACTTTTATCATGGATAGATGCACTTTTATGATGGATAGATGCACTTTTATGATGGATAGAGGCACTTTTATGATGGATAGAGGCACTTTTTATGATGGATATATGCACTTTTATGATGGATAGAGGCACTTTTTATGATGGATAGAGGCACTTTTATGATGGATAGAGGCACTTTTATGATGGATAGAGGCACTTTTATGATGGATAGATGCACTTTTATGATGGATAGATGCACTTTTATGATGATAGATGGACTTTTATGATGGATAGATGCACTTTTATGATGGATAGATGCACTTTTATGATGGATAGAGGCACTTTTATGATGATAGATGGACTTTTATGATGGATAGATGGACTTTTATGATGGACAGATGCACTTTTATCATGGATATATGCACTTTTATGATGGATAGATGCACTTTTATGATGATAGATGCACTTTTATCATGGATATATGCACTTTTATGATGGATAGATGCACTTTTATCATGGATATATGCACTTTTATCATGGATATATGCACTTTTATGATGGATATATGCACTTTTATCATGGATATATGCACTTTTATGATGGATAGATGCACTTTTATCATGGATATATGCACTTTTATGATGGATAGAGGCACTTTTATGATGGATAGAGGCACTTTTATGATGGATAGATGCACTTTTATCATGGATAGATGCACTTTTATGATGGATAGATGCACTTTTATGATGGATAGAGGCACTTTTATGATGGATAGAGGCACTTTTATGATGGATAGATGCACTTTTATGATGGACAGATGCACTTTTATGATGGATAGATGCACTTTTATGATGATAGATGCACTTTTATCACGGATAGATGCACTTTTATGATGGATAGATGCACTTTTATGATGGATAGATGCACTTTTATGATGGATTGATGGATAGATGCACTTTTATGATGGATAGATGCACTTTTATGATGGATATATGCACTTTTATGAAGATAGATGCACTTTTATGATGATAGATGCACTTTTATCACGGATAGATGCACTTTTATGATGGATAGATGCACTTTTATGATGGATAGATGCACTTTTATAATGGATAGATGCACTTTTATGAAGACAGATGCACTTTTATAATGGATAGATGCACTTTTATGATGGATAGATGCACTTTTATCATGGATATATGCACTTTTATCATGGATTGATGCACTTTTATGATGGACAGATGCACTTTTATGATGGATAGATGCACTTTTATGGACTTTAAACAGAAACCGGCCATTCTCTGCCATTGTAAAGCTTGGAAGAGCCAGGACATTTATTAATATAACTCTGATTGTGTTCGTCTGAAAGAAGAAAGTCATACACACCTAGGATGACTTGAGGGAGAGTAAATCATGGGCTAATTTTCATTTTTGGGTGAACTATCCCTTTAAAGGCGCAATTGTATGACATGATTGTATGTCCCAAAGCTTGTCTACATTTTGTTACACACTTAAAAGTATCTACATTTTCTTCACAAAAAGAGTACATACTTTTGGGGCGTAGTATAGGTAGGCGAATTGAGACGCTGCATGTCTTTGGTTCACTGTAGTTTTAAGGAGAAAATACTCAGCAATGGTGTTGAGTTATGAATTTACACATGGTTTGTCTTAAAAACATATTAAAAACACCACACATATAAACAACATTAAACGCTGGATTTTCACCACACGGGGGCTTTAATATACAGTGCAGTTCTCAGTGCGGTCCACAGGAGACAGTAGAGCGCGCGGTGCCATAACGCATCAGCCGTAGAAGAAGAAACAGCAGCCGCGGTAGTGACTCGCATTCAGAGAAACAGCAGAATCAAAATCATGGAGGAAACCGCAAAAAAGGAGAAAAAGCAGGACGAAATCAAGGAGGAGAAGGACAAACAACCGGCGGGGAAAGAGAAAGAGAAGAAAGAGGAGCAGGAGCTGGTGAGAGAGAGAAAAACACCCGTGTTTGAATTCCGCCTGAGTCACTCTGAAGGCCATACACACACACACACACACTCACACCACAGTAATGTTTGTGATTATTTATGAGTTATCAATGAATGTCAATCACTTTCGGCACAAAACACTTTAAAACAACGTGTATGTGATTATAAGACTCTTATGTATACGTTATATGTATCATGTCGTTGTATAAACATAGGGATGTTTGGATAAAGTTGATAGAAATGCTTCCCTGAGGAGAACTTCCATGGTCTGGTTTTAAAAATAACTATCTTTCATTGTTTACAGAGGTCTGATGTTGTTCATAATCACTTCTCTGATGTGTTTGTGTTGTTTGTGCAGTCAGAGGAGGACAAACTGCTCCAGGAGGAGTTGGAGATGCTCGTGGAGAGACTCGGTGTAAGTTCAGAGGGCTTTTGTTGGATTTATTCATTATTCCTGGTTCAACTGTCAGTTTGAAGAAGCAACATTAATTTACTTAGAAATATCCTGAATTTTGCGTGCGAATTATTGTAATGTAAGTAAACTGGGTTTTAATGTACAGTAAGGTTTCAGTTTTTTAACATTTGTTAAAATGAACCAATACTTTTACAGCATTTCTAATCTTAATGTTAATTTCAGCATTTACTAATACATTATTAAGATCAAAACATATATTTGTTAACATTAGTTAATGCAGTGTGAACTAGCATGAACAAACACTGAACAATTGTTTTACAAGAGATGTCAAACAATTAAAAAAATAATTAATTGCACCTGACTTTAAAGTTTTTAATATATTGTCATATTGCAATACTTTCACATTGAGTCTCCAAAACAATGCAGAAATAACATGTTTAATGGCATCTCTTTACTAAGCACTATAGATGAAGGCCAGCATCACTGATACCAATACTGGCGTATCTATTAAATAGAATTTTTCCCTCAATTTTAGCCATTCAACAATACAGTATAATTGAAAACTATAGTTTTTAACATTTAATAAGCTTTCAAAAAATAACAACTTTTAATTTAAGTTATCCCTTAAACAATCTTCACATAAACCCATTGTGATAAATGTCATATTTAGCTGTGCCTTTAATATATCAGGGCTCAGCGCTAAGGTTTTTTCCATTGGTCCTGCTGGGATGGCTCAGATTTTACCCTGCTCTGCTAAAAGGCACAGAAATGTTAGTGTTTTTGTTGTTTTTCACCCATGTAACCTTGTAAACAGTGCTTTATGATTTTCAGGTAGGTCTATAAGGTAAATATACAGGAATTGAATAAAGTTATCAAACATTTTGCAGTCTTCACTACATAAATTATTAATTGATTATAGATTTATCCTTATTAAAGCTACAAACATTATTCAGTCAAGAGCAGTGAGTGTCTTTTGTTCTGTGATTATAATTAATGACAGACTTCAGCAGGTTTATTAGGCTGCTGTCACTTTAAGACCTGAAGCACATGACGTGTGTCTGACATTTGATCCTATTTTTCTCACAACTGTTAATTTAAGACTTTATTTGACTCATTTAAGACTGCGCTTGCGAGGATACTCAACTAAACGGAAATTTTAACATCATTTTGTGTGTTTTTGTCTGTTGAAGTACGAAAGAACTGTGTTTTGCGTCTTTTGTGTGTTTGTTCACAGAGAGCCTCTTGACAGATTTGAGTTTTTTTTTTTTTTTTGCATCTTATCGTGCTTGAATGGTTAATAATAGCATTTAAATGAGTGACGGCGTGATTATATACTGCAACCAAAGGATGAAGAAAAATGGATGTTGCGTTGATTGCATTAAATATTTTTAACACGGTAAACTGGGAAAATGTAATCGCATGGAATAACGCATTCATTTTGACAGCCCTAATTTTTTACTAACATTAACAAAGATTAATAAATGCTTTAAAAATATATTGTTAATATAATGACACTTTATTGTAAAGTGTTACTAGAATTATTTTTCACAATAATGGATCAAAGTGTAATGAATTTCTATATTTCTGAATTTTCTTTGACTTTTTTTCATTCCCATTCCCATTTTTTCCACAATACAATAAAATCCTCATGGATAAAATCACAATCTGAATATCCCATAAGTTAAATGTGTTGATTTTCTTGTGTCTCGACGCTTGTTTTCTCTCCGTTGCGCAGGAGACGGACACGTCTCTGTATCGTCCTGCTCTGGAAGAACTGCGCCGGCAGATCCGCTCCTCCACGACCTCCATGACGTCGGTGCCCAAACCACTCAAGTTCCTGCGACCCCATTACGCCAAACTCAAAGAGATCTACCAGAACATGGCGCCCGGAGAGAACAAGGTGTGTTTGCGGCATCAATTAAACGGCTCTGATGATTTTATAAGAACAATTAGCCTATGTCTGTGTGTCAATCCTTCTCTGTTTGACAGCATTTCTGTGCCGACGTGGTGTCTGTCCTCGCCATGACCATGAGCACCGAGCGGGAGTGTCTGAAGTATCGTCTGCTGGGCTCACAGGAGGAGCTCGCCTCATGGGGACACGAATACGTCAGGTACGAGAACCAGCACAGCCAGACGACAGCCTGAAGACCGGTGGTGTTATTGTTAGCTAAAACTACTAAAAAAATCATTTTTGGTATTTGAAATAAAGCTTAAAGGTGCAGTACACGATTTCTGAGAAATGCTGTTGAAAGTGGATCAGACCGAGCACCAAAACACTTTAGCCAATCAGCAGTAAGGGGCGTGTCCACTCAAGATGGGGGAGGGGCTTCAAACATCAATGGCATTTCTCAGAAATCATGTACTGTACCTTTAAAGTAAAACTATTATGTAGGAATGCATCAATGTATCGGCTTATAAAAGCAATTATCTCCACTATTGGCCATTGGCTGATTGTTTAAAAACAGTTGATGATCAGGGCTGATTATATCCTGTCAATCAAAAGAGGGTGGAAAAACGTTTCAGACTGCAACTCGTATTGTGTACGAAGATTATGTCTCTTGTTTTCTATTTAGGCCCTGTTTACATCAATATTAAGATGCGTTTGGTCGATCAGATCACAAGTAGAGGAGAGAGACACATTCCCGTTCACACCTGGTGTTTTAATCCGTCTCTTTTGTCCACTTTCACACACTTCTGTCCTGATTTCTTTGAGGGGAGGGTCTATTTTTCAGATCTTTCGATCTAATGGACAAAATAAGCTCTTGAATTTACATATGAACACGACCGGAGACGACAGAGAAACACACTGAGAACATCAGCTTTAGTTTCTGCTCTGACACACACGAGATCAGCCGAACGCTGTGAGTGTGTGTTAGACATCAGGAATGATGAGAGAACATTGTGATTGATACGTTTTTCCTCTTCAAACCAAACTTGTGTCTCCAGTCGACAGTTTAAACCCCGTCTGACTCGAGCTCTTCCCATAATGCTCACGCGTTAGTTCATTAGACGGTGTTTAGTGGCTGTTTGAACTCAAGTGGTGGAAAGTGGACAAGCTCAAAAAGTTTTAGACCCCGTTTAAATCTGTATTTAATGTTGTCCGCTTGAGATCTGATCGACCAAAACGCATCTTAATACCAGGTGGAAACAGGGCCTAAGTTAACGCGACAATAACGGATATACAGTTAAAAAGTTGTGACCCGTGGTGGCAAAAGGAGTCGGAATGCGCTCGGCTAATTACAAGCTACAGGTAAAACAAGTGAAAAATGTCTAAATTTGAGGTTCATTAAGCCCTCGTCTAGCGATCCCAATGCTCCAAAAAGCGATTAAACATCTAAAAATGTCTTTATTTGTACATTTTCCCTTGTTCATGTAAAATGCCCCTTTTTCTCTGCTCACTTCTTGATGATGGCGCTCCTTTCAGCACAAGTTTGGTATCGTTTTAAAGCGCAGCATTCCAACTTTGTCAATATTCATAGTAATTTCTCAAAGGCACGAGTCTGGACCAATGAAATGTGATTTTCAAACTAATATGCTTATTTAAACAAAACGATCTTACTCGCGCCGACTGACAGATCCAAAGCTTGCGCACAAAGACGCCTTAGACTGCGCACGACCCCGATATATACACACACATACACACACACACACACACACAGAATTACAGTATTTCAAAATATCTGTCTTGGTGAATATTCACGCAAACATTATCTGTTTTGTCTTATGTGAACGTTTGATTAATTGTTGTGGAAAAACATCAAATGTGTAACATTATATTAGATCCGTGCGCTACTGTAGGGCGGACTGTCCATTTCAATTAAAGGAGAACTCCGGTCAATTTTAACATTGAGCTCATTTTTTTGTACATTTGGAGTGCTGTCAATACAGAGAACAACGACAAAAATCAGTGTTGCCTACACCGTGTTATCCTCTTTTTAAAATTTGCACCCTGTTGACTTCAATGGGGCAAGTTTTAAACCTGCTTTTAGCCTCTTAACATCCTTGATGTGTCATTACAAGTGCACAGGTCATGTGAGTGATTCCTTCAGAGTGAACACGGGTGAATCTGACTGCAGTAGATGTGAAAGATATGAATAAAAATGATGTTATTTCAGCCAGCGCAAATACCTGTATTTACATCCTGTTTTCGGTCAAAGTCCATAGTAATCGATTGTCGATTGTCGATCACTCACATGACCTGTGCACTTGTAATGACACATCAAGGATGTTAAGAGGCTAAAAGCAGGTTTAAAACTTGCCCTATTGAAGTCAACAGGGTGCAAATTTTAAAAAGGATAACACGGTGTAGGCAACACTGATTTTTGTCGTTGATCTCTGTACTGACAGCACTCCAAATTTACAAAAAAATTAGCTCAATGTTAAAATTGTGGTACAATTGTGGTATCATGGGAAAAAAAGTTTAATATATATTTTTCCTATAGATATTTGGTTGAGTTTGTGTGTGCCAAATTTGGTGTTATTACCAGGGATTTTAAGGGATGGTTTTGTAACCTTCTGAAAACTTTATCTCAATTTTTCTCAAAATTGCCTTTACTGACTCTATCGACTTCAATCTGGTGCAGCTCAGTCATTTTTTTGTCTGATTCCAACAAATCATACATCATTTGGAAGGTTTTTTTAATAAAGAATGTGAAAATAAATTTTTTTTGTTGCCAGGACGGGTCAAAAATAGTGAGGTTAAAGGAGGCTCTATTTGACCCTATGAACCTCCCGTAGTTCAAACTTTCTTTAATGCAGTCTGGGAACTTTCTAGCTCTCTCCGTGCCGAATCAGTGACGTGACCCTGTGTGTGTTTCCAGGCATCTTGCCGGAGAGGTTGCTAAGGAATGGCAGGAGATCGAGGAAGGTGATAAAGCTCAACAGGAATTACTTCTGAAGCTGGTCAAAGAGATCGTCCCGTATAACATGGCCCACAATGCCGAGCACGAGGCCTGTGACCTCCTGATGGAAATCGAGCGTCTCGACATGCTGGATACGTACATCGATGAAAACGCCTACGCTAAAGTCTGCCTTTACCTCACCAGGTGTGACACGATTACCCACAATGAATCTGAACGTGTCTTTTTAGGTGTCTTCCTGTTTTGATCGTGTGTTTGTGTCTCCAGCTGTGTGAGTTACGTCCCTGAGCCGGAGAACTCGGCTCTGTTGAAATGCGCTCTCAACATCTTCCGCAAGTTTAACCGTTACCCAGAAGCCCTCAGACTCGCACTGATGCTTAATGACGTGGAGCTGGTGGAGAACATCTTCACTTCCTGCAAAGACATGTATGACAAACATGCACTTTTCATTTACACACTACTGAATACTGAATCTCGAGTTGCAAAACACTGATAGTAACGTGTGTGTGTGTGTGTGTGTGTGTGTGTGTGTGTGTGTGTGTGTGTGTGTGTGTGTGCGCAGTGTCATTCAGAAGCAGATGTCGTTCATGTTGGGTCGTCACGGCATGTTCCTGGAGCTCAATGAAGATGTGGAGGATTATGAAGATCTGACGGAGATCATGTCCAACGTGCAGCTCAACAGCAACTTCCTGGCTCTCGCTAGAGAGGTACACACACACACACACACACACACACACACACACACAGAGAGAGAAAAATATCCAGGTCACGAAATATCTGGGTCATAAGAGAAAATGCACAGACTGAATCTTGAGTAAAGAAAACTAAGCCTATTTTTTTAGGACCGTTTGACCTCATTTTTATGACAGTTCACATCCCTACTTTATCATTATTACAGAGCAGCTGAAAAAATATGAAATATTTTTGTTGCAAAGTACAATTGTAATTATGGATCATGGTCATTTAATTCATGCTGATATTAATAAGAATATCATAGTATCCAGAAAGGACTGTTTTATAACTCTATGACAATAATGGGTATATCCATCTATCTATCTATCTATCTATCTATCTATCTATCTATCTATCTATCTATCTATCTATCTATCGTTCTATCTATCTATCTATCTATCTATCTATCTATCTATCTATCTATCTATCTATCTATCGTTCTATCGTTCTATCTATCGTTCTTTCTATCGTTTGTTCGTTCTATCTATCTATCTATTGTTCTATCTATCGTTCTTTCTATCATTCTTTCTATTGTTCTATCTTTCGTTCTTTCTATCGTTCGTTCTATCTATCATTCTTCCTATCATTCTTTCTTTCTATCGTTCGTTCGTTCTATCTATCTATTGTTCTATCTATTGTTCTATCTATCGTTCTTTGTATCGTTCTTTCTATCGTTCTTTCTTTCGTTCTTTCTTTCGTTCGTTCGTTCTATCTATTGTTCTATCTATCATTCTTTGTATCGTTCTTTCTATCGTTCTTTCTTTCGTTCTTTCTATCGTTCGTTCGTTCGTTCTATCTATCTATCTATCTATCTATTGTTCTATCTATCGTTCTTTGTATCATTCTTTCTATCTTTCTTTCTATCGTTCGTTCTATCTATCTATCTATCTATCTATCTATCTATCTATTGTTCTATCTATCGTTCTTCCTATCGTTCTTTCTATCGTTCTTCCTATCATTCTTTCTATCGTTCTTTCTTTCGTTCTTTCTATCGTTCGTTCGTTCTATCTATCTATCTATCTATTGTTCTATCTATCGTTCTTTGTATCGTTCTTTCTTTCTATCGTTCGTTCGTTCTATCTATCTATCTATCTATCTATCTATCTATCTATTGTTCCATCTATCGTTCTTTCTATCGTTCTTCCTATCATTCTTTCTATCTTTCTTTCTATCGTTCGTTCGTTCTATCTATCTATCTATCTATCTATCTATCTATCTATCGTTCTATCGTTCTTTCTATCTTTCTTTCTATCGTTCGTTCTATCTATCTATCTATCTATCTATCTATTGTTCTATCTATCGTTCTTTGTATCGTTCTTTCTATCGTTCTTCCTATCATTCTTTCTATCGTTCTTTCTTTCGTTCTTTCTATCGTTCGTTCGTTCTATCTATCTATCTATTAGGGGTGTAACGGTACACAGAAATCACGGTTCGGTACGTACCTCGGTTTTAAAGTCACGGTTCGGTTTATTTTCGGTACAGTAAGGGAAAGAAATGCAAACATTAAACTGCAGGTTGTTTATTACTATAAACTTTTTTTAACAATTTGTTTACACTTTTTTAAACACTTTTTAATAAAATGTAATAAAATAGATATAAAATAAAAAAAGAATAAGAAATAAAATACTGCTGCAAAGTTCTCCACTAAATAAAATACTCTCAGTCTCAAACCAATATCACATAATAAAATATAATGAAAAATATAAATAAATAACTATGATTACAGTGCAGGAACAGAAAATAGCCCTATATTAAAATAATATTAAACAAATATATTAATGTATTATTATTTTTCAATAATCAATCAACATAATCAATTTAAGATTTTTTTTTTTTCCACTTTTTTAATAATTATCAAAATAAAATATAGTCCAAATCTATACAAAGCTATTATTACCAGAGCATGTGATCAGAGCAGGTCATTTTACCATTGTTGCCAGCATGACTATACCAGCTCAGCAAACAGAAATCTAAGTTACTACTGAGAAATTTCACCTTATTTGAGCGGACTTTGCTTTTCCAGTGCGTGATCGGTACATGATTGGAGTGTTTGGGCCGTTAACGACAGAGCAGAACGCGCAGCGCAAACACGGACTCGAACATTGAGCAGAGAGCGCAGCGGGTCGTCGACACACACACACACACGCGCGCACGCCACGGAACGGAGAGTGCGGCGGCGCACACGAAGCGGAAAAGCTTTTTTTCGCCATGCAGTCTATTTCATTGTTACAGTGACGACGGGTAAAACCAGAGAATGTCTAATAGGAAAAAACATTAGAATCAGCTGCAGGGCGGGTTTTGCG
The DNA here is from genome assembly GCF_949319135.1 of Squalius cephalus. NCBI lineage: Eukaryota > Metazoa > Chordata > Actinopteri > Cypriniformes > Leuciscidae > Squalius > Squalius cephalus. The sequence continues at coordinate 2,901,633 of NC_137132.1, forward strand.
CTGAACGCGGAGACTTCCGCCACTTAATATGTTCGTGTGGAAACACGAAAATGTACCTATGTTCCGCACACAAAATATTGCATTCAGTCATTCGGTACACACGTGCACCGAACCGAAAGCCCTGTACCGAAACGGTTCGGTACGAATACACGTACCGTTACACCCCTACTATCTATTGTTCTATCTATCGTTCTTTGTATCGTTCTTTCTTTCTATCGTTCGTTCGTTCTATCTATCTATCTATCTATCTATCTATCTATTGTTCTATCTATCGTTCTTTGTATCGTTCTTTCTATCGTTCTTCCTATCATTCTTTCTATCTTTCTTTCTTTCTATCGTTCGTTCTATCTATCTATCTATCTATCTATCTATCTTTCTATCTATCGTTCGTTCTATCTATCGTTCTTTGTATCGTATTTTCTATCGTTCTTTCTATCGTTCGTTCATTCGTTCTTTCTATCGTTCTTTCTATCGTTCGTTCATTCGTTCTTTCTATCGTTCTTTCTATCGTTCGTTCTATCTATATCTATCTATCGTTCTTAATATCGTTCTTTCTATCGTTCTTTCTATCATTCGTTCGTTCAATCTATCTATTGTTCTATCTATCGTTCTTTCTATCGTTCGTTCTATCGTTTTTTCTATCGTTCGTTCGTTCATTCTATCATTCTGTTGTTCTATCTATCGTTTTTTCTATCGCATTACAATAATGAGAAAATGCATTGAAATGCGTTTGATCATTAAAATGTCTCAAGACGTCACTTCAAAACTAAACTTATATTAATGAAAATGTTATAAATTATTATTATTAGGATAATTGAAGAGAAATGTGCCTTTATTGTCTTAAAATGTCACTGATTATTTATTTCATGCAAAATATTATAATGTTGTGAGATTCACGTTTAGATTGATAATATTTCTGTCAGTTGCATGTGCATATTTGTAGATGTTATATTCTGATCCTTTCCTCTGTAGCTCGACATCATGGAGCCCAAAGTGCCAGATGACATCTACAAAACCCACCTGGAGAACAACCGTAAGACCCGTCAGATCTCAGTATTAGTGTGATGGTGTGTTGTGTTTCACTAACGGTGTGTGTCTCTCAGGGTTCGGTGGCAGCGGCTCACAGGTGGACTCCGCTCGCATGAACCTCGCCTCCTCGTTCGTCAACGGCTTCGTCAACGCTGCGTTCGGACAGGACAAACTGCTCACGGAGGACGGAAACAAGTGGCTCTACAAGAACAAGGACCACGGTGAGAACAGCCACATCTCTGGGCTGCTGAACAGCATAAATCTGCTGTTATCGTGATAATCTTTGTGTTAAATGTGTTTGTGTTTCAGGCATGCTCAGCGCTGCGGCCTCTCTGGGAATGATCCTGCTGTGGGACGTGGACGGTGGTCTGACACAGATCGATAAATATCTCTATTCATCCGAGGACTACATCAAGGTACAAATGCGCACAGCAGCCATGTTTCCATTCAAAGCATCCGGAAATTTCAAACACACTTTTAATCACTCTTAAGCCCGGGACACACCAAACCAACGCCAAAGCGTTTTGCTATTAGACTCATGCACTGACTCGTTCACTAAGCTGAACAGCCAATCAGAGTCCTCTCTCTCACCAAAAAAAAAAGCGGACGCCAACCAAATTCTGCCGACCGTGCGTAACGCACTGAGAAAACAGTCGGCCGGCGCTCAAAAACTGTCCGTCGGCTTGGTGTGTCCTGGGTTTTAAAACTAGATCTGATCAAGTGCTATTCACCAGATGTCGTTTAGGTCATACAAGTTTGACTCGTGCTTTTTTGCGTAAAGGCGAAGACCCAACTCTCTGCATGTTTTGTAAGATTCCCCTCTCTGTTAAACATATGTTATTGGACTGTCCTGGATTTAATACAAGTAGAAAGCTCTTTTATGAAGTTATTTCACTTAAGGACTTTAGTATGATTATGCCTGAAAAAGCTTTGGATTTTTTTTATCATATGTTAATTTAAAAAAAGAATTACAATATGACTTTTCGTGTTTGTTTGCTTGGTTTTATTGTATTTATATGATATTTGTATTTTTGTAAATTAATTTTGGCCATGAAAATAGCCTTAGATGCTGACATGGCATTAAATCAATCAATCCATTCAAAGTTGCGAATGTGCAGAATTGGACATTAATGCGCTGCTAAAGCCAGAAGCAAACAGCGCTACTGATTGGAGAGAAAAACCTGGGAAAATATTCTGAATGATTAATTCGACACATGTATTTCTTTCAGTCCGGGGCGCTGTTGGCGTGTGGTATCGTGAACTCCGGCGTCCGTAACGAGTGTGATCCCGCTCTGGCTCTGCTGTCCGACTACGTCTTACACAACAGCAACATCATGAGGATTGGAGCCATTTTTGGGTAATTCACAAATGACACAAACCATTTCTTAAGTCATTTTTTGTTTTAATGGTTTATTTAAAGTTAAAATAACTTTTAACAATCTTATAATTTATTATCCAGATACGCTGGATGGGTTTATTCTAGTGAGATGCTCGCGTTCGCTCTTAAAGAGTGTTATTAGTCTACTCAACTGCTTACTCGTAGCAACACAGCTAAACGTGTTCCTAAAACATGCCTTCACAAGCACTGTAAGAGCTGTTGTGTTGTTTGAGTTGACACGCGAAAGGGGTGTTTGCAAAATATGCTTTATTTTTGTCATTCTAGTGCTGCAGAAACTACATATTTCACCTTTAAGGTTTACTGATTAAATTAAAACATGGATGAAAATTTGTCTTACACCGTGTCCTAACCAGACGCGATGCGATAAGATTCTAGCGACAAATAATTTGTCTGTCGACACTAGACGGCACTCGCAAGAAAATGGATAAGCAGCTACATAATCAAATTCACTAATATTACACCATTTAAACATTATTAAAAACACACAGGCTACTGAGTTACTAAAACAATCTTTGTCAAAGAATACACTTGTTTGTTCACAGTTTGAACGTTCTTGTTTCCATTTGTTTAATTTCAAGATCTGAGGTGAATTATCCACTTTTGCTTTTACAGCCTCAAAGCTGGAGCACTAAATGATATTCAGAGTCACATTACACGCTTTTAACATTAAATAAAGCACATAAACAGTGCCTGAGATTATCATTGCCACACTTTGTGTTTGTTGTTCCAGCGCGACGTCGCAGAAAAATAGAAACCGTTTCTAAAATAGACTCGTCGCGTGTCGCCGTCGCGGCTGGTTAGGACAAACACTCTGATTAACATGGACAATAACCTTTTAGCGCGTGTCGTGTTGGACACAGTGTTAGTTTTTAATGATGAATGTATGATTAATATTTGTGAAAGTACATTCTACTGTACAATAGTGATGCTGCTTTGTGTTTGTGTAGGTTGGGTCTGGCGTACGCCGGCTCTAACAGAGAAGATGTTCTCTCTCTGCTGCTTCCTGTCATGGGAGACTCCAAGTCCAGCATGGAGGTGCGTGTGTGTGTGTGTGTGTGCGTGTGTGTGCGTGTGTGCGTGTGATGAATCTGTGAAGGACTTATTGATATAATATTATGCCTGAAAAGGTTTTGGATTTTTTTTAATAATATGTGACCCTGGATCACGTCACCAGTCTCGAGTCGCACGGGTATATCTGTGGCAATAGCCAACAATACATTGTATGGGTCAAAATTATCGATTTTTCTTTTATGCCAAAAATCATGAGGATATTAAGTAAAGATCATGTTCCATGAAGATATTTAGTAAATTTCCTACCATAAATATATAAAACATGTATTTGTGTGAGTGAATGCAGCACAATCGCCAACATAAATGAACAACTTTAAAGGAGATTTTCTCAATGTTTCCATTTTTTTGCATCCTCAGATTCCAGATTTACAATAGTTGTGTCTCGACCAATAATGTCCTATCATAACAAACCACACATCAATGGAAAGCTTAATTATTCAGCATTCAGATGATCATCTTCATCTCAATTTCAAAAAAATGTACCCATGTGACTGGTTTTGTCATCCAGGGTCACAAATGTTAATTTAAAAAATCATGTATAATGTGACTTGCGGTTTTTGTTTGTTTGGTTTTTATTGTATTTATATGATATTTGTATTTTTGTAATCAAATTTTTGGCATGAAAATAGCTTTGAATGCTGACATGGCACTAAATAAAACCATCTGAATCTGATGAATCTGTGTGTGGACACGCAGGTGGCGGGAGTGACTGCGCTGGCATGTGGGATGATCGCTGTGGGCTCCTGTAACGGTGACGTCACGTCCACCGTCCTGCAGACCATCATGGAGAAGAGCGAGCAGGAGCTCAAGGACACGTACGCCCGCTGGCTGCCGCTCGGCCTCGGACTCAACCACCTGGGTAAGAACAGCACACGCCTTGGCCGGAGACTATTAAACCTGCTGGGAATTTCAAATTAAGGGCGTTTTCACTGTGAAAGTCCGAAACAAAGTTCATGTTTTGACGTTTCCGACCGCCGGCATTTTGTCAGTCAAAAATAGTCGATTTTTGGGAGGAGAGTAAAGATGGAAAGCTCCTAAAGCTTAGTAACACATAAATTCAAGGATAATTTGTTGTTTTGTCGTTAGTGAAAATCAATATTGACCGTGTATTTGAAAAAGGATCCTCATATAAGAAGCAAAATTCGGAGTCGGTTCATTCGCATTCGGAGATCGACTATTTTTGACTGACAAAATGCCGGCGGACGGAAACACAGTGAGTTGTTCAAAATCTTTCTTTTTGGTAAACTCTGTGAACACAAACACTGTTCTCAATGCTGGAGTTCATGTGTAGAGCCTCTGGTGACACTTCCAGCAAAGTTTCATGTTGTCTCGAGCCTTCTTAGTGTTTTAAAAATAGTGATTTTGATGCTATCATAGTCGTGCCCCAAACACTCCCATTCAAAAACGAAAATACGGTCAAATTTAAAAGTGGCGTTTCCATCCTAATTATGCTTTTAAATGAAAGTTTGCCTCGGGTAGATTAACAAAAAGACCCTAGGTTGCATTTTGGCGAGAGTTACACTTTAAATCACAGCATGTGTGATTTGATAATCACTTTAACCATATTGTGTTTAATTTCGATCTATCAGGCAGGCCTAATTCTCAGTGTAAACAGTTCTGATTGGATTAAGAATGCACAATTACATGATTGTGTGTGTGTGTGTGTGTGTGTGCAGGTAAAGGTGAGGCGATCGAAACCACTCTAGCAGCTCTTCAAGTCGTTCCCGAACCCTTCCGTAGCTTCGCCAACACGCTGGTGGACATCTGCGCATACGCAGGTGAGTCAAGTACTCCCTCACACAGGGTAAAGGTCACACACTTCCTATAAAACACGTGTGTGTGTAACCGCCCGTCTGTCTCTCAGGGTCCGGTAACGTTCTGAAGGTGCAGCAGTTGCTTCATATCTGCAGCGAGCATTACGACATCAAGGACAAAGATGATGATAAAGACAAGAAAGACAAAAAAGACAAAGATAAGAAGGAGACGGCAGATATGGGCTCCCATCAGGTGTGTGTGTGTTCTCGTTCTCATTCTCGTTGAGAGGTGTGTGTGTGTGTGTGTGTGTCAGTAAGGCTGATTCTGCTGTCTGCAGGGTGTGGCGGTGTTGGGCATCGCTCTCATCGCGATGGGTGAGGAGATCGGCTCAGAAATGGCCCTGCGCACGTTTGGTCACCTGGTGAGTTTTACACCGACATTTTTGGTGCTAAATTAAAAAAATAAAAATAAATGCAATTACTTTATTTAATAAATAAAGAAATTATAATAATTTATAACATATATTTATATAATATATTTATTTATATACATATTTAATAATAATTTAATTTAAACAAATATTATTGTACAATTTTGTATATTTATAATACTTTTTGTAATTGATATTAAATGTAATATTTGATATATAATTTATAATAAATGTTTATATAAATACATTTAATTATAAATATAAATATTTAATAATACTTTATATAACTAATATTGTATAAGTTTGTATTTTAAATATTAATATTAAATATTATTTTTTACATTTATATTACATTTATATTTGTTATATTAAATTATATATGTATATAAATTATAAACAAATGCATTTAATAAATACATATAGAATAATAATTCATTACTTTTTTATTTAATTTAAATGCATTTAATTACCTACTTATTATATATAAATATCATTTAAATTTATAATATAATTTGTAAAATTCATATTACATTTATTATGGAAAAAATACAGTATATATTATATATAAATCAATGTTATCATTTATTAAATATATTTATATATAAAAATATGAATGTAAATATGTATTATATAATTTTAAACAATTCAATGTTTATTTTAATTATTTTCTAAATTTATATTACATATAATATTTAATATATAAAATTACATCATATATATTCATATAAATTACTAATAAAAATGTATATTTAATAAACAAATGAGCATGAAATATGGACCTCTTTATGGTAGTGATTCCCCTAATGCTTTGTTCCCTGATGTGTGTGTGTGTGTGTGTGTGTGTGTGTGTGTGTGTGTGTAGCTGCGTTACGGGGAGCCCACGTTAAGGCGAGCGGTTCCTTTAGCACTCGCTCTGATCTCAGTCTCCAATCCCAGGTTAAACATCCTGGACACGCTCAGCAAGTTCTCACACGACGCCGACCCGGAAGTGTCCCACAACTCCATCTTTGCCATGGGAATGGTGGGAAGCGGTCAGTCAGTAATATTTGACACATAAAATTATATAATAAGTATAAATTATAAATGCATTTAAATAATGCTTGTGTTGATGCTCACACGGCCTCTAGAGGCGCTGAAACGCACTGATGACATCATGAAGTGCCTCGACCAATCAGAGGCTGCGGTTTTCATGGTTACTGTGTTGGTCTTTTTCTACAGGCACCAATAACGCACGTTTGGCAGCGATGCTCAGACAACTGGCGCAGTATCACGCCAAAGACCCCAACAACCTCTTCATGGTCCGACTCGCTCAGGTGAGCAGAACAGTAGCTGAAAATACGGACCTGCTAATGTCTATAGGCGCTTTCCCATCATCGGGACAAACCGCTCTCGTGCTCTTCGGGCAAAAAATCTACAATTTTACGTTTCGTTTTTTTTTTTTTACTTCATTGGAACGGCACGAAACTTGGTAAAGGTTTTGGCACTTGCTGTGTGAACACACACACAAATCATGGACATGATTCGATAAGGTTAAATGATCCGGTCACACTCGGTCAAAAATGACGCATTGGAAACGAATGTGAGACGAATTTCCTCTAGTGGAAGCGTTTGGTACTGCAGCCGAACAACATCTCACTGAAAGCTCATTTATGAGATAACATCAAATTTGGAGCACAGCTTGTTTAGATTTATGGCTTTGATTTTCTCACAGTTTTAGAGTAAAACGTGATTTTGAAAATATACATTTTATATAAAAATTAAAAATAGGATTTTTGTGCCTTTTTTATAACAATACACTGTAAAAATCTGTTACTTTTTTTAAGTTCAGTTTTTTAAACTTTTTGTTCACTCCAGCAATAATCTGCCAAGTGTCGTCTTTGAAAAGAGATCAAACTGAAGTCTGTCGCTCTGAAGCGTTCAAGATTTGCCACAGTTTAAGTTGGAAATATAATTTTCAGGTCTATGCTCAAAAAAGTGAATAAATGGAGTATAAATACAGCGTACATATAATTTAGTACCATAAAATCCCCTAAAAATACAAAATATTAAATAAAAAACATTATCAAACTAAGATATAGTACATTCATTGACAATTTTTTTTTGTTATTTTTGACCGACACGCGGAGAGCACCGAGGGCTACCGTAAACTGTAATTGTGCCGTGTCAAACCAAGCTCAAGTGGACATGGAAAAGTGGCTGATGATTATTAACACATTGTCATGTGACACATTTTTGGTTTGTATTACTAATTATATACACGCTTTCCTCTTTAGTGCTAATGTGCATTTCATCACAAAGAGTCATGCTTTTTATAACACATCATCTGCTGTTGTTTTGACTGTTAATGAGCTGTTAATGTGAGCTGTGATCCGGGCCAAAATTAACTCCAAATGCTAAAAACAATTATTTGACTTTAGTGAGAGAATGAAGCAGTGGCGTTTTAAGAGTTTTGTTAATGTTAAAAAACTGTAGTCTAATCCTAGGCCAGTTTTTCCTTTAGTCTTAAGAAATAAAAAAGAAGAAAAATATGCTAAATTGTTGGTGGGTAGAAAACAAAAACATGACCAAGTTGTATTTTACCTCAAAATCAAAAAGGAAAAAATAAGATATTTGTGAATAAGAAATAATGAACGATTCAAAATTAAATCAGTATCAAGGCACATACTGTGATTTAATTTTATAGTGTTAATTAATTTAAAAAAAATTATTTAAATTTAGTTCATTTTAAGTTTGTTTTATTTTTCTATTTAGCTTTAATTTGTTTCAGTTTTAGTAATTTTGCTTTTTATTTCAGTAGATAATTTCTACTGTTTAAGTTAATATTTATTTTATTTCAGCTTTTTTCAATGTACAAAAAATAAAAATTTGTTGTTTTATCAGATCACTTCATAATATGAAAACACATTAATTAGAAAAATATAAAAACTTAAGTACAGTATTGAAACTGTTTCTGAGTTTTTAGTTCTTCTTGGTGAAATATGAGGTAGGCGTGTTTTGTGGGATGGTGATTTTCCAGTAACCGGTGTGTGTTGAAGCGGATCAGCTGCTGAAGTGTGTGTGTATGTGTGTGTGTTTCAGGGTCTCACTCATCTGGGTAAAGGCACACTGACGCTCTGCCCGTATCACAGCGACCGGCAGCTCATGAGTCAGGTGGCCGTCGCTGGACTCCTCACGGTCCTCGTGTCATTCCTGGACGTCAAAAACAGTAAGAACGTCACTTTCAACATCCAGAACCACATCAAAACAACACCTGTAATGTCCGTCTGATATGTACCTGTGATTTCTCGTCTCTCTCGCTGCAGTAATCTTGGGAAAGTCTCATTACGTTCTCTATGGGTTGGTGGCGGCGATGCAGCCTCGCATGTTGGTCACATTCGACGAGGAGCTCAGACCTCTGCCAGTGTCCGTCCGAGTGGGACAGGTGTGTGTGTGTGTGAGACATGTTGCATGATTTTGGCCCAATGAGATTAAGCCACTGTTCAAAGTTTGGGGTCGGCAAGATTTCTTTATGAAAGAGTCTCTTCTGTTCACCAAGGCTGCATTTATTTGATCAAAAATATAGTAAAAACAGTGAAAATATTATTACAGTTTAAAATAACTGTTTTCTATGTGAATATATATATATATTACTGTAATTTATTCCTGTGATCAAAGCTGAATTTTCAGCATCTTCAGTGTCACATGATCCTTCAGAAATCATTCTGATATGATGATTTGATGCTCAAGAAACATTTATGATTATTATCAATGTTCATATTTTTGTGGAAACTGCGATACATTATTCAGGATTCTTGACGAATAGAAAGTTCTAAAAGAACAGCATTTATTTGAAGTAGAATCTTTTGTAACATTATAAATGTCTTTACTGTCACTTTTGATCAATTTAATGCACCTTTATTTTAATTTCTTTAAATTCTCATTGCTAGTTAGAACAAATCAGATTAACATGGAAGATATATTTTTAATCTCTTTACATTTTAAGTGGCGCCTGGTTAGCACACTGTGATAAATGTTTCTCCCTCTTTCTGTCTCATTGTCTTAACTGTGGCTTTGTGTTTCCACGGAGTACAATGAGAAATTGTCCAAAATAGAGCAAGTCATTTGAACCATTTAAAGGGGTCATGAACTGCATTTTATTGTTTTTTTATTCTTTATTTGACAGGGACAATAGACAGTAAAAAAACTGCCCCAGAATTAGCTACAAAGCTAAACTTCATCTGTTTGAAGTGTATTACCTGTTATGCACTTATGTTAGTATGATTTTTACATCAAAAATTGTCATCATTTAGAAATATAAGGCCATTTCATACCCTGATTTTAATATCTTCTGATTTGAACGCTCTGTAGGAAAGGGGCGTGTCTGTGTGAGACTTCAGTGTAAACACAGCTGTGATTGGCTGACATCTTTGCATTTGAAATGAGCATTACATGTGGAACTCTCTTGAAAACCTTTAGTTACAGCTCTCAAGGTTAACTAATCTTGAAAAGTGTTGATTATAGCATTATATTTAGATCTATGGCGTGAAAGGTTGCAGTGATGAGCATTGTTGCCGATCACAGATGTGTTGAGCACGTGAATGCAGTGATCTCATCATCGTAACTCAATTTCTGCTCTCACGAATTCTTTCATCATAACTAACAGTGCAAACACAATGTAAATAAGAGATTCATTGTGCAGTGAAGACCGCTTAATTGATTATAACGGGAGTCAGTGATAAACTCGTGCTGTTTGATTGACAGTTCCAGTGATTGTAGAGGGAGTGCTTTTTGACCACTTTATTATATTATAATTTAATCACAATTTAAATTACAGATTATTTTCATCCTACTAAGAGAAACAAAGTCGCTGGTTTGATTTACTGACACCTAGACAGAACATCTGACTGTACATGAATCATTACATATCAGAAATCACTGGTCACACTGATCATTAGAATGAACGGTTACTTGCATGTTGTGGCGTTACTAGCCGCGTTTCCATTACCCTTCAAATTGTGCAAATTGAAATTGCGAATTGAAAATACGGCCAATGGAAACACGTCAATTTCGCAAAAACTCCCATTTATCGCAAAATAGTTTTTCCGCTCGCATGAGGTGGTTTTCATGCAATTAGAAAAAGAAATATTTCGCAAAACTGCAATGGAAACAGGTTTTGTGCATGTACAGGTCACCTGACGTAGACGACGCGGTGTGTTTGGACAGAATACGAGACAGAGCTCTTTATTAAACTCATAAAAGACAAAAGAATTACAGGAATAATGGATTCTAAATAGGGATGGCGAAAACTAAACATTTCCTTGACCGACCACCGAGCCTCATTAGCCGGTTGAAACCGGTTAACCGATTAGTTTAAAATATGCCAAGCTATTTGAAATAACAGCCATTTAGAGTCGCGCCTGCAATTTCGCAACTCTGTCGCATCTCTCTGCCGCTCTGCCTCCCGCTCACGTCACTTTTTTTAAATCTCTTACAGCGCGAAACATGAGTCCCGCAAACGCGGCGCCGAGGAGCTTGTAATCGGAGGACAAATGGCTCCTTAGTTTCGAAATGGTTTGGGTACAAGGTGATCGCGTTGAAAATAAAGGCGTTTGTCTAGCGTTAGAAGCTCATTTGAAACATTGCCGCGGTTTATTTAAGAAAATGACAGCTCCGAAGAGACGCCGCTTTAGTTTGAGGTAGTGCTAACAATAATAAAGAAAGATGATGATCATCATCATCACCTTACATCAAAGATGATGTGCTACTACTGTATTTAAGCACTGTATCACACAAGTTGCAACTTACATCTGTGTCATTTTTTTTGGTGAATTGGTCCCACACACTACTTTTCTTTGCATGCTTCATCCTGTCGTCTGCCCTGGCTCTAACCTCGAGTGTTTTAGCCTGTAGCCTTTACTTTTCGCAAACCTTGTGAGCGCGCGAACCCAAACGCTGTGACCTCGCGCCAAATGTTTTTATTAGTTTATTAAGTACGAACAGGTGAGTTATGAAAACTTGAGTGTGAGGGATTTGTTCACTTCACACAAAAAGATCTTGGAATGAGATGGCTAACTGTAGTAGCGTTTAGTCCACTGTCTATAATAGCCTAATTTAGAGGTCACTTGTTTTTTTTTTTACCGACTACCAACAACTTTGATCGGTTAACGTTGATACGGTCAACCATCGGTCAAACGGTCATCGGTTAACATCCCTAATTCTAAACCACAAATAAATGCCACAATCAAGACCTCGAAGCAGAAATGAGGGAGAAACACCTCATGTGCCGCTCACAAGGGTCTTTCCTCACCATTAATGCTTGTAAAACACACATACATCTCCATCCATTAATAATAATGGCCAGTGCAGTGGCTGAGATATAGTACAGAAACCTACCAATGTCCGTTGCCATGTTTTTTTGGAACGATTTTACTGATCGCGAGAGAAAGTTTTAGTCACATAACATCGGTTAATTGAAAAGCCGTCATTTCGCAATAGTTTTTTGTCGACATTTAGAAAAAAATCGCAAGAGTTTTGCGCAAATCTGTAATGGAAACGCGCCTACTGTCGAGTCCATATCATACATGTGTGTTTGCAAAGCCTGCGCCGAAATTGCGACTGATTTACCAAATAATCCACGGTGAAATGTGCCGAAAACAAACAAATAATGCTCTACTGAGACATTCACATAGTTAAAAATGAATAGCATTAGGATCCTTTGGAAGGGAATGTTATTTTTATTCAAGTGATCCTGTGTCTCTCATCTCACTAACGCACCAGTGGGCGGGGCTAAAGATGCGATGATGTAGACGTGGGCGTCCACTATGACGTCATAATGTGACAAAATTCCAAACGAGTTGTTTTCTGAGCTTGGTTTCAATAAAAGCTGTTTTTGGACTAAGTTTGAGTTACGAAACACACAGGATGTTTTTATAGTACAATGACCTCTTGCATGTCAAAAAGCTCAAGGAGAATTTGATTTCTCAATTCATGACCCTTTTAAATGATACAAGTAATGGTGAAAGATGTGGTAACTCTTTCTGTGTGTCTCCAGGCTGTGGATGTGGTTGGTCAGGCCGGTAAACCCAAAGCCATCACGGGCTTCCAGACTCACACCACGCCGGTGCTCCTGGCTCACGGGGAGCGAGCCGAACTCGCCACAGAGGAGTTCCTCCCCGTCACGCCCATCCTGGAGGGCTTCGTCATCCTGCGCAAGAACCCCAACTACGACGCGTAGACACGCGGACTGAAGCGCACACTAACCGGGACCTCTGATCGTATTTAAAGGCACCTCGTCCTCCACCTTCTGTCTCCGTCTTTCCCTCCCATGGGAAAACTGTGACGATTCCTCACGCCCTCCTTCTCCTCGCCGCGTTTTCTCCTCATTTTGTAATTAGAGCAAGAAATGAGTGTGTTTATCATCCTGCTTTAAACATGTTTTGTTGTTTTTTGTTACTTGTTCTGTAAAAGGTTGAGATACAAAAATAAAAGAATTGTGGTCAAATGTTGCCGTCACTGGACGTTTTTCAACTCAAAAAGCATTTTTCACGTTCTTATTCCAATCCTTACTGATATATCCATAATTTTTTGTTATTGTGAATGTATAATAGTGCGGCATGTCAAAAATGTATTACGATTTGAAGCTTGTGACACATAAACGCGCACATCAACCCAATCACGTGTTTAGCATTCATACAAACAATACATTCAGATTCACCAATTGGGATGGTTAGATACATGATGGGCTAATGAAGGAAAAAATAACTTAAGGTCATTAAATATATTCTGGGATGAATATAATCTGGAAATCCTGCTTTTTTATTTGACATTAAGAGAAATTATCTTGTCTCAGTTACAAATTTGACTGGTAAATCATGAAGAATTATTGCAATGCATATATTGCATGTTCAGGGATGACAGACTGATAAGCAGACATGGTATTTATGACTGGATGTAACTTTTGATACTTTGCGGTAAAATTGGCTATCCTACTGATTTTGTCCTATCAGTGTGGCTCTCATGACAAAACAGTGAAGACCACTGAACTACACCATAGCTAATTCATATGTATGAGCCAGTATCTGGCAATAGTGTGTTTGTTTTCATATAGACCTGTTGAACATTTCAGCACAATCACACTAAATCTACTAAAACAATATTTTCAGATGTCATTGCTAACCCATTTTTAATAATAAACCAATATAGCAGCATTTTCACACATGGCTACTAGTCAGAATGAGTTCATGTGAATTTTTTCAGTCACCAGGGGGCGCTGTACTAAAAGGCCACGCCTCTGTAAGCCTCGACCAATCAGCGTTCACGAATCCTACTATGGAAAATTCTCATAAATATTAATGATTCCATGCTGACGTTGCAAAGTGAACTTTCTGCTGGAATCCTGCGGCGAAAGCCGAGGTCATGAATATTAACGAGCCAACTTATTTGTTTTAGTCCATTCACGACACCTAAAACTCTGTCACGTGGTCGGGATTCCCTATTGTCACCGATCCGGAAGTTCCCGAGTCGCCGGTTTCCGCCGGAAAAGGTTCCGTCCGGTCCAGACGGGTCTGTCTCTCTTTCTGGCTTTTTTTTCGGTTTGGTATCACTCAACTGATCCGATACAGAACCGGACCGGCACCGAAGATACACGATAAACTCCTGTCAGGTAAGAAACAGGCGCACGCGAGTCCTTACCGGCGTTGACGCGTGCGTGCGCGTGCGTGTGTGACACCAGTACTGTAAAATTCACTGAAAATACCATGATCATTATTATTTAAATAATTTAAATCAAGATAATTTTATGTTTTTTAACATCAGTTTTAGTTGATATAATCACCCTGGTTCTCACCGTATTGTAATTGTGTGTACATGATATCAGTCGCATGCTGGGTTTGTGGTTTTACACCATATTGTGAATGTTTCCATCTGCAGTGAATGCTTTTTGCCAATTAATTTGCTTTAGTCATATGATCAGACATGTGCAGAGATTATAAACAGAGGCATGTCATCAAAACAAGCTATTAGCTGCTGATCATCACCGGTGAACTGATTTTAAACATGATTTCAGTTTTGGTATTCATTTTATAGGTGTGTCTGCTCAAACACTCTTGCATCTGCATAGCAACATACAAACAATCATTTAAAACAGCTTAGACACCACATTTAAATATGCAAACTGGCTTTTGTTCAGACAAGTAATCATGTTTCCTAAATGAAAAGTCAGGTGTCAATAGTGTGGTTTGATTTCTTATGGCATTAAACAATGACACAATCATTTCTGCTCCTGTTCTGGAACACAGATTAATATTTCACTAACCTACATTTACAGATTAGACTAACTGTCCTAAAGTGAGGCCATGTTTGTTTGTCAGTAACATAAACACTACAGTAATGATGAAATATGTCATCATGAAATCCATGTGATGTCTGAAGTGTAAATATTTTAAACATTTGTTTTGTTTTTGGGGTGTCTGACCCCAAAACATCAAAATAAACGCTATATATATAAATATAGATATTTATTTATTTATTTATTTATTATTATTATTATTATTAATAATAATAATAATAATATATATATATATATATATATATATATATATATATATAATATTATTATTATTAATAATATTATTATTCCCTGTTTTTTTCATCTGGCATTGATTAAATATTTTCTTAATCATTATTATATATTTTTTTGTTCAATTACAGACAAGTACAAGACAAATACAAGGCATTGTAAATACAGTTCAGAATGTATAAAACAAAGAAGAATAATAACAACAACAACTAAAATATAAATGAGGCATTGATTAATGATTCGTTAACATCGCCATGTCAAAGTTGCTTGAGCCACGCCCATAATTATTCATAATTACGCGAATTCACGTAATTATTCATGAGATTACGCAACGACGTTGGTCGCGTGTGTTAATGTATTAATATAAAGTGTTTAGTTGTGTCATTAGTGTATGGGCTAATTGAGCCCAATTGACCAGAATCTGTAATTAAGTTGTTGTGGCAGTTAAGTGTTGAATCATCATGATACGCCGGTACTGGAGCGCCTGACCGCGCATGCGCGCGCGACCCACATGCTTTGTTCCGGCAGGCGCACGCGCACGCGTGAGCGAACATGGCGACGCGCTGCATGTCTCGCGTTACCGGACAGTGAATCACACCGAGAGAGAGAGAGAAAGAGAAACGGTAAAGAACCGTGGTTTGTTTGTGTGTCAAATGAGCTATTTTATATGAATGCGCGCGCGTGTGTTTGTGTGTGTGTGTTCAGCTGATGTGTTTGTGCGTTACACGCGTAACTACGCAGTAAGTTACTCAATCTGGCCCTGAGAAGTGATCAATAAGTCTGTGTGTGTGCTGACAGGTGTCTTGTGAACTGCTTGGATTTCATTAAAGCGTGTTATGACCATGTTTTAACATGTTCCCTGATAAAGCAGTGTGTTTTGGATCATGCCAGTTATTTGACATTCAGTGAGATATGCGTCATGATTATGGTTATCCATGACATATTTGGGTTTTTGGTTGATGCATTTTTTAATATAAAAATGCTTTTGCATAGGCACCATGTTTTTTTCTGAGAGTACCATGTAAATACCATGGTAAGACCATTGCATTAAAGTACCATCACTTTACTATAGTACTGCCACAGTATTTTCAGTAATCCTTTGATTTGACTTGCGAAACATGACTATGTTAATCATTGTATGGTATATATTAAAGAAACATGGTGTTTTCTTGTATTTTGGACATGTAATTAGCTAAAATATAGTGATGCAAGTACAGTGGCAGTACCATGGTAATTAAATGTACGTATCATTGGAATTAGAAGAGGCTTGCATGGTAGTAACAATGGTATATATGCCAAGAAATATGGTACAAAGTGCATAAAGCCATGTTAGTTTTTGGTATTGTGTTGTAAGTTATATAAGCGGCACCATGATATATGAAGTTACATGGTTTGTAATTAAAGTACCATGGTATTTAGTCTATTCATTTACTAGAGTCTGTTAGTTTACGCCGTAGTAGTTACTAGATAACTACTGTTAATTGCTGCAATCTGTTTAATTAATTTGAATGTATTTAAAGATATCGGGTTGAATGAATGATTTCAGGCCTCGACATTAATGCTTGGCAGAGACAAGTGGATCTTTTGAAGAGGCAAGTGAAAGAGATGTTTACGTGCCGGACAAGTAACGTCAATAACAAAAACTAAATAAACCGGGCCTTTAAGCATATAAGCACCAAAAGACATTCAGTTTTATTTAGCCACCTAAATCACAGAAGGAAAAGACCATTTGCAGCCAATACAGGCAATTTACCATAGGAAATACATGTTTTTTAAAGCTTTTTAACAGTTATAGCGCCACCTATGGTCCGATTTCCATAAAATTTTGCGTTATATTTAGTGTAAGTGGCCATCGATAGTTGATAATGTATAATGTACCGATACGCAGACTCTCGAGGAGAAATCGAAAACAAATGAGCGCAACACACAAAGAAACTCAGTTAACATCACACGACCAAGAGTGCTGTTCTCCTGAATACCGTCACAGTTGGAAACGTGACACTGATTTCATGAAACTTCAATAAACAAGTAGTTAATGTTAAGTCACTTATATTTTAGACTCAATATTGACTCTTTTTGTTCTGTTTCAGCAGCGAAAATCGTTCCAAACAAGCGAGTCAAAGATTCAGTTAAACACATCCATAAACAACAGCCTCATTCTTGAATGAATCGGTCATTTGAACGAATTGACTCACTCACTCAATGACTCACTCATTGACTCACTCAATGACAATTAATGTTGGTTTAGTTTCATGTTTAAAAGTATCTTTTTTTCTTCAATATTTCTTATTTGTATTTTCATAAAACATTTAAAACCCAACATTATTTTATGCAGTTGAAATTTTTCAGTGTAGCTGATTTAGTTTGATTGCTAAAACCCTGTTAGTGTTATATTATTCTAATTTAAAAAATGTTTTGATCAAATTTAAAGGAGAACTCCGGTCAATTTTAACATTGAGCTCATTTTTTTGTAAATTTGGAGTGCTGTCAGTACAGAGAACAACGACAGAAATCGGTGTTGCCTACACCTTGTTATCCTCTTTTTAAAATTTGCACCCTGTTGACTTCAATGGGGCAAGTTTTAAACCTGCTTTTAGCCTCTTAACATCCTTGATGTGTCATTACAAGTGCACAGGTCATGTGAGTGATTCCTTCAGAGTGAACATGGTGAATCTGACTGCAGTAGATGTGAAAGATATGAATAAAAATGATGTTATTTCAGCCAGCGCACATACCTGTATTTACATCCTGTTTTCGGTCGAAGTCCAAAGTAGTCGATTGCGGAGTTCACGCGCGTGATCATAGGTAACTAAACCTACAGTATGCGCGTGAACTCCGCAATCGACTACTTTGGACTTCGACCGAAAACAGGAAGTAAATACAGGTATTTGCGCTGGCTGAATTAACATCACTTTTATCCATATCTTGCACATCTACTGCAGTCAGATTCACTCGTGTTCACTCTGAAGGAATCACTCACATGATCTGTGCACTTGTAATGACACATCAAGGATGTTAAGAGGCTAAAAGCAGGTTTAGTACTTGCCCCATTGAAGTCAACAGGGTGCAAATTTTAAAAAGAGGATAACACGGTGTAGGCAACACCGATTTTTGTCGTTGTTCTCTGTACTGACAGCACTCCAAATGTACAAAAAAATGAGCTCAATGTTAAAATTGACCGGAGTTCTCCTTTAAGAATTTGAAATCAAAGATGAAGCATTCATTTAATATGATTAGGAAAAAAAGTAATTCAAAAAAAAAAAAAATTCAAATAAAAAATACCATTTCAAATGTAAAAAAATGTCCTCGGGTTAAAGTTCACAACAAATATGCAGATTTAAATGGCCAAGCTGATTGAACTCTAATGTATGGAAGCCCGTTTCCGCCACATTGAGTAAAAAAATAAAGATTCTTTAAGTCATAATAATGAGAAACTTTCTCATAATTATGACTTAACATCTCGTAATAATGAGAAACTTTCTCGTAATAATGAGAAACTTTCTCGTAATAATGACTTAACATCTCGTAATAATGAGAAACTTTCTCATAATAATGAGAAACTTTCTCGTAATAATGACTTAACATCTCGTAATAATGAGAAACTTTCTCATAATTATGACTTAACATCTCGTAATAATGAGAAACTTTCTCGTAATAATGACTTAACATCTCGTAATAATGAGAAACTTTCTCATAATAATGACTTAACATCTCGTAATAATGAGAAACTTTCTCGTAATAATGAGAAACTTTCTCATAATAATGACTTATTTTCTCGCACTTCTACGCATGCGCAAAGCAGCGGAGCAGAAGGGCGTGCCACACTAGCGACATCCGCTGGTCAAAGCCGTGTAAATGCATCACAGCAAACTTGGCACGCTCTGCAGTGAATAACATTAAAGATAAATGATCAGTATATGAGACAGGCTTCCATACTAGATAGTCTTTTATTCATTTGTAATATTCATTTGTATTTTTGTGTATGAACAAGCAGCAATACAAGGGTGATCCATGGATTTCAAATAGACGGAGGGATGACAGCACACCTTTCCAAATCTGTTTAAGAACACTTCATCTGGAAATCTGTGTAAGGGTCCGTTCATACAGAACGCGCTTTTTCATTGCTTTTCTAGGCAAACGCGCACTAGACGGACGTTGCGCTCGCTCTTCTGCAGCAATCTTGCGCATGACACGGCGTTCTAAATTGAAAAGAAGTTCAGCTTTTAAAAACACGTCTCGACCTTGCGTTTTCCCCCATTCCACTGCCCACTTATGTTTAAATGTCCCCAAAGTCATAAACATCTTAAAGGTGATTTCTGTATTGATATCTTCCAGATGAACCTGCACATCAAATATCCTAGAAGCATCTGCAAAATACGTGTTATATTAACACACATATGTGTTACACTTAAACTTGACGAATAAATGTAATATTCCAACTTTAATCTGATAGTTTTGTAAATTCATGTTTACAATTTCCATCGGTGTGCACAAGCAGGCGTCCTTCGTTACCATGGTAACCGTCCTGCTTCTGCATTCCACTTTTACACCTTATCGTGCGCATGGAAAAGTATGGAAGATAGGCCTACTGATGATGTTATTTAATGATACTACAGATTGCACTTAGTAGATCAAACTGACTTTAATGAAAACAACTGTTTTGCAGAGCGTGCCAAGTTTGCTGTGATGCATTTACACGGCTTTGACCAGCGGATGTCGCTAGTGTGGCACGCCCTTCTGCTCCGCTGCTTTGCGCATGCGTAGAAGTGCTAGAAAATAAGTCATTATTACGAGAAAGTTTCTCATTATTATGAGATGTTAAGTCATTATTACGAGAAAGTTTCTCATTATTACGAGATGTTAAGTCATTATTACGAGAAAGTTTCTCATTATTACGAGATGTTAAGTCATTATTTCGAGAAAGTTTCTCATTATTACGAGATGTTAAGTCATTATTATGAGAAAGTTTCTCATTATTACGAGATGTTAAGTCATTATTTCGAGAAAGTTTCTCATTATTACGAGATGTTAAGTCATTATTATGAGAAAGTTTCTCATTATTACGAGATGTTAAGTCATTATTATGAGAAAGTTTCTCATTATTACGAGATGTTAAGTCATTATTATGAGAAAGTTTCTCATTATTACGAGATGTTTAAGTCATAATTACGAGAAAGTTTCTCATTATTATGAGATGTTAAGTCATTATTACGAGAAAGTTTCTCATTAGTATGATAAAGTTTCTCATTATTACGAGATGTTAAGTCATTATTATGATAAAGTTTCTCATTATTATGAGATGTTAAGTCATTATTATGAGAAAGTTTCTCATTATTACGAGATGTTAAGTCATTATTATGAGAAAGTTTCTCATTATTACGAGATGTTTAAGTCATAATTACGAGAAAGTTTCTCATTATTATGAGATGTTAAGTCATTATTACGAGAAAGTTTCTCATTATTATGAGAAAGTTTCTCATTATTATGAGATGTTAAGTCATTATTATGAGAAAGTTTCTCATTATTATGAGATGTTAAGTCATTATTATGAGAAAGTTTCTCATTATTATGACTTAAAGAATCTTTTTTTTTTACTCAACGTGGCGGAAACGGGCTTCCATACTAATGAGAATATTGCTTCAGAATAAATTATATTTACAAAAAAAAAAAAAAAAAAAAAAAACTTTTTATTACTTTATTACTCAGACAAGTGAATGACCGCTTTACTTGACAAGGTTTAATGCCCTGGATCCAATGACTCGTGTCTTTACTGGATGAATCAGCGTTTTTGAACGAATCTTTGTACTGTACAGTAAGCCTTTCTCACTCAATCATTTGTGTTTCTAATTAGTTTAAGTATGAGTTTATTACATTTAAACGATATTTTAATGAAGTCACGTGTGTTTGAAAGACGTCACTGAGACCGATACCAGGCCATGTGTGCTCTTCTTATCTCGAGTGTGTAGTTTCTCCTTTAAGAATGAGCTCGTCTTCTGATTTATGTGACGTGATGTTGGATTTCTCTGGAACTGGCCCTGCGTCAAAGGTCAAAGTTCATGGTGAAAGAGCCGCGGATCTTCACAGTGACGGATGGAGTGTGTGAAGCGTTAGTCACTCGTGCATGACTGTCGCATCACTCAAGCCGTCTCACACTGCAGTGTATCCAATAGCAACACACTCCAAAGGTCTCGTATGAGTCTCGTCTTCAAACTCTCAAAGGACGGACAGACAAAGAGTGTGTTTGTGGGAGTTTCAGCGCTTGGGAAAATGTTTGGTAACACTTTATTTTACAGTGTCCTTGTTACATGTTACATGTACTTACCATAGTAATAACAGTAAATTATGCATAATTACATGCAACCAAACCCTAACCCTATAGTAAGTACATGTAGTTCACTAATATTACTCAGTACTTAAATATATAATTACACTGTAACAATGACACCTTAAAATAAAGTGTATGTTTGTTTCATTGGAGAAAGATACTTCATGCCCTTGTAAAATTCTTATTTTTTATGCAGTATTGCATTGTTTATTATAAACAAGTATTCATTCGTCTAGTCATTAGTTTTTTTTAAAGGGGTGGTTGAATATGATTTCACTTTTCTAACTTTAGTTAGTGTGTAATGTTGCTGTTTGAGCATAAACAACATCTGCAAAGTTACAACACTCAAAGCTCAAAGCAAAGGGAGATATTTGCTTTTAAAGAAATCGCTTTTTAAGGACTACAACAAACGGCTGGTAGAGACTACACCACATTCCTCCCGGGTTAGTGACATCACCAACCCTAGAATTTACATAAACCCCGCCCCCTGAACACGATTTATAGATTATCATGACAGAATATGCTAATCAATGACTAGAAGATAACTACACATCAGCTTCATAAATTCATCAACTAACCGTTCAGAAATGTCCTGTTGCTTCTACATGTTGTCTCTTCTTCTTGAGTCTCTCCATCATTGTCTGACTCCGGTTTGAACATAAAAGGCTAAAAGTTTTTGAAATGTTCAGTGCATGTGTGTGTGAGGTAAAAGGACACGAGCTCTTGAAGCTCCGCCCCCTGCGCCGGGAGCAGCAGCTCATTTGCATTTAAAGGAACAGACACAAAACGGTTCGTTTTTGCTCACCCTCAAAAAGTGACAATTTTACCATGCTATATAACAATATCTGTGGGGTATTTTGAGCTAAAACTTCACACACACACTCTGGGGACATCAGAGACTTATTTTACATCTTATGAAAAGGGCATTATACCACCGACCCCGTTAAATTCATGTTTCTGGTAATCTTGAATCAGAATAACTTCCTCTTGCAGCATCTGTTCTCTCCTCTGCTGATGATGAGGGCGGGGCTATAACCTGTCACTCACATGAGGTCCACCAATAGCAAACCACAACCATCCAATCAATTCCCCACAGACAAGATCAAGCCCCGCCCACATTTGTTCTTGTTCAAGAAGTGTTTTACTCAGATATACAGCACAATAGAGAAGAAAAAACTACTTTAATGACAACGCAGTTACACCAGGAACAAGGACTTCAAGATAATAATTAAATTAATAATTACGATTAATTTGCTCAAAAAAGTATACCAGTAATCACAAATTAAGAAAACAGTTAGGTTTATTTTTTTACCTGATCTCTGTACATTATGCAAACTGGTAAAACCTTAAAAAGCTTCTCTCAAAAGCGAAAACAGTGAAATTCCCAATATTAATTATGACAATTCCAAATTATGTTAATATTTTTTATTTATATTCAGCAACCGCAGTCGTGAACAATGTAGCAGAGATTCGTGATATATCGCAAATACTGACAATTACTGAAAAGAGCAACTGCTTACTTTCTTTACAATAACATTCACTGAGTATTAATATTAAACGGTTCAAATTACTCACGGTTTTAGGGTCGCTGTTTCGGTACGGTTCGCTAAAGGACTTTATACTGATACACACGCGTCGTCACTTTAGACAATTACCGACTGTGTTTGCTAGGATTCTCGCCAAGACGGACATGTTGACAATTTTTGTGTGAATTTGTCCTTTCAAGCGCAAGAACTCAACTTTAAAGCAAACTCAATTCTCTTTCGTGTCGTCTTAAAAACACATGCAAATACTATTTTAACTTTTGTGACGTTAAAAGTGGCCCGAACCATTACACCCCTGATGAGTATCATACAGATAGGGATTTAACTTATAAAGAAATGCATTTAATCATTGTAAATGATGATCATTTCCTAAATGGAAATGATTTTAGTAGGGCTGGGTAAAAAAATCGATTCCTTTTTAATCGATTCTCATTTTTACGAACCGATATCGATTCTTAAAGGAGAACTCCGGTCAATTTTAACATTGAGCTCATTTTTTTGTACATTTGGAGTGCTGTCAATACAGTGAACAACGACAAAAATCGGTGTTGCCTACAGCGTGTTATCCTCTTTTTAAAATTTGCACCCTGTTGACTTCAATGGGGCAAGTTTTAAACCTGCTTTTAGCCTCTTAACATCCTTGATGTGTCATTACAAGTGCACAGCTAATGTGAGTGATTCCTTCAGAGTGAACACGAGTGAATCTGACTGCAGTAGATGTGAAAGATATGTATAAAAATGATGTTATTTAAGCCAGCGCAAATACCTTTGTTTACATCCTGTTTTTCGGTTGAAGTCCAAAGTAGTCGATTGTCGAGTTCACACGCATAGGTTTAATACCTATGATCACGCACGTGAACTCGGCAATCGACTACTTTGGACTTCAACCGAAAAACAGGATGTAAACAAAGGTATTTGCGCTGGCTTAAATAACATCATTTTTATACATTCTTTCACATCTACTGCAGTCAGACTCACTCGTGTTCACTCTGAAGGAATCACTCACATTTTCTGTGCACTTGTAATGACACATCAAGGATGTTAAGAGGCTAAAAGCAGGTTTAGTACTTGCCCCATTGAAGTCAACAGGGTGCAAATTTTAAAAATAGAATAACACGGTGTAGGCAACACCGATTTTTGTCGTTGTTCTCTGTATTGACAGCACTCCAAATGTACAAAAAAATGAGCTCAATGTTAAAATTGACCGGAGTTCTCCTTTAACGCTGGGTTCTTTGGGAATCTGTGCAGGTTTGTCTTGCCCTGGCAACCAAAAACCCACTTCTTTGGTGACACTGACTTCCCTAAAGCCGAGCAGAGCGCTTAAGCCGCTTTTCCACCGAAATTACCCGGAACAATTTGTCCCAGGAACTTTTTTCCCAGGAACCTTTTTTGCCCCAGACCGGTTGCTTTCTGCGTTTACACCGCGGTCTAAAGTACCGGGAAGGTAAACTGCGCGCAACTGCTCCTCCCAGTCTGCGACGGACAGTAATCAGTTTTGAGCGCCACATTTATAAGTATGGAGGAGATTCAAACTGTGCTGCAGTTATTGGTTTACTAACGAGGTAGGCTAATTAACATAACAAAATAGACGAGCACTGATACTAAAGCGTGTTCAGAAAGCTCGTATGCGTATAAAATTAGACAAGGTACGTTGTGAGATGACTGGGACGAACGCGCAAAAATTTCCTTTTGCGCAAATACTCTTAAAAAAAGCCTGAACCCCGTCTATCAATCATAAATAGTGACAGTCTTGTAAATAGTTGTTTGTTACCAACCTCAATGCGCTATTTCAATCCTGTTATAGTAAATTTGTAACATGGTTTGCCTTGCAATAGATGACAATGTGTAAACATAATGACTTAATATTAAAAGCTGTGGCAGAAAAGAGACGAGCACTGATAAAGCGTGTTCAGAGCTCGTAATGCTAACGTTAGATATAAAATTGTATGTTATCAGCTATTGCGGACATTGGCCGTGAGATGGCTGTGACGAACGCGCAGAAAGTTTCCTCTTCCACAAATACCCAAATAATAAAGCCTGAAACTCGTCGCCAGTCCCCCAGTTTTTTTTATTAAATTCCATATTTGCAGACAGACAACTTTACTGCATGAAGCCACTTTTTAAAAGGGAGGTTAAAAATAAAGAAAATGCTGCGTGGAGTCATCCAACCAAAATGCGGCGTGAACACAACCAATCAGCTTGTGCAGCGCACAAGTCCCACCCCTGAAAGTTCCTGAACTTTGAAAAAGTACTACCTCGTGAGCAGGGACTATCGGAGGGGCAAATATTTACCCGGAACTTCATTTAGACCCTGGTTCCTGCGGTGTAAACACATCGAGTACCAGCCCAAAGTTCCTAGTTCCTGGGGAAAGTTCCTGCGGTGGAAACGCGGCTTTAGATGAGGTACTGCTTTCGCTCTCTTGCTCTGGTGTACGAGTGCGCGCGCGCCCGCGATCTTACCGGAGAAGTGCCCTTAGGACCCGTATAAGGAAATTCCGTTACATCTGACGTCACACATGCCCATACTCGAAAAAAACTTTCCGAAACTTGACAAACCGGAAGGACAATTTTTGGCACAGAAATACTCCTTCAAACGTACAATTTAATTTTTGAAACTTTGTCCATGTTTAGCATGGGAATCCAACTCTTTAACAGTGTAAAAAACTCAGTATGCATGAAATAGCATTTCACCCCCCCTTTAAGTGTTTGTATACAAATCAGTTAATTGTTACCTTCAATATTATAGTAGGCTAATGAAGCCTATAGGCTACAACTGACTCCCATTAGTTAATAGATTTGTTTTCCTTGAGAAAATTTGCCATGTATTGTACCTGATATCCAAAATAATCAATATTGAATTGAATTGATTCGAAATCGAATTGCAAGCTTGTGAATCGAAATCGAATCGAATTGTGAAATTTGTGTCAATACCCAGCCCTAGATTTAATTTCAGAAACATGAAGTCAGAACTAGGGCTGGGTAACGATTAATCGCGATTAATTGCATCCAAAATAAAAGTTTGTGTTTACATAATATATGTGTGTGTACTGTGTATAATTATTTTGTATATATAAATACACATGCCATGCATGTATATATTTAAGAAAAATGTGTTAATTATATATAAAATATTTATATTTATATATATTATAAAATATGTATAAACATATACATGCAAATAATTCTTAACTATACACATGAATATGTGTGTATTTATATACAAAATAATTATACACAGTACACACACATATATTGTGTAAACACAAACTTTTATTTTGGATGCGATTAATCATTGCCCAGCCCTAATCAGAACTTATGCCTAGTCATTTTAATTTTCTTCTCTTTGATTTCTGGCCTCAAAAACTTTTGAACTCGGCTTTTACGCAAGGTGTATTTAAGCGTTATATAATGTCACTGCTGAACTCCATATCTGTGTGTGTGTGAGAGAAGTGTCAGGTTTATACTGTACTGTGTACTGTGTGTGTGTGAGAAGCGTCAGGTTTGTACTGTACTCTCTCTGTGTGTGTGTGTGTGTGTGTGTGTGTGTGTGTGTGTGTGTGTGTGTGTGTGTGTGTGTGTGTGTGTGTGTGTGTGTGTGTGTGTGTGTGTGTGTGTGTGTGTGTGTGTGTGTGTGTGTGTGTGCAGGTTTGCCTCTCTATATTTGGCTCTTGTAAAGATAGCCGTGTCGCCTGTAACCCCTCCTCATAAACTAGTTGAGTCTTCAGCTCGTCTCTTGCCGCAGTCCTGATTCATTCACAAAAGCAGCCGCACGTCAAATGCACAAAGCCAGATAATAAATGTGTGCTGCAGTAACTGAAGATCAGTCGTCATAAAACACGAGTCTTCGTTCACGGGTCACCGGGACCTGAACGAGGTGCACAAGTACTTTACTCCTAAAAACTAAATTTGAAGAAGCACCAAATAATTCATTCTTCTTATTATATTTCACTACATGTTCGTTTTCCTTTAAAAGAAAAGCTTGATGGTTTAACTTTTGAAAATGAAGAAATTTAAAGGTGCATTGTGTAATATTTAGGAGGATCTGTTGACAGAAATGCAATATCATATTCATAACTATGTTTTCAGTGGTGTATAAAGACCTTACTTATGTTTTTATCACCTTAGAATGAGCATTTCTCTCTACACACACCGCGGGTCTCCTTACACACACGTTTTTACAGTGGCCCTGAGCGGACACATGCGTTTCGTCACTGTGTTGTTCTTCGTGTAAAGAAGCTAAAGCTAAAGTCAGCGCATAAAACACTGACACAATGATGAACAAGTCACAATAATATTCACTATAACATCGTTTTACTGAATAATTAAAGGACAAGTTCGGTATTTTACACTTAAAGCCCTGTTTACAGATCGTTTCTGATGAAATAGAACAGTTGAGATAAAAATGTGGACACATGCTGCTGTCGCGAGAATTTTAGGTTTATTTCGCGTTCCCCCCCACCTACACAATGGCAGCCTATGGGCACTGGAACAATCCTTCCTAAAACGCATTAAACTTTCGATTACAAAGACGTGAAACTCACCGAGTGGTCAGTGGTGTTCACTGATATGCTCACACAAAAATCGCTGCAAAAGATGCTTTCCAACAGGTTTTATCATAGTTTTTGTCCAACTCCATTGACTTGAATTGGATGGGCTGTGTGCAGTACGGTATTACTCCGCCGCTTCTTCTTCTGCTGCTTCTGTGTATTCAATGAAATGCCAGTGGTTTGCTTGTAATTGGCAAAGGTGCATTATCGCCACCAACTGGGCTGGAGTGTTTATTATTCAAGCTCTCAACGGAAGAATCTACGGGTGTGAGACGTTTGGAAAAATAGGTCCACAGTTTTACAACGAATGGTAAAACACCTGTTGGAAAGCATCTTTTGCAGCGATTTTTGTATGAGCATATCAGTGGACACCCCTGACCACTCGGTGAGTTTCACGTCTTTGTAAACGAAAGTTTAATGCGTTTTATGAAGGATTGTTCCAGTGCCCATAAGCTGCCATTGTGTAGGTGGGGGGGAACGCGAAATAAACCTAAAATTCTCGGGACAGCAGCATGTGTCCACATTTTAATCTTAACCGTTCTATTTCATCAGAAACGATCTGTAAACAGGGCTTTAAGTGTAAAATACCGAACTTGTCCTTTAAGTAAACTTAATTTCTGAATTTATCTTTGTAAAGAAAGCTCATTGCTGAACTGGCTCCTCTCTGCTGTCTCAGACGACGACATCACTTCCTGTTGGCCACCGTAACTTCTGTTGGGTGCAGTTCACAACCTCACCTCTAGATGCCACTACACATCACACACTGCACCTTTAATGACATAAATAATAGTATTTAAATGAACAAATGTACACTATTTTTCTCAATTGTTACTTCACAGTACAATAGTAATATTCCCAGAGTAATGTATTTCTTATTTTGTTTAAGAAATGTAACTTCTAATTTAATGATCATAAAAATCTTAATATTGGCCAATAATTGGTATCGGAAATTTACAATCTCTAATAATAATTAGCCAGGTTGCGAAGCCCTATAAACAAGTACAGCAAAAGCTCTTTTTAAAAAATGATCATCGCAAATAGATTTTTCTTCCCAAATTGTTCAGCCCTAATACAATTTTTTTTTTACAAAACTTTTAAAGATGAAATGTGTGATTTTTCTGGTTTTATATTCAAGAGGCCTGTGTTAAGGGACTTTGTCTTCGAGCAGGAGTGTGTGTGTTTGTCTCCTGAGAGACCATGCGGTGTTTGAAGATGCGCAGGTGTTATTTTTACTCTTTACTGCGGTGTTCAGCTCTGGGTCTCCTGTGGTAAAGGTGAAGTGTGTTAATACTGCGCCACTGGCAGCAGAACCGCAACAGTAATGAATAAATAGTTTCAATCCGGCTTTCCGAACACTTTTCCCATCAGCCGTTAATTGGATAATCCCGCACCAAACTCGCCGTGTCGGAAGAGCCAGTGTGATACGAGAAATCACGGTAACACTTTATTTTACAGTGTCCTTGTTACATGTATGTACCATAGTAATAACAGTAAATTATGCATAATTACATGCAACTAACCCTCAGCCAAACCCTAACCCTATAGTAAGTACATGTAGTTAATTAATATTACTCAGTACTTCAATATGTAACAATGACACCTTAAAATAAAGAGTAACCGAAATCACGTGTAAAAACCACACACTTCAACTGTAACGTCCGCTGAATCAGTGTGTACATGCGCTTCAAGAACTTTTGACACGTGCGTTAATCATTTTCAATCAGACAAGCCATAATTAAAGTCCCCCGTCTTAAAGCATATTAAAAACACCACATAGACATATAAACAACTCTAAAATCCAGTTTTTAATGTTGTTTGTGTCTTTGTGGTGTTTTTAATCTGCTTTAAGACACACCATGTGTAAGTTCATAAGTCGACAGCATTGCTGAGTATTTCCTCCTTAAAACTGCAGTGAACCAAAGACAGTCTCAAAAACACGCTTTGAAATCGCTGGTGTTTCTGACGTCACAAACTACCTTGTAACCAATCAGATCAACGTGTGATCGTCAACCAGTGGATCTCTGAGCTGAGTGAGTGAGTGGAGGCGGGGCTCATTTGCATATTCATAGAACCACACATACTAAATGAGGCAAGGGTGTCGAGTTACATTCAAGATATTTCAAGGCATGAAGAAATTTTTTTCATGTCATTTTGGTGATTAAAGATGAGTTTTAAGGGATAAAATGATTGACTACAGGGGGACTTTAAAGCCTCTCTCTCTCTCTCTCTCTCTCTCTCTCTCTCTCTCTCTCTCTCTCTCTCTCTCTCCCAGGTTTTGTCAGTAGGTGCTGCGTCTCCATGCAGATGCTCCGGGTGAAATGAATAAGGCACCTCAGCCTCTGTCAGGACCCCCCTCCGCCCCCCCTCACCCCTCCGCTCCCTCACCGGGCCTGTCCCAGGTAAAACACACTACTCTTTTTATATAAATATATATATATATATATATTATTTCTTTTTTTTTTCTCAGACTGCAGTCCAGGGTACCACAAGGCCTGTAAATAATATATTTTAAAGCATAAATAATTAAAAAATCTACTGTACTTTATGTATTCTAATAAATCATTTTGCTTGTAAATGTCTACTTGTAAGTAAAAAAAAAACTAAATTTTCATTGCAAAAATTTAAATTAGCCCATGATTTACTCTCCCTCAAGCCATCCTAGGTGTGTATGACTTTCTTCTTTCAGACGAATACAATCAGAGTTATATTAAAAAAATGTCCTGGCTCTTCCAAGCTTTATTAATAGGAGTGAATGGAGGATGAGATTTTGAAGCCCAAAAAAGTGCATCTATCCACGATAAAAAGGCATCCATCCATCATAAAAGTGCATCTATCCATCATAAAAGTGCATCTATCCATCATAAAAGTGCATCTATCCATCATAAAAGTGCATCTATCCATCATAAAAGTGCATCTATTCATCATAAGTGCATCTATCCTATGATGGATACTATCCACTTTTATGAGCTTCAAAATCTCATCCTCAATCTACTCCCATTATAAAGCTTGGAAGAGCCAGGACATTTTTTTAATATATCTCTG
Organism: Squalius cephalus; assembly: GCF_949319135.1. Classification (NCBI taxonomy): domain Eukaryota; kingdom Metazoa; phylum Chordata; class Actinopteri; order Cypriniformes; family Leuciscidae; genus Squalius; species Squalius cephalus. The sequence continues at coordinate 2,932,331 of NC_137132.1, forward strand.
ATTGTGTTCGTCTGAAAGAAGAAAGTCATACACACCTAGGATGGCTTGAGGGAGAGTAAATCATGGGCTAATTTTCATTTTTGGGTGAACTATCGCTTTAAAAGTTTTTAATGCTCTCCTAAATGTTTCCTCTTTGGAGCATCTTGGGGTGGAAAGTAAGAGTCAAGTCCTGCTCATGATTAAATGTTTTGCGTGTGTGTCTCCTCAGCCCAGTTATCCTGGTCCTCCCCCGGTTGTGTTCAGCACCCCCCCGCCACAGATGAACCCCGCAGCCCAACCCCGACAGGTACGGCACCCCAAATACCCCCCATTCACTGTGGGTCCGGTCAGGTGGGCTTCAGGAAGTCTATTCCCCACGTTATTGTTCTCCATATTGTCTCCTAATAGTCGTCAAATCGTTAGTCGTTAATAGAAGAGGCTTCGTCGACCAAAATTACATTAGTCGGTTAGCCATAAAAACACTCCGCAGGAAGTGAAGTCACGCAGTGTGTTTAGTGTTTTAGTTTATTTCAGTTAACTATCAGAACTGCTACTGTCTTATATAAATAAATCGAGTTTTCATGGGAGTTTTGTCGAAATAATTGTTGAAAAGAAGTCCAACCTGACATGTTTGAACAAGCCAGAGGAATTATCAGCGAGTTAATGTCACACATTCAGCCCTGCATCCTCCTGACCTCGCGCTGTGTGTGAGACTCGTGCGACTGAGATGCTTCTGGGAAAATGAGCGTTTGTGGCTGGTGTTGCTTCAGTGTCTTGACCTTTGACCTGTATGTGTGGCTTTCTCTTTCTAGTTTGCCTCAGGTCCTAGAGCTTTACCACAACAGGTACTAACACAAACACACACACACACACACACACATTGAGCAAAACCTGAAACTTATCAGTGTCACATGGAATGAATTCTGCATGGGATTCTCAGTGTATTATTGAAATTATTAATGTTTTGAATTAGTTTTCATTTTTATATTTTCTGTTTTCATTTTACCTTTAGTGTAAGTTTTAGTACTTTTGTTGTGTATTTTTTTTTTTTTTTGACTGTAGTTATTAATTTAAGTTTTAGTATTTATTAATATTTAGAATTAGTTTTAATTTTTATATTTTCTTTTCTCATTTTCATTTTAGTCTAAGGTTTGGTAATTTTTTTGTGTGTTTTTGTCATTTATTGTTTTTTTATATGGCTAGTTTTTATTCATTAAGTTTTAGTATATATTAATGTTTAGAATTAGTTTTAATTTTTATATTTTCTTTCCTCATTTTTTTTTTAGTGTAAGTTTTGGTAATTTTTTTGTGTGTTTTTGTCATTGTTTTTTTATATGGCTATTTTTTATTCATTATTAAGTTTTAGTATATATTAATATTTTGAATTAGTTTTAATTTTTATATTTTCTTTTCTCATTTTCATTTTAGTGTAAGTTTTTGTAATTTGTTTTGTGTTTTTGTCATTTATTGTTTTTTATATGACAAGTTTTTATTCATTATTAAGTTTTAGCATTTATTAATATTTAGAATTAGTTTTAATTTTTATATTTTCTTTTCTCGTTTTCTTTTTAGTGTAAGTTTTGGTAATTTTTTTTGTGTTTTTGTCATTTATTGTTTTTTTATATGGCTAGTTTTTATTCATTATTAAGTTTTAGTATATATTAATATTTTGAATTAGTTTTAATTTTTATATTTTCTGTTCATTTTCATTTTAGTTAATTTCTAGTCATTTTGTTGTGCATTTTTGTAATGTTTATTTGTTTTACATGACTGAAGGTTTTATTTATTTGTAAGTTTTAGTATTTATTATTGTTTTGAATTTGTTTTTATATTTTCTGTTTTCTTTATAATTTCAGTTTAAGTTTTAGTAATTTTGTTGTGTATTTATGTCAGTTTTATTAGTTTTTTAATGACTAGTTTTGTTTTTTTAGATTTTAGTATTTATTAATATTATGAATGTTTTAATTTTAGTTTAAGTTTTAAACTGAAACTTGTCACTTTTATTAGTTTAAAGTTGTTGTTTTTTTAATCAATTTTTATTTTAGTTTTAGTACTTTTAGTATGACAATCTTAAACAAGAATCTTACCAGAAGAAACTTTTGCTTAGCAAGGTAGTTAAAAGTAAATTAAACTCCTGACATTTATATCTAGATATCTGATTAACAACATATCTGGTTTAATGACAGACATTTGAAGGAAACTCTATCAGGCTTTCAAGGTTTATTACGACGCCAGAAACTGAAGAGCGTATCGCTGGCGAGCGTCTGCGTTAGTGCCGCTTGTGTAGAGTGTGTTTCTGGCTCTTGTGTCGTCTCAACTGTGCTAAAATGCTTAGTTTGATTGCATGCTGCTCTGTTCCTTTAACTCTCTGTGCCTGTGGGTAACACACACTCTTCATCTCTCCCTCTCTCTCTCGCTCTTCTGCTGTGTGTGTGTGTGTGTGTGTGTGTGTGTGTGTGTGTGTGTGTGTGTGTGTTTGGTGCTGCTGAAGGGAGGATTCAGGTCACTGCAGGTAATTCTTACGTATTTTTTTCCCCCTTTGCTAAAATCTTTCTTTAAAGGAGAACTCCGGTCAATTTTACATTTTTTTGTAAATTTGGAGTGCTGTCAATACAGAGAACAACGACAAAAATCGGTGTTGCCTACACCGTGTTATCCTCTTTTTAAAATTTGCACCCTGTTGACTTCAATGGGGCAAGTTTTAAACCTGCTTTTAGCCTCTTAACATCCTTGATGTGTCATTACAAGTGCCCAGGTCATGTGAGTGATTCCTTCTGAGTGAACACGAGTGAATCTGACTGCAGTAGATGTGAAAGATATGAATAAAAATGATAATTCAGCCAGCGCACATACCTGTATTTACATCCTGTTTTCGGTCAAAGTCCACAGTAGTCGATTGCCGAGTTCATGCGCGTGATCATAGGTAGTTAACTAACTGCGCGAACTCGACAATCGATTACTATGGACTTCAACCGAAAACAGGATGTAAATACAGGTATGTGCGCTGGCTTAAATAACATCATTTTTATTCATATCTTTCACATCTACTGCAGTCAGATTCACTCGTGTTCACTCTGAAGGAATCACTCACATGACCTGGGCACTTGTAATGACACATCAAGGATGTTAAGAGGCTAAAAGCAGGTTTAGTACTTGCCCCATTGAAGTCAACAGGGTGCAAATTTTAAAAAGAGGATAACACGGTGTAGGCAACACCGATTTCTGTCGTTGTTCTCTGTACTGACAGCACTCCAAATGTACAAAAAAATGAGCTCAATGTTAAAATTGACCGGAGTTCTCCTTTAAACTCAGTGTGAAACGTTGTTAAAAACCCATTTTACTTTCGTAATATGACGTTTCCAAATTTAACAGCATATTCAACTATATTATCATCGATGAAGGGAAAAAATCACAGTCAGTCAGGTTAAATGGGGCTGAGAATATTACTATATTATTGTGTGTGTGTCAGAGAGTGTGTGAGTGTGAGTGTGAGTGTGAGTGTGAGTGTGAGTGTGAGTGTGAGTGTGAGTGTGAGTGTGAGTGTGAGTGTGAGTGTGAGAGTGTGAGAGTGTGTGAGTGTGTGAGTGTGTGAGTGTGTGAGTGTGTGTGTGTGTGTGTGAGAGAGACAGAGAGAGTGTGTGAGTGTGTGTGAGAGTGAGAGAAAGGGAGCGAGAGAGAGAGAGAGTGTGTGTGTGTGTGTGTGAGACAGAGAGTGTGTGTGTGAGATATATTTTAGTGATTGCATTAACTAAATAGTCCAGATTTGCAACCCGACTGTATCATCTAGGTTTTATCAAAGTTTAAGGATATCATAAACATTTTATCTACTGTCTGTGGCACATACTTATTTTTTAATAGTGTCCTAATATGAATTGTGATTAGTTGTGTGTCCACAAGCAGTGTCATGTGTGTTAGAAATGACATCATCACTGGATCTGCTGATGTCTTAAAAAGTCGAGTTTTCTTCGTTGTTCTCTCGTTTCAGCCGTACTACACCAGTCGGCCCACTTTACCCGCCAGCTCTGGGCGTGTCCAGCCAAGCTCCGCCCCCCGATCCATCCCTCCCCAACACGGGACACGCCCCCCCCATGTGTTTCAGACCGGCCCCTCCCAGATGATGATGATTCCCCAGCAGCAAATCAGCTTCCCCAACTCACAAGGCACGGCGTACTATATACCTGGCCAGGTAAATCACATGTAAATCCATAATGGAGCATCAATGAATACAAATACGGAGGATTTCAGGAGAAATTATGAACAGAAAAGCACCTTTTAAACAGAATGATTACAACATATGCATTTCACATAATGCAGTTCAGAGTTGAACAGGTTAAATGGTCCTGAAAAAAAATAGTCACACTTGTTTTGTTCGCGGTTGGAAACGAATGTGAGACGAATTTCCTCTAGTGGAAGCGTTTGGTACTGCAGCCGAACAACATCTCACTGAAAGCTCGTTTTTTGAGATATCAACCTCAAATTTGGAGCACAACGTTCTTTGATTTTCTCACAGTTTTAGAGTAAAACATATTTAAAAAAAAAAATATATATATATATATATATATATATATATATATATATATATATATATATATATATATATAGTATTTTTCATAAGAATAAACGTAAAATCCTATAACTTTTTTTTTAAGTTAATTTGAACCTTTTTCACTCCAGCAATAATCTGTCAAGTGTCGTCTTTGAAAAGAGATCAAACTGAAGTCTGTCGCTCTGAAGCGTTCAAGATTTATGACAGTTTAAGTTGGAAATGTAATGTTCAGGTCTATGCTCAAAAAGTGAATAAATGGAGTATAAATACAGCGCAAATATAATTTAGTACCATAAAATCCCCTAAAAATACCAAATATTAAATAAAAAACATTATCGAACTAAAATATAGTACATTAAGTTCATTGAAATAAAAAAATAAATTTCTGTAATTTTTGACCGACACGCGAAGAGCACCAGAGGGTTAAAGCTTGCCGAACTGCTTGTAATTTAAAGTAGTTAAAATAGTAAAACAAAAAATAATATAAACATCTGGATTCATGCCGAATGAGAGAGAGGCTGCATGAGCCCAGCGCCGGTTTCTGTTTCAGTTTCGCTCTGAATTAATTAGTTTTGGCTTGACGGCTATAGCTTTTATCTTCCATTCTTCTGTTCTGAATACTGTTGAATGTGAAGTGAGGGAAACTAAAATAGCCTATAGATTTGATGTTTATAATGTTTGTAAACATTTCGCTTTATTTACTGGTATTTTATGTTAATGTAATAATATAATGTGACTTATAGTCTACACAAATTACGTTTTTTTTTTGTTTGTTTGTTTTTTTCTCTCAAAAACCCAATTTTATATTTAGTGTTTTTTTGTTTTTGTTTTTTCAAAAAAAAGTCTTGAAAAATTACATTTTAAAACATTTAACAGATTCTAACTGTTGGTTAACCAGTTAATTATGAGCTTCGCTAGTTTTCGTTAAGTTTAGTATCCTTGCACTGGACATTCTGCTCAAATGCGTAACACACACACTCTCTCTCTCTCTCTCTCTCTCTCTCTCTCTCTCTCTCTCTCTCTCTCTCTCTCTCTCTCTCTCTCTCTATCACAGACACACACACACACACTCACTCTCTCACACACTCACACACTCTCTCTCTCTCTCTCTCTCTCACAGACACACACACACACTCACTCTCTCACACACTCACACACTCTCTCAGACACACACACACACACTCTCTCTCTCTCTCTCACACACACACACACACACTCTCTATCTCTCTCTATCTATCTCTCTCTCTCTCTCTCTCACTCACTCACTCACACACACACACACACACACACACACAATCTCTCACACACACACACACACACACACTTCAGTGTATTGATTCTGCTGACAACTCCTCCCCTTTCTAAACTCTGTCCCGGTCAGCTGACCATCGGTACGGTTCCTAATTGTG
>NC_137132.1:2943264-3008264 GCF_949319135.1 Squalius cephalus
ACTCAATATCTCCAGACTCCCTCGGGATCTGATCGAAGCTCTGCCGGAGGTGGGAGTTGAAGATCTCTCTGACAGGAGACTCGGCCAAACGTTCCCAGCAGTCCCTCACAGTACGTTTGGGTCTGCCAAGTCTATTCAGCTTCCTCCTCTGCCATCGGATCCAACTCAACACCAGGTGGTGATCAGTTGACAGCTCCGCCCCTCTCTTCACCCGAGTGTCCAAGACATACGGCCGGAGGTCAGATGAAACGACCACAAAGTCGATCATCGACCTCCGGCCTAGGGTGTCCTGGTGCCACATGCACTGATGGACACGCTTATGTTTGAACATGGTGTTCGTTATGGACAAGCTGTAACTAGCACAGAAGTCCAATAACAGAACACCGCTCGGGTTCAGATCAGGGGGGCCGTTCCTCCCAATAATGTCCCTCCAAGTGTCACTGTCGTTGCCCACGGGGTCGTTGAAGTCCCCCAGTAGAACGACGGTGTCCCCAGTCGAAGCACTTTCCAGCACCCCTCCCAGAGACTCCAAGAGGGCCGGGTACTCTGCACTGCCGTTCGGCCTATCCTCAACCCGAAGGCGCAGGGAAACGACCCTCTCGTTCACCGGGGTGAACTCCAACACATAGCGTCTGAGCTGGGGGGCTATAAGCAAACCCACACCAGCCCGCCGCCGCTCACCATGGGCATTTCCAGAGTGGTAAAGAGTCCATTCTCTTTCAAGGAGTGTGGTTCCAGAGCCCAAGCCGTGCGTGGATGTGTTCCCGACTATCTTTAGTCGGTTGCATTTACCTGTGAAAACAAACCTGGAAAGAGATGTGAGGATTTGAGGATTTCTAGTCAAACTGACGGATCAGCTTTATTTGTAGGACAACCTTATGATTTGAAATTATTCGTTTCAGCCTTTTTGAATGGAAGTTCCCTAAACCGGAAGTGCCACCCATAATTCAAAACGTGTCAGGGATAAGGTGGATAGCATTATTCCCAGCGTTATCATCACTCGTGTATATCGGATCCCTCCCGTCCTCTGGTGTCGGCGCTGTTCAGAAAAATCAAAAGTGACCTTATAAATGTATGTTTGGGTTTGTTTTAAAGCAACACCAAAGATTTTTGTTTGTACCTTAATAATGTTTCCAAAATGGTTTCAGTGGTTCATCAACTCGTAACAGGGTGAACGGCACTTCTGCATTCGCTTTGCAACCCTCTATCGGCTATAACCGCACTATGCAAGTTTGCCAGATCGGGTAGCAGATCTGTAGTTCGAATGAGACATAAGAAACTACAAATTTGACTTGCTTTACGGCAAACGTTACAATAGCAAAAAAAATAGCAAGCAATGTCATTATTTTGTTTTTCTTCATTTCTGATGTCGCAATACATCATACTTTCATAAAATCATGCAACATAGTCTACCTTGTTTGTGGACATTGTTATTTCCAAAGCTGGTGCTGGATAAACAGCGAGCGTGCGTGCGACGGAAGGCTAAATTATTTACGACAGCGTTAATGGACAATTCCGCTTCCAGCCTGTAGGGGGACCGAAGAGGAAAAGTGCTTTGGTGTTGCTTTAACAGTGTCCTAAAGATCCTGGATCAGCGCTCATTCGCTCGCTCACTCTCTCTGGTTGTGGAAGTGATGTTATTTTAGTCAAACCCCCACCAGCACGTTCACCAGATCAAATCTCTCTCTCTCACTCACACACACACACACACACACGTCAGTCTTCAGTGTGTCTCTCACGACACCCAGAGGACTCGCTGACCTGTGTGTCCACAGACAGGGAGAGCAGGGTAGACCAGGAGTCGTCGAGCTCAGTGTAGATGTGAAGGTTTGAGAGATTATCATGGGCAACAGAGCGTCCAGAAGAAACTCTGACGGTACGTCACACTGATTAATATCTGACTTTCTGTCCGTCTTTCTGTGAGTTTTGACTATTTTTAGTCTGGTGAACAATGCTCCCTCAGTAATGCGAGTTGGGTTGGGTTTGACATGTAGAGTGACCTAAAGAAAGAAACAACCAATCAGAGCGCTTAAAAGTGGCCATGTGACCAGGTAAGAGGAGTTTAGGTGTGTTTTTTTTCCTCTCTTAATTTAATTTAAATCGTTAAGTACTATTTTTGGCATTTGTTTTACATAGATGTTTTTTTTTAGTAGATAAAATGTTAATACAAATAATAAAATATAATATGCACAATTAAATAGTACATAATTAGCACTTTCCATGCTATGACCAGTCATAGTGTTATTTTATTTTAGCATTTTAGCATTAAAATGGTGAATTAGCTCATATTTTCAGGTTTTTTTAATCACTTTTCACTTAACCATATACAAAACCGTAAACATTCTTGTGCCGTTCCAATAATTATAATTTAAATATTTCTAAATTAGATTAATTTTATTTTTAATTCAGTTTAGTAATTTTAGTATTTCAACTTTTACATTTTTCATCTAACATTTATATATATTTTTTTCAGCTTTATTTCAGTTAACAATTTAATAACCAATTATATTTTAGCATTCAACAGCTAAAGCATTAAATGTCTCCCTCAGTAACGTGAGTTGGGTTGGGTTTGACATGTAGAGTGACTAAAGAAAGAAACAACCAATCAGAGCGCTTAAAAGTGACCATATGACCAGGTCATAGGAGTTTAGGTGTGTTTTTCCTCTCTCTTAATTTTACTTTAGTAGTAAAGTACTACTTTTGGCATTTGTTTTGCATAGACAGAATTTTTGGAAAATCTAGTTCAAATGAACAACATCAAATGAATCACTATGACAACAAACAAGGCAGGGAGAAACGGTGCAAACGAAAACAAAACCGAGTTCTAGATGTGAGACAGAGACAGAGAGACACACTCGATCTCTTACACACATGCTTGTTTCCTGAGGGTGTGCAGGTCAAATATAAATCTGGCTGTGACAGATTATGTGTTTGCTAAAGGAGTGTGTTTGCGTGTGTGTGTATGTATGAGAGAGTGCGCGCGTGTGAGTGCACGTGAAAGTGTGTGAGAGTGTGTGTGCATGTACATAGCAACGAATCACTGATGTGATTATTCAGTGTTTTGTCTTGTTAACTTGTGAGGATTTCACCTCAAGCAACCTGAGACTTCCACTTTGCCAGCCACAGTGTTTCTCTTGGACGTGATGTTTAGGGCGAGTGAATCTGAATTGGGTGATGTCTCACTAAAACTGAACTGATATATAAACCCGTGCACATGCATTTTGAGACATTCGTAACACTGTTCTCTTGTGTGTTTCCCCCAGCCGGGGCATATTACCCCGCTCAGCCCCAGTTTACACCCTCTGTTGCCCCAGCGCCTGTGATCATGAGCCCCGCCCCCCCGCAGCAGCAGGCCCCGCCCCCTCAACAGCAGCAAGCCCCGCCCAGACGCGAACGCAAGCCGGTAAGCCATGAATCGACTCGCATCTACAGCTTCAGTGTTCCTTGTGTGAATGTGCTTTGAGATTTATTTATATTTTTACTTGCATCTCCAGAAAATATTGCTGTCTCTAGGTTGTTAATTTGACATTTTTTATCAGCAATGTTTTTTGCTAATTACCAATCATTTTGCTCAGCGATTATTTTAGTGAGCCGTATGTCATCTATACAGATTAATTTGTCATTTTTGTCAACAATTTATTTGCAAATTAAAATTTTGCTCAGTAATTATTTTAGTGAGCCGTATGTCATCTATACAGATTAATGTGTCATTTTTATCAGCAATTTATTTGCAAATTAACTATCATTTTGCTCAGCAATTATTTTAGTCAGCCGTATGTCATCTATACAGATTAATTTGTTAATTTCATGCCTCTATAATTGCCACAAAAACTGAGCAAATCCGGGCTTTGAAAGGACTGGCTCTCTGGGTTGATGTGATTGACGAAGGCATTTATGTGCAGTCAAGTGAAAGTTTAATAAGATCATCTTTCCTGTTTGAAATGGTTTGCAAAGATTCACCTGAATGTTGTTGTTCTTCTGCTCAGAGGAAGTTTTCTTCATTAACACGCACGATGTTTATTTGTATAGCACTTGTAAAAACAACCACAGCTGACCAACGTGCTTAAAGTCAGGATACACAAAGAAAAAAAGAAAAAAGACAACACAGTAGAGAATGACACAGTAGCAAAACTCAACTTAAAATTAATGTTAAGGAATACAGGTGGGTCTTAAAGGAGAACTCCGGTCAATTTTAACATTGAGCTAATTTTTTTTGTAAATTTGGAGTGCTGTCAGTACAGAGAACAACGACAAAAATCGGTGTTGCCTACACCGTGTTATCCTCTTTTTAAAATTTGCACCCTGTTGACTTCAATGGGGCAAGTTTTAAACCTGCTTTTAGCCTCTTAACATCCTTGATGTGTCATTACAAGTGCACAGGTCATGTGAGTGATTCCTTCAGAGTGAACACGGTGAATCTGACTGCAGTAGATGTGAAAGATATGAATAAAAATTATGTTTATTCACCCAGTGCACATACCTGTATTTACATCCTGTTTTCGGTCGAAGTCCATAGTAATCGATTGTCGAGTTCACGCGCATGATCATAGGTACTAAACCAATGCGCGTGAACTCGACAATCGATTACTATGGACTTTGACCGAAAACATTTGACCGGAGTTCTCCTTTAAGCAACGACTTGAAAAGGCCTGCTGCTCGTGTTTTGAATATATATACCCTGGACCACAAAACCAGTCACATGGGTCAATTTTCTGAATTTGAGATTTATACATCACATGAAAGCTGAATATATAAGCTTTCCATTGATGTGTGGTTTGTTATGATAGGACAATAATTGGTTGAGATGCAACTATTGAAAATCTGGAATCTGAGGGTGTGAAAAAATCGAAACATTGAGAAAATCTCCTTTAAAGTTGTTCATTTATGTTGGCGATTGTGCAGCATTCACTCACACAAATACATGTTTTATATATTTACAGTAGGAAATTATACAAAATATCTTCATGGAACATGATCTTTACTTAATATCCTCATGATTTTTGGCATAAAAGAAAAATCGATCATTTTGACCCATACAATGTATTGTTGGCTATTGCCACAAATATACCCGTGTGACTTGTGACCGGTTTTGTGATCCAGGGTCACATATTTTTAAAGGGGTGGTATAATGCCCTTTTCATAAGATGTAAAATAAGCTTCTGGTGTCCCCAGAGTGTGTGTGTGTGTGTGAAGTTTTAGCTCAAAATACCCCACAGATATTTTTATATAGCATGTTAAAATTGTCACTTTTTGAGGGTGAGCAAAAACACACCGTTTTTGTGTCTGTCCCTTTAAATGCAAATGAGCTGCTGCTCCCGGCACAGGGGGCGGAGCTTCAAGAGCTTGTGTCCTTTTACCTCACACACATGCACTGAAAATTTCTAAAACTTTTAGCCTTTTATGTTCAAACCGGAGTCAGACAATGATGGAGAGTTGTTTCGACTTTATTCTCGAAATGTTTAGACTTTATTCTCGTAATGTTTCGACTTTATTCTCAATGTTTTGACTTTATTCTCGTAATGTTTCGACTTTATTCTCGTAATGTTTTCGACTTTATTCTCGAAATGTTTCGACTTTATTCTCGTAATGTTTCGACTTTATTCTCGAAATGTTTCGACTTTATTCTCGTAATGTTTCGACTTTATTCTCAATGTTTAGACTTTATTCTCAATGTTTCGACTTTATTCTCGTAATGTTTCGACTTTATTCTCGTAATGTTTCGACTTTATTCTCGTAATGTTTCGACTTTATTCTCGTAATGTTTCGACTTTATTCTCAATGTTTCGACTTTATTCTCAATGTTTCGACTTTATTCTCGAAATGTTTCGACTTTATTCTCGTAATGTTTCGACTTTATTCTCAATGTTTAGACTTTATTCTCAATGTTTCGACTTTATTCTCGTAATGTTTCAACTTTATTCTCGTAATGTTTCGACTTTATTCTCGTAATGTTTCGACTTTATTCTCGTAATGTTTCGACTTTATTCTCGAAATGTTTCGACTTTATTCTCGAAATGTTTCGACTTTATTCTCGAAATGTTTCGACTTTATTCTCGAAATGTTTCGACTTTATTCTCGAAATGTTTCGACTTTATTCTCGTAATGTTTCGACTTTATTCTCGAAATGTTTCGACTTTATTCTCGTAATGTTTCGACTTTATTCTCGTAATGTTTCGACTTTATTCTCGTAATGTTTCGACTTTATTCTCGTAATGTTTCGACTTTATTCTCGTAATGTTTCGACTTTATTCTCGTAATGTTTCGACTTTATTCTCGTAATGTTTCGACTTTATTCTCAATGTTTCGACTTTATTCTCTCAATGTTTCGACTTTATTCTCTCAATGTTTCGACTTTATTCTCGTAATGTTTCGACTTTATTCTCGTAATGTTTCGACTTTATTCTCGTAATGTTTCGACTTTATTCTCGAAATGTTTCGACTTTATTCTCGAAATGTTTCGACTTTATTCTCGTAATGTTTCGACTTTATTCTTTTCTTTTTTTTTACAGATTTTTTATTTATTTTTTTACGTTGCGGTTCAGGGCTTCCGTAATTGCCTTTAGAATTTGAATATAATATTTCTAATTTTGCCAATATGTAAGAAAGATATGTGAATTTAGCTTCTCAGCCATTTTGACAGCCCTATTGTGCATTTAGCCTGAAATGCATTGGTCCTGTTGTTCTGTTGATGCACTGCTGTATTTCCACAGCCGGTCAAAGGTCATTTCCACTGCCGGTCAAAGGTCATTTCCACTAAGGGACACTGGTGAAGCATCAGCGCTTCAGTGTGGGATGTGTTAGCGTGTGTTTGCTGCTGTTATCAGGGTCTCTGGGAGCTCACAGCTGGGAACCTGCGCTGGACTTTGACTTATCGTGTCTCGCATTCAGTCCGTCAGTGAGGTTGCATTTCAGAAGAATAGAAACTGAGCGAAAGTGGAAGGAGGAGAGAGAGAGAGAGAGAGGGAGCTGCAACGAGCTGTTGTATTATGTAATATATGAATTAATGTATTATATAATATATTAAATACAACAGCATATTGCTTTCATTGAGAATTTTCCATCAATACTGACACAAAGGACATGGGAATTTAATCCTCATGAAATTACATGTTGGGATATAGCCTTATGTCTTCATGACATGCTTTACGTCATGATTTCCAATTTAAAAAATAAAAGAAATTGTGAGAAAACGGCTGATCGCTTTATGAATTGACAGTCTTTCTGCTAATCTACAACTTATTTGCCATTAAACATTTATTTTGGATTGAGCTTGATTTGGAGTAAATGCTCTCTGATCATTTTGTTTTTATTTCTTTTTTATTGTATTTTTTGGAATCCTCAAACAAACTGATGAACGGCATTCAATGATTAAGAATCAGATTTAATAATAAACTTATTTTGATGTCGATTAGCTGGTTTATTTCTCATATTTTTAAGTTCTGAATGGCCCGTAAGATTTTTAAAATGTTTTTGAAAGTCTCTTCTGCTCACCAAGGCTGCATTTATCTAATCAACAGTACAGTATAAACAGTGAAATATTATTACATGTAAAATAACTGTTTTCTGTTGTGAATATATAGTAAAGTCTAATTTATTCCTGTGATTAAAGCTGAATTTTCAGCATCATTACTCCAGTCTTCAGTGTCACGTGATCCTTCAGAAATCAGTATAATATGAGGATTTGATGCTCAAGAAACATTTATGATTCTCATCCATGTTGAACACAGTTGAGCTGCTTGTGTATATATTTTATTTCCGGATTCTTTGATGAATAGAAAGTTCAAAAGAACAGCATTTATTTGAAGTAGAAATCTTTTGCGACATTAAACGTGTGAGATTTGAACAATTTAAAGCACCAAAGTCAGTGGGTTCAGTTCTAGGGCTCCACGTGGCTCTCAGTCTCCACCCCCGTCTCTCTCTCTCTCTGTGTGTGTGTGTGTGTGTGTTCAGTGTGGTGGGCGTTCCACATTCCTGTGCACTCGTTTCACAAGGCCGAACTCTCTCTCTCACTCTATTTTTCCTTCCCTGCTCTCCTGTACGTGAGAGAGAGTTTGAGGCCCGCGTCGGCCCAGGCCGTGTGTGAATGTGCTGCCCAGTTTAGTGTGTGCGAGTCAGGCTGAGTTTAAACTTCAGCCCCAGGATGAGCCGGGCCTAGAAGAGCTCAACCCCTCCGTCCGAGGGGAGGAAGGTAGGGAATGTGCTGTCTCATGCGTGTGTGTGAATGTGTGAGTGTGTGTGTGGGGGTGTTTGTCTCGTTGAACTGGTAAGCTGATATATATAATTCATTGCGGTAGATAAGTTGGACAAACAGACTGCTTTAAGTTCGTACGAGTTTTAAGAGGCCGTGTGAAAGTTTTCCAGGCTCTTGTGCATTCTCTTCTTTATAAGGTGCTCCAGTGTGTGTGTGTGTGTGTGTGTTTGCCAGAGACATTCGTTGCATATTTTGTCTCTTGCAGCACTGATAAATGCTCCTTGGATTGAATCACTCGTTGTTGTTGATGTTTTCTTGTTGTTCGAACTGTTTTCTATGTTAAGTTATCATGTTCTCATACTTTGTTACGTGTTTTAAATGCTTCTCTCTAGATCAGGATCAGAGACCCTAACCAGGGAGGTCGTGACATCACAGAAGAGATCATGTCAGGTGGTCGCAGTGGCTTGACACCAACGCCTCCACAGGTAACACACACACACCTGAACGCATGAGACTTTACACACCCTCATGCCGATTCAAATGACTTATAGCACCAAATTGCTATGACACATTTGCCATCAATACTGATGCGAATTTCATTTAATTACATTAAATTATATGTTGGGATATTGTCATCATGACATGTTTTGTGTCATGATTTACATGATCATTATCAATGCACTGATTTTGTGAAAGAACAGCTCATTATTTTATGAACTGAAAAATTGCTGCTCAAAAAATGACTGGAATGAACCCTTTGGTTCTCCTCACGTGCCGGTCAAAAATTACATAAATTAACCCTTTGGTTCTCCTCACGTGCCGGTCAAAAATTACATAAATTAACCCTTTGGTTCTCCTCACGTGCCGGTCAAAAATTACATAAATTAACCCTTTGGTTCTCCTCACGTGCCGGTCAAAAATGACTGTTTTTTAAATTATTATTTCAATTAAATGAATGTACTAATATTTTTATTCGAAAAGTTTTTTCTTTAATATTTTTGTATTTTTAGGTTATTTTATGGTACTAAATTATATTTATGGAATAGTTATGATCCAAAAACCACTTTTTGAGTTGAGACTTGAAAATGAAATTTCCAACTTAAACTATCGTAAATCTCGACATAAGTTTGGTCTCTTTAAAAAGACAACACTTGGCAGATTATTGCTGAAGTAAAAAAAAGAAAAAGTTATAGATATTTAAAGTTATTCTTATGTAAAATGCATTAAAATACTTTTTTTTTATATGAAATATATATTTTCCAAAACATGTTTTGCTCTAAAACTGATAAAATCGAAGCCATAAATCTAAACAAGCTCAAAAAAATTAGCATCTAGTGAGATTTTCATTGGGCGCAGTCCCAAACGCTTCCACTAGGTGAAAGTATTTGCTTCCCATTCGTTTCAAACGCGCTCATTTTTTACCACGAACAAAACAAGTGTGAATTTTTTTTTCAGGACCATTTAACCTTTTCGAATCATGTAAATTATTTTTTTTGTTGTTTGTGTTCACACAGCAAGTGCCTGTGTTTCCATTCCGGTGAAGTGAGAAATTCATTAAAAAAAAAAATAAAAAATAAAAAATAAAAAAAACAGCACCAGAGATACAAAGCTATTTTACAAGAGAAAGATTTTTTTTTTTTCTGTTTTGTTTTATTTAATGGTATCCTCAAACTGATTAGCTGTCGTAAGGCTCAACGCCATTTAATTATTCAGAAACATATTTAATCATAAATATATTCGATGCTGTGACTAATAATCTGATGATTTATGATATTTCGTACAAATAATATATAATGAATTTTAATTTTTGCATTAACTATTTCTTAAAGCCCAACGGTGACAACGCCACGTCTCCGGTCGTCATGACAACCAGGGAGGAGTTTCCCATCCCTCCAGGTGAAAGCCCGTTACCCGACACCCCGCAGACTCCGCCCCCTACCAGTCCGATAAGCGACACGGTAGATGCTCCGCCCCTAGCGCCTGCAGACGACGCCCATGTGGCACCTACAGTGGTGGATTCGCCCCCTTTTAATAGTGCAGAAGCCACACCCCCTAAGAGCAAAGAGGAGGGGCCTGTGAGTGTACCGATGCCGGTCCCCGCCCCCCAGGCGGAGCCTGTGCTTGAATCTCCGATAGTGCAACCGGAGGAGCTCCAGCTGTTCAACGGAGTCCCGGCAAGAGACATCAGCCCTATTGCTGAGCCAGACATCACTAAAGAAGCACCACCGATTACCATGGAAATTCCGGATAGGACTGTTCCTCTTCAGGTTGTCAAGGAGACCCCTGTTGCGGTTGTTAAGGAAGTGCCAGCTCCTGTTGTTAAGGTGCCAGCTTCTGTTGTTCAGGAGCCTACTCCTCCATTTTTCAAGGAGCCTATTCCTCCATTTGTCAAGGAGCCTATTCCTCCGGTTGTCAAGGAGCCTATTCCTCCGGTTGTCAAGGAGCCTATTCCTCCGGTTGTCAAGGAGCCTATTCCTCCGGTTGTCAAGGAGCATATTCCTCCAGTTGTCAAGGAGCATATTCCTCCAGTTGTCAAGGAGTCTATTCCTCCAGTTGTCAAGGAGATACCTGTTCCTGTCAAGGAGACCGCCGCCCCTGTCGTCAAGGAGACCACCGCTCCTGTTGTAAAGGAGACCCCTGCTCTTGTTGTCAAGGGAAGCCCTGCTCTTGTTGTCAAGGCAGCTGTCCCTGTGGTTGCCAAGGAAGCGCCCAAAGCGGTTGATTCGGAAGCCCTTACGCAGGAGACTGTTGTCAAGGAAATGCCTGATGTCAAGGAGACACCTACTAAACAAGTCCTGGAAACTCCACTTGTCGTCAAGGAAACAACTTCACTCGTTGCCAAGGAAACCCCCGAACCACTTTTGAGGGAAGCCACCGCCCCTTCAGAGGTTGTTGCGAGCGTTTCTAAAGCCACGCCCCCTCCGACAGAAGAGCGAGAGGACACGCCCACTACACAGACCACGCCCTCGGAGAGTACTTTACAAGGTGCGTAAGGCAGTTCGTAACACAGTGACAGTGTTATTTTAGTATTTATTTCAGTTTTCAATGGTTTTAGTTTTGTTTACATCAATACTACATAGTGCAAGTGTTGACATTAGGTGAGATATAGTAGGCATTAGCATAAACTTCTGCCATCAGTCATGCTGGGCATGTAGAGAATATAGCTGAGCAAGTTAATGTCAACATGTTTATATCCAACTACCGGAAGAATAACACACCTGGTTTAATGAAATTCGAAGGAAACTCAAGCGCCTTCCTTGAGTTCGGAGGTTTGATACCTTCTAGACCTGCACAATTCTTTCATGATTATGGTTTGAATGAATGATTCAGTAACTCACTAAAATAAAGATTTCACTTGTTTCATTACTGGATGAATCAGCGTTTTTGACAGAATCTCTTGAATCAATAATTCAAAGTTTGAATCGAGATCACAATCTTTTAACGATTAATCGTGCCGCTCTATACCTTCAGTTGTAACACAAGAACACACGTTAAGTGAATGATTCAATGACTCACTCATAAAGATTTCACTTGTTTCATTACTGGATAAATCAGCATTTTTGAACGAATCTCTTGATTGAATGATTCTAGTGACTCACTCAAAGTCTTCAATTGTTTCATTACTGGATGAATCAGTATTTTTGAACGAATCTCTTGAATGAATGATTCAATGACTCACTCATAAAGTCTTCACTTGTTTCATTACTGGATGAATCATCGTTTTTGAACTAATCTCTTGAATGAATGATTCAATGACTCACTCAAAGTCTTCAATTGTTTCATTACTGGATGAATCGTCGTTTTTGAACGAATCTCTTGATTGAATGATTCTAGTGACTCACTCAAAGTCTTCAATTGTTTCATTACTGGATGAATCATCGTTTTTGAACTAATCTCTTGATTGAATGATTCAATGACTCACTCAAAGTCTTCAATTGTTTCATTACTGGATGAATCGTTGTTTTTGAACGAATCTCTTGATTGAATGAGTCTAGTGACTCACTCAAAGTCTTCAATTGTTTCATTACTGGATGAATCATCGTTTTTGAACGAATTTCTTGATTGAGTGATTCAATGACTCACTCATTAAGATTTCACTTGTTTCATTACTGTATGAATCATCGTGGTCACTTTATTTTGATGGTCCCTTTTGAATATTTTGTTGACTATATGTAACGTTGCACCAGTGTGTCTGCTAACTCTTTATACTGATAGTCCTCCAACAGACGTTTTGTTGACTATAAGGTACTTTGCAAGTACATGTCAGCTTATCCTAACCCTAACCCTACCAGTCTACTAATACTCTACCAACACTCTAATGAGAGTTAGTAGACATGTTGGTAAAATGTTACACATAGTCAACAGAATGTGTTAAAGGGACCATCAAAATAAATGATTCAAAGTTTGAATCGAGATCACATTCTTTTAACGATGAATCATGCAGCTCCTATACCTATCATAGTAATGTAAGAACGTACGTTAAGTACTATATGCTAAATGAGGCAGCGTACTGTAAGACTGAAAATACTGGTTGAGGCCTGCATGAGGCAAAAGGCCCTGATGGCTAATTAACATTCGACCTCCCCCACACGGCCTGACTTCCTCTCACAAACTACTAAGAACAACTCATACAAGAACATGGTTTAATGTGAATGTTTATCATTGACTGTTATGTTTTTGGTGTCATTTGAAATGTCTCAAAGTGAGTGGTGCAGATATCTCATATCCAGATAGATTAAATAAAAGGAAATAAGGTTTAGAGAAGTTTAGAGAAAACTGGTCCAGATAATGCCACCCCCCTTTTGTTGAATAAGAAGCCATTTTGAGGGTGCACCCATCCCCCATGTCACCTGGTCAGACAGGATAAAGAAAGGTGTTCGCGCGCTCTTCTTTGCTGGACACGAATGGAATAGGTGCTCTGTCTGTCTGTCTGTCTCTCTCTCTCTCTCTCTCTCTCTCTCTCTCTCTCTCTCTCTCTCTCTCTCTCTCTTTCTCTTTCTTTCCCTTGCTCTCTCTCTATCTCAGGTACAAGCTGGGTAAGATTCTTTGGTGTAACCAATGTATAATCATGTTCTATATATTTGAATTGATTGTGGAATTGATCTTGGATATCTGAAATATTAAATTGTTACATGTGATTATTCTAACTGATTTTGACATTGTTCATTTAATGGTTAAAAGGAATAGTCAAACATTCGCTCACTTTAAGTGAGGCACAGATATTATTAAAACCTTTCATTTATGGAGTCAGATGAATTAACGAGAGAATACATATGATTAATGTATTACAAATTTAACCAACCAATACTTGAGTGAGGACAGAACACGTGATAACCTTCCCCGTGTATTGGCGAACCGGCAATTGGACCAAGATTGCGGGCCTTACAGTACATTGACCAAGCATTAGCGTTTGTGTACTTGCATAGAGTGTGTTTCTGGTCTAAAGCTCTTTCGACTCTCCTCTGCTGGAATTTGATGCAGCCACAGTGTTTAGTCAATAGAGCATGTCTTCATACTCAGTGTGTGTTTATGTATTTGCAGTGGTTTCTGTGCCAAAGAAGAAGAGAAAAATGAAAGACCTGAACAAGAAGGAGGCGGGAGATCTTCTTGATGCCTTCAAAGAGGTGTGTAGAAGAGCGCCAACTGTTTCATGCCCAGAAACAACGACTGTGTGTTCATTCAATAACAAAAGCTCAGTCCAAGGCCTGTTCATTATGTGCGTTTGGCAGATGCTTTTATCACATCATGAGTGATGTGAATCCCAGACTCAACTTTTTTTTTTAACCATTTACAGGTTTTAAAGCAAATAAAACCTGTTTTGAAAATACAGATTTCACTCGGAGTGCAAAATTCAACCTGTCTGTAAAATGTTATGGATTTGTTTTCTAGCACGGAGTGATGAATTCTGAGTGATAAAGTGATGGGGATAATGATAATAATCGTTATATTAAGTGGCTTTAAGTACCATGTACTTGCATCGAAAAATAAGTACAATGTACTTATTGTGTTCATGTTGTAGGGTAAAACACTTGTGCTGCTATTGAGGTGTGATACGGGACAGGTTTGGGACGGGTGTGGTGGTATGGGAGGGTCAACAATGTAATTATACATGTAATTACATAAATTAGTTACAGCTGTAATTACATGCAGGAATATTTAAGTACAATGGGTTACACTTTATTTTAAGGTGTCATTGTTACAGTGTAATTATATATTTAAGTACTGAGTAATATTAGTGAACTACATGTACTTACTATAGGGTTAGGGGTTTGGTTGAGGGTTAGTTGCATGTAATTATGCATAATTTACTGTTATTACTATGGTAAGTACATGTAACATATGGACAGTGTAAAATAAAGTGTTACCGTACAATATAAAGACATGTACACAATTCGTTCTGTCGTAGACAAGACCATTGCATCAAATTACTAATCTCAATGTTAGTACATAGTAGTTAAAGCCACTTAATATAAAGTGGGACCATTGTTTATTATTATTTTGAGCTTATCTAATTGGTCGATATGCATAGGCCTTCTTGAGTTAAACGTTACCTGTCGTCTGATTGTAAAGCCCACTCCACCTGAGCCAGAGGTCGCACCTGCAGTGGAGGCGGAGCTAGAGAACACGCCTCCAGTGGCCCCGCCCCCTCCTGAAGACCTGGACGAGACGTGGGAGGAGAAAGAGGACAAACTTGATGCTGAAAACATCAAACCGCGGAGTCCAACACCGACCTCACCCACCGAACAGAAATACCAGTATAAAGCAGGTAACGTGGGATAAATAACATGCATCGGATCATTTTAAAGTTGATGTACTTCAAATTATTGCAAATTAAGGCTTGAAAATTAGTGACAAATATAGTGATATATTGATCAAGCCGATTACTTATTATGTGGCTATTCTGATGCAACTTCCCGAATCCAGCAAGGGAAAGACACAAATGCTTTATGAACACAGAGACAAAACCAGCAGATCATTTGGAGGGAAGAATCAAAATACAAAGCAGAAGGAAATTATCTTTATTTTAACAAAGATTTGGGAACAATTGTTTTTTTTTTCTTCTGTGCTTGTTTGTTGCATTTAAGAAAAATCATATATTAATTAAACAATTTTATTTTACTGTGAACTGTAAAATTACAATACTGATATTTTCTGCTGTCTTAATTGTTTTAAATGTTAAAGGATTAGTTCACCTCAAAATGAAAATTTCCTGATAATTTACTCACCCCAATGACATCCAAGATGTCCATGTTTTTCTTTCTTCATTGGAAAAGAAATTAATTTTTTTGAGGAAAACATTTCAGGATTTTTCTCTAAATGAAGTTCAATGTCAACCAGAATGTTGAAGTTCAAATCAATGCCGTTTCAAAGGGCTCTGCACGATCCCAGCTGAGGAATATGGTCTTATCTGGCGAAACGATCCATCATTTTCTAAAAAATAAATAAAAATGTATATACTTTTTAACCACAATTGTTCGTCTTGTGCTGGTCTGCGACGCGCCACGCATTACGTCATCATGTTGGAAAGGTCACGGAAAAAAAGAAGAAAATAGTAATAATAAATTAAAACAAAGATTTTGGATGATTTTGAAGTTGGAGGAGAAAATGAGATGGAGTTTTTCACCCTTCCCTTCCTTTCTGAACCGGAGTACACACACAAATAACTTAGATAGATGACGTGACGCGTGACCTTTCCAACATGATGACGTAATGTGTGGCGCGTCGCAGACCAGCACAAGACAAGCAATTGTGGTTAAGTATATACATTTTTATTTTTTTTTAGAAAATGATGGATCGTTTCGCTAGATAAGACCATATTCCTCAGCTGGGATCATGCAGAGCCCTTTGAAACTGCATTGATTTGAACTTCAACATTCTGGTTGCCATTGAACTTCATTGTTTAGAGAACAAAGAACATTGTTTAGAGATCCTTAAATGTTTTCCTCAAAAATCTTAATTTCTTTTCCACTGAAGAAAGAAAGACATGAACATCTTGGATGGCATTGGGTTGTGCAAATTATCAGGAAATTTTCATTGTGAGGTGAACTAATCCTTTAAATCGTGTAAAAGAACACAGTGGCGGACTTCGCTCTATATTAATTTCTTTATTTTGCCAGCGGCACACAGATGGAGAACTCATTTATATGCAAACAACGCCAAGATTCAAACTTGCAATCAACTAATCAGAGTTAGAACAAATCAGATGATAGACCAATAGCCTCTCTTCATGATAATTATGATCTTAATATGTAAAAAAAATAAGATGATAAATACCTTTTATATACCGTCATATCTATGAACACACACATTTTTAAACACACACAGATGTTTACACATTGTTTTTTTTTTAAAAATTGTTGCAGTTTTAGCAAATTTTGTGATTGTAACAAAAGCGTGTCAGTTCCAAAATCTGCTGGAATTTTCTCACACCAGGAATGACAAACTTTTTAAACTGCATTATTAGGCGTCACCTAGAAATCCTCGTTGTCTGTTGAGAAGCCCAGATCACGTGTCTGCTGTGTGAATTGTCCTGGTTGTGTCCCACAGAACAATGGAAACCCCTGAACTTAGAGGAGAAGAAGAAATACGACCGAGAGTTTCTGCTCGGCTTCCAGTTCATCAGCGCCAGCATGAGCAAACCTGAGGGTTTACCACAGATCTCTGACGTGGTGCTGGATAAGGTGACTAAAGCCAACACACACACACTCACACACACACTCACGCTCACACACACACAGTCACACACACACTCACTCTCACACACACACTCTCACTCTCACACACACACGCACTCATGTACACCCATCCACACTCACTCTCTCACACACACACACTCAATCACACACACACTCTCACACGCACTCACGTACACCCATCCACACTCACTCTCTCGCACTTACTCACTCTCTCACACACACACTCACTCTCAAACACTCACTCTCACACACACACTCTCACACACACACTCACTCTCACTCACACACACACACTCACTCACTCACTCACTCACTCACTCTCACACACATGCTCTCACTCACTCACACACTCTCACTCTCACACACATGCTCACACACACTCTCTCACACACACACACACTCTCTCTCACACACTCACTCTCACACACTCTCTCACACTCACTCACTCACACTCACTCACTCTCACTCACACACACACACACACACACACTCTCTCTCACACACACTCACTCACACTCACTCACACTCAAACACTCACTCACACACTCTCTCTCACTCTCACTCACTAAAACACTCACTCTCTCACACACACTCTCACTCACACTCACTCACTCACACTCATTCACTCTCACTCACACACACACACACACACACACACACACTCACTCACTCTTGCACTCACTCACTCATACACACTTTCTCTCTCACACACACACACACACACACACATACACACACACACACACACACACACACACACAGAGACAGATAAAGTAGCTGATGTGTTCTCTCATACACAGGCTAATAAGACTCCCCTGCGTCAGCTGGATCCGAGTCGTTTGCCAGGAATGAACTGTGGTCCGGATTTCACTCCTTCGTTTGCCAATCTGGGCCGTCCGTCAGCGGGTGGGCGTGGCCCGGTCAGTTACCATGGCTACATCACATCAAATGCATTCTTTTATTTATGCTTTGTTTGTTTTATGTTTTTTTTTCTCTCTCTGAAAGATATTTTACTACACTGCACTGTAGTCCATCCATCTATCCATTTATTTGCCTATCTATCTATCTATCTATCTATCTATCTATCTATCTATCTATCTGCCTATCATTATCTGTCTGTCTGTCTTTCTGTCTATCATATCTATCCATCCATCTATCTTAATCTTAAGTGTCTCATGTACCTTTTTATGAATTGCATAACTTTTATGATTGACTGTTCTCACCATGAAGAATCCCTGCTGCTGACACGGCATTTAAACAATAATAAATGAATAAATAATCATTTTTCCTCTCGGTCTCCCCAGCCGTCGGGTCTGAGTGGCCCTCGGCGTTCAGGTCAGGGTCAGCGCGGGAAAGAGCCGCGTAAGATCATCGCTAGCGTGTCCCTGACGGAGGACGTGCAGCTCAACAAAGCAGAGAAGGCCTGGAAGCCGTCAGTGAAGCGCACCACACACACTCGAGTGGACGAGGACGACCCCGACTTCATGAACACGCAGGAGCTGTTCAAGCGTGTGCGCAGTGTGTTGAACAAACTCACCCCGCAGATGTTCCAGCCGCTCATGAAGCAAGTGACCGAACTCACCATCGACACGGAGGAGCGCCTGAAAGGAGTCATCGACCTCATCTTCGAGAAGGCCATCTCAGAGCCCAACTTCTCCGTCGCCTACGCCAACATGTGCCGTTGCCTTATGGGGGTGAGTGAGTGTGTGAGCAAATTCATGATCACAGTAATTAGGGATGCCAATATATCGGTCGATATACAGTAGTCAACATCTGAAGTGGATCAAAATCTTTCAGCAAAGTTAGACATACATTTTAAACAATACCCGTTCTTGTCTTGTAAAGTTTTTTGACCCACTTCAAATGTTGATTACTGTATGTTAAAATAGTCCATGTGACTCCAGTGGTTCAACCTTAATGTTATGAAGCGACAAGAATACTTTTTTTGTGAGCAAAAATACATTAGGAATGCACGATATATCGGCCAATATATTAATTTTTAATATTATCGTTATCGGCCTGATAAGAAAATTTGGCTGATATATTAAAGGGATAGTTCACCCAAAAATTAAAATTCTGTCAGTAATTACTCACCCTCATGTTGTTCCAACCCCGTAAGACCTTCGTTCATCTTCGGAACACAAATTAAGATATTTTTGATTAAATCTGAGCGCTGGATCACTCCTCCATAGGCTTCTAAGGGACTGACACTTGCTGGCCCAGAAAAGTTATTAAAGAGATCGTTAATATAGTCCAAGTGACTACAGTGGCTCGATCTTAAGTTTATAAAGCGACGAGAATACTTTTTGTGCGCAAAAACAAACAAAAATAATGACTTTATTCCACTTTTCATTTCCTTCTCTCTGGGCCTCGAGTCTTTTCACGTAGTGTTTAAGCGTAGCGCGTCTGTGTTGTATGTCACACGTAGGCTCACTATTGGCCGACGCTGGTCATGTGTGATACGTGGTGACGTGAAACACAGACGCGCTACGCTTAAACACTACGTGAAAAGACCCGAGGCCCAGAGAGAAGGAAATGAAAAGTGGAATAAAGTCGTTATTTTTGTTTGTTTTTGCGCACAAAAAGTATTTTCGTCGCTTTATAAACTTAAGATTGAGCCACTGGAGTCACTTGGACTATATTAACGATGTCTTTAATAACTTTTCTGGGCCAGCAAGTGTCAGT
Organism: Squalius cephalus; assembly: GCF_949319135.1. Classification (NCBI taxonomy): domain Eukaryota; kingdom Metazoa; phylum Chordata; class Actinopteri; order Cypriniformes; family Leuciscidae; genus Squalius; species Squalius cephalus. Next base: position 2,962,837 of record NC_137132.1, read on the forward strand.
CCCTTAGAAGCCTATGGAGGAGTGATCAGCTCTCAGATTTAATCAAAAATATCTTAATTTGTGTTCCGAAGATGAACGAAGGTCTTACGGGGTTGGAACAACATGAGGGTGAGTAATTACTGACAGAATTTTCATTTTTGGGTGAACTATCCCTTTAAAGGCGATAAATAATGGATTATTTCCTTCAGCTGAGACGCTTCAGATGCGCACCACTGTTCAACATGATGGGTTTTGAATTGCTTGAAATATGATTGGAATCTCTTCATAAAAGGAAAATACAGTGAAGTTGTACAGTTATGAGTATGTGAGCAAATTCAATTCTCATTTATTTGTATAGCGGTTTTCATCGGACCAACGATCTAAGAGGAGTTTGAAAAAGTAGGATTTCTATTCAATCACAATTATGGCAAAATTGATATTGATGTTCTCGGCATGATCCAAGGGATCTATCAAGACCAGTCTCATGACAACAGGCTAAACTAATCAAAATCTATTCATTTTTATTCAATTCAATTCACATTTATTTGTATAGCGTTTTTCACAATACACATTGGCTACGTTTACATGCAACCAAATGATTGACGGCTCAACTCGATTGAGCTCAATCCAAATTAAATTTCGATCGGATTGAAAGGAGTGGTTTATTCCTTTTCTAATTCGATCGAGAGAACTTGTAAACACTTGATCGGATTGAAAACCCGAAACTGAAAGGACTGCGCATTTGCAATGACGTAGAAAGAGTTGAATAAAGTGTCATATAAACGAGTGTCCCGTCATCCTATAATTCTCCTTTCCCTCTGCGTCTGTGAAGTGGAGCAGGACAATGTCCAACAAGTACTTGTTTAGGACTCGCATCCACAGACGACTGGTTTTGGGCATTTTTACTGCGTGATAAATATAAGCACAATGGTTCAGTCTCCAAATTATGACCAGAAATGGATAAATATTAAGTCTGCTGTTAACATGTGATCATTAACACTGTTAAAACTTATAAAGAAGCAATTTATGAGAATAGTTATTATGCACAAACAGCGGGAAACTCTATCTATCTAGCTAAAAACTATCCCGATTTGAAGCTTGTGACATAAACACGCACATCAACCCGATCACATGATTAGCGTTCATGTAAACACTACATTTAAACACACTAAATGAATTCAGTCCGATTGAAACACAAGTTGTGCCTGTAAAAATAGCCAGTGTTTCAAAGTCCACATTACCATTTAGAGTGATCTGTTATCAGAGGAAACTGTCTAAGTTGTGTATTTCAGAAATGTACATATACTAAATCACAGTTAGCAAAATAATTTAAACAATTTCATAATTAAAGGCAGAAACAATGAGCTCATTGAAGTAATGAATACTTGACAGTGATTATGAGATTTAGAAAAATGTTGCATTGGTGATCAAAGTGATGATCGCCGTAATTAGGGATGCTCGATATAAGAAAAAATATATATATATTAGGGCTGTCAAACGATTAATCGCATCCAAAATAAAAGTTTGTGTTTACATAATATATGTGTGTACACGGTGTATGATTATTTTCTATATATAAATACACACACATGCATGTATATATTTAAGAAATATTTGCATGTATATACTGTGTATATATATTTATATTATATATAATTTATATTATATATAAATATTTTATATATAAATAACAAATTTTTCTTAAATATATATGCGTGTGTGTGTGTTTATATATAGAAAATAATTATACACCGTACACACACATATATTATGTAAACACAAACTTTTATTTTGGATGCGATTAATCACGATTAATCGTTTGACAGCCCTAATATATATATATTAAAGCTGATAAATAATGTATTATTTCCTTCATCTGAGACACTTCAGATGCACACTGTTCAACATGATGGTTTTAAATTGCTTGAAATATGATTGGAATCACTTCAAAAAGGAAAAGTGCAACATGTGCGGCACAAGTCTGTCATATAGTCTATGTAAAATAATAATGAGAACATTATAAATGTGTGCTTGGAACATGGGTTTTTAATGGTGAGACTTTGTTTTTGTAATCAGGCTCTCAAAAATTGAATAAGAATTTGGATTTAGATTTATCGGTCAATATATCGGTTATCGGCTTTCAAGTATAAAGAGTTATCGGTATCAGCCAAAATGTTCATATCGGTGTATCCCTAGCAGTGATGTGTCATGTGTCTGACCAGTGTGTGATCGCTCAAGCACATTCTTCAACTCTAGCTGTGTAAATGTGTGTTTTGTCTCTCTCGTCACAGCTGAAAGTTCCCACCACAGACAAACCTGGAGTGTCAGTGAATTTCAGGAAACTGCTGCTGAATCGCTGTCAGAAAGAGTTCGAGAAGGATAAAGATGATGATGAAACGTTTGAGAAGAAGCAGAAAGAGTTGGATGCGGCCACAGGGGTAGGAACAAAAAAATCCCAAATGCAAATTTTTCTAACGTTATAAATCATGTTGTAAAAGAACACAGTGCTGCACTTCACTGTAAAACACGCTTTGCATTTATTTGAATTAATTCTCAGCTTTTGCAACTGCATAATCGCCCTAAGCCATATCACGCTTTCGTGCAGTATTTTCCCACACTGCAGGGATGAATGCATACTCTGGAAATCCGTCAGTATGATGTACGGTAACTTTTGACTGCTGTTTGAAACATGATTTGCAATCATCATGATTTATATCAGGAAGACAGTATGCAAACTGTTCTAAGACTGTGTTTGAAGTAGCATGCCAATCTGACTATTTCCTCAGTTTATAGCATGCATACTTCATACTATGAGAAGTTTCTGTGCAATGAACCTTTCATTGCTATTATTTGATTAGACTATCTAATGTTAGGGCTTTTAAGAAATGTTTAAAGTATTTATCATTGCATATTGCACGGTTACACATTAAATGGACAATATCACACTCGTAGCTCTGATTCGGCCGTGGGTAATAACAGCATATGTGACCCTGGATCACAAAAACAGTCTCGAGTCGCACGGGTATATCTGTGGCAATAGCCAACAATACATTGTATGGGTCAAAATTATCGATTTTTCTTTTATGCCAAAAATCATGAGGATATTAAGTAAAGATCATGTTCCATGAAGATATTTAGTAAATTTCCTACCGTAAATATATAAAACATGTATTTGTGTGAGTGAATGCAGCACAATCGCCAACATAAATGAACAACTTTAAAGGAGATTTTCTCAATGTTTCAATTTTTTTTTTTGTACCCTCAGATTCCAGATTTACAATAGTTGTATCTCGACCAAATATTGTCCTATCATAACAAACCACACATCAATGGAAAGCTTATTTATTCAGCTTTTCAAAAAAATTTACCCATGTGACTAGTTTTGTTGTCCAGGGCCACATATCGCACGGCTACGAGTGTGAAATTGCGTTTATACAACAGTTCGACGGCACAAGGGAGTAAATAAATAAGGCATAATATGGCATATTACTTATAGAAAATAATATTTAATGAACAACAATATTTAAACTAACAAGACAATAGGAAATAAACACAAGCAAACAATTCAGTCAAATGTACAAAAGCAGCGCTCTAGTACAGGATTTAAGTTAAATATAGCCTAAATATAAAGTTATGAAACTTAATTTTCCCCTTAACCAAAATCGATTTGCTCTGGAACAAGTAATAGATTAATAAGACCAAAGATTGCCAGTTTGATATACCCCAAATTAATGATATGTTTAACCACTATTTAACATAAAACATAAATGGCCTGGAGCTCAAACCTGCGAAAGCTTCTGAACAGATTGTAAAATAGGCACTATGTTTATTAATGACTCGCATATTTGAGGTCTAAATAACTACATTCTCGCCAAAAAAAACTACATTTTGTGATACAACAGTAATTGTGATACAAACGGTGAAACGGTTCCAGTTCTGATACTGTGTGAATATCGCACGGCTAGAAAAGGCTCTTAGCCAATCAGATTTGAGAACCAGAAAGAACAGTTAATAATATATACAAATAACAACAATAATATACAAAAATACAATATAATGTCCGTATGCCATACTAAATGTATGCGTGTGTGTGTGTATATATGTTGCCCATGTCACATCGTTATACATAATGATATTTATGACTTTACTTCCTGTCTCTACAGGAAGAGGTGAAGCAAAGGTTGAAGGAGGAGCTTGAGGACGCCAAAGACAAAGCCCGTCGGCGATCACTAGGCAACATCAAGTTCATCGGCGAGTTGTTCAAGCTGAAGATGTTGACGGAGACCATCATGCACGACTGCATCGTGAAGCTGCTGAAGAACCACGACGAGGAGAGTCTGGAGTGTCTGTGCCGGCTGCTGTCCACCATCGGGAAGGACCTGGACTTCGAGAAGGCGAAGGTGAGCATACACGCGTGACATCTAAGAGCGGACGAAAGATGTGTGTGTGTGTGTTGATATTGAGCTGTGTGTCTCTGTGTTTTCAGCCCCGGATGGATCAATATTTCCACCAAATGGAGAAGATTATTAAGGAGCGGAAAACCTCTTCCAGAATCCGCTTCATGCTGCAGGACGTTATTGATTTACGACGGGTAAGAGTGTGTGTGCAGCTGTATGAGTGTGTGTGAGTAGGGCTGGGTATAGTTAAAAATAATTGATATCGATACCTTGACTTCGATACCGATTCCTGAACGATAGTTTTTCGATACCAATTTGATGAAATGTTGCTTAAATAAATTGTAAATACACTATAGCTAGTAGTGTCTAATGAAACAACCATTTGTATCTATTTATTCTATCTTTAACTCTGCATTACAGTTTAAATTACATTTAAATATGAGAAACGTGTTAAAATCATCCTATTCCGCGCATGCGCGTCGAACATCAACTACGTGTTTGATTAAAGGATAGTTCACTTTGAAATTAAATTTTAGTATGTTTTAGCTTACCTGAAGTTTCAATTTTGATATTTTTAGGTCAAACCGTTCTTGTCTGTCAGTCGTATAATGCAGGTCTGTGGTCACGGTCTCAAAGAGCATGTACAGAGTCCAAATTAAACAATTCCCCATCGTCCAAATTAAACAATTCCCCATCGTAAGTACACATTGATGGCCTAAGACACGAAACGAGCGGTTTGTGTGAGAAAACGAACAGTATTTATATCGTTTTTACCTCTTATAACACAGCCACGTCCAAGTGATCTGAGGGCGCGCGCGCATCCTGCTGTGTGACGTGTGCGCAGACTGGTGCATAGATATATATACACTAGATGTCGCATTGGCTACGGCAGTTCATTGGAACGAATGTCTTTAATGCGACATCTAGTGTATATATATCTATGCACCAGTCTGCGCACACGTCACACACCAGGATGCGCCCGCGCCCTCAGATCACTTGGACGTGGCTGTGTTATAAGAGGTAAAAACGATATAAATACTGTTCGTTTTCTCACACAAACCGCTCGTTTCGTGTCTTAGGCCATCAATGTGTACTTACGATGGGGAATTGTTTAATTTGGACGATGGGGACTTGTTTAATTTGGACTCTGTGCATGCTCTTTGAGACAGTGACCATAGACCTGCATTATATGACTGTCAGACAAGAACGGTTTGACCTAAAAATATCAAAATTGAAACAACTGCGGAAACAAAGACACCTACATCTTGGATGCCCTTCAGGTAAGCTAAAACATACCAAAATTTAATTTCAAAGTGAACTATCCCTTTAATCAAGTACATCATCAGGCTGCGTTCCAGTCCAACATTGTCATGCCCTTCACTCGCTAACTTCCCTCCGTCTCGTTCACTCGGATGTACGTCATTGAGTGCCCACTACTGGCGGACCTTTGCAATAGGCTGAATTGAAGCATGCTAATAAGCCCTTGATCACTTACAATCCACTATGGGGTTGATTTTATTATTTATTCTATATGTATATAGGTGTGTTTGAGTTGTTTAAAAAATGTTTTTTAAATAATTAATATAGCATAGAGTTGTTTGTGGTGGGATAAATTAAACGCAATATGCATTGACGTCACAGTCGTGTTGCATTGTGGTATATGGAGCTGTCTGAAGTGTACATATGAAGTAGACTCGCTCCCTCTGTCAAAATCGAGGGGTCGAGTGTCTGTCCATATAAACTTCCCTCGTCCACTTCACGAAGTGGAACGCACTTCAAAATGGCGGCAGGGATTCCCCCGAGGGGAAGTGCTTAGGGAAGTTCGCAAGTATGTGTCTAAAAGTGGACTGGAACACAGTGATGAGTGAGTGTGTGTGTGTGTGTGTGAGTGTGACATACACTGTCACACTTCTGCCATTTTCCCTTCCTTGAACAAACCAGAGCGCATGCTAGACTTTTTAAAGATGTCTTTCAATCAGAATCCAGTATTTACTTAATTAATTAATAGTCTGTGGTGAACGATTCACTTTTTCCTCTTGCAGGATCAAACCTTGTGCGCAATAAAACCAGGAGCATGAATTAAAGTAAAAAGATTTCTGTGCCGTGGCAGTCGTAGCTCTTTCTCTCAGTGTGTCACACACACACACACACACACACACACACATGTCTGGTGCACTATCTTTGTGAGGACTCTCCATAGACATAATGGTTTTTATACTGTACAAACTGTATATTCTATCCCCTTACACTGCCCCTATCCCTAAACCTACCCATCACAGGAAACTTTCTGCATTTTTACATTTTCAAAAAAACTCATTCTGTATGATTTATAAGCTTTTGTACCCATGGGGACCTCAATTTAGGTCCCCACGGTGACACGAGTCCCCATGAGTCTGTGTGCATTCAGGTTTAAGTCCCCACCGGTGTAGAAAAACATGTCCACACACACACACACACACCCAAGACAGTTTTAAGTTTCATTTCAGATGAAGCACAACTGAAGTTCAGAAAAGAGGGAGGGAATAAAAGAGTGACAGTGGAAACACAATTTTCAGTGTGTTGTTGTCCATTACCACCCTTTTTTTTTTTTTAACCATTTTTTCCTCAAACCTTAAAAAGGTGGATTTACACACACATTTATACTGGAGATTTCAAGCGCTTCAGTAGCAATGCTTCATTTAACCCTTTGCAAGACCTTCCCTCAGACTTTCATTAAGTGCATCACTTTTAAATGCCTTCTGTTTTGTTGTTTTTACAAACTGATTGACGACTACGATTAGTGATCATTGAAATCATGTTGCTGCACGTTACGTTGAAAATAACCTGGAACATTTGAAAGGGAATGAAAGGGAAAACGTGTTAGTCTTTTCTTCTCTATTGTGCTGTGTATTGTATATCCGAGTGAAACCGCTTCTCAAACAAGAACAAATGTGGGCGGGGCTTGATTTTGTCTGTGGGGAATTGATTGGATGGTTGTGGTTTGCTATTGGTGGATCTCATGTGAGTGACAGGTTATAGCCCCGCCCTCATCATCAGAGAAGAGATGAGGGGAAGTTATTCTGATTCTTATTTGAAATCGTTTAAAATAAATATTGTGATATTCCATAAAAAAAAAAGAATTGTCCATTTTGATTTAATGTTGACTTTAAAGCATTTCTGTTTCTCAGAATAACTGGGTTCCGCGCAGAGGAGATCTGGGGCCGAAGACCATCGAGCAGATCCACAAGGAGGCGGAGCTTGAGGAGCACCGAGAGCAGGCCAAAGTTCAGCAGCAGCTCATGTCTAAGAAGGAGGGAAGAGGAGGAGAAGGAAGAGGAGGAGGAGGTGGTGGAGGAGGAGGAGGAGGAGGTGGTGGTGGAGGGGGGGGCATGGGGTCTCGCGGGGGGTCACACACACCTGGTTCCCGTGGCAACCAGGCACCTGATGACGGCTGGAACACGGTGCCCATTTCCACCAAGAACAGACCCATCGATCCCACCCGACTCAGCAAGATCACCAAGGTCTGATTACTTGTTTACTGATTACTTTCAGTATTATTAGTAGTAGTAGTAGTAGTATTGTGAAGCCAACCAATGTCTGAATCATAATCAGTCAAACTCAAATTATTATTATTATGAAGCCATCCCAGGTCTGATCCATAATCAATAAATAATCAAACTCAGATTACTTATTATTATTATTATTATTATTATTATTATTATTATTATTATTAAGTAATCTGAGTTTGATTATTTATTGATTTTGGATCAGACTTGGTTGTCTTTATTATTATTATTATTATTATTATTATTATTATTATTTTATTATATATATATATTTCCATTTCAGTTTTAGTTTTAGTTTTTATTTATTGCCAGTTTAAGTTTTTCAAGTGTTAATAACAAAAACTTAAACTAATAACCCTGTATTATATTATTAATATAATTACAATATTTAATTTATATATTATACAAAATATATAATTGGTGAGTGAGGTAATAAAATAATTTATTTCAACTTCTAGATTGTAAATGTTTAAACTAAAACTTTGGGTTACTATTTTTTTTTTGTATATTATATAAATTATTTAAAGATATTGTTTAAAATATTTATTTAAATACACATTTGCTTGTTCATGTTTCTCTGATGGTCACATGACATGCAGGTAAACAAAATATATTTCTATCTTATATTTGTATTTTAAGTGTTGTATTTTTATGTTTTTAGAATTTTTTTTTTTTTTTTTTTTGCATTTTAAATATTAGAAAGTTAATTAGTTAATTATTAGCTTTTCATCACATCACAAAGCCCTTGCAGTTCCCTCACAAACACTCAGTATGAGCATTGAACACTAATGGTGTGTGTGTGTGTGTGTGTGTGTGTGTGTTGTAGCCGGGCGCTCTGGACTTCAATAATCAGCTTCTGGCCCCTGGAGGTAAAGGCACGTGGGGCAGTTGGGGCAAAGGCAGCAGCGGAGGCACTGGAGCCAAACCCAGCGAAGGCGGTCAGTGTGTTTCAGTGCACAGGACTTTATTACACACACGTCTTCAGCCATAATGTAACCCTCATCTGTTCGTTTACAGCCCAGGATTCTGGTCGTCCGAGCACTTTGAATCGCTTTTCAGCACTTCAGCAACCGTCCTCCTCTTCCTCGTCCGCCAGCGTGGACTCTGACAGGAGGGTTCCTCACAGGTCAGATTACCATCATGTCATGCAATACAAGCGGTGTAGCGCACACACGATATCTCTTCTCTCTGTGCACTAAAAGCAAGGTTTCAAACCCATCACTCAAAATAGTGTTGTTTATAAGATTTTAAAGGGGTCATCGGATGCCCATTGTCCACAAGTTGGTGTGATTCTTTAGGGTCTTCATGTAAAGTTTGTAACACACTTTGGCTAAAATTCCTCAATGGTTGTGTAAAACAACACCCTTTTTACCTCCTCAAACACAGCTCTGTTCACAGGGACCCGTTTCAGTGCATGTCTCTTTAAATAATAATGAGCAACTGCTTGTCGAGACAAGACACATAAAGTGATGGTGGACAGTATACAAATGGCTGAGGGAGGAAATATGCTAGTACGGGAAATATGCTAATACGGGACAGTTCGTCAGTGGTCATAGGCGGAGCATGAGCAATATGACACCATAGTGCTCAGAAAATTCAAACGGCTTGATAATTGAGTGTTTAGGCTTTGTGATTATTTTTAAAAAAGGAGTGAATGGATTTTCTTCATTGTGTGGTGGTTGTGTCCACACACTGCAATGACACATATGCAAATACAATATACAAGTGAATTTTGCATCCGATGACCCCTTTAAGAACATTGACACTCTTGTAATTTACGAACCGTCACATTTGACTCACGTCATAACCGTCATCATCAATTCTGCAACCGGCACACCCCTAGTACTGATACCCTATTAAAATATTACTCATTTTCAGTTTCACTTCAGTAAAAGTATAAAAGTACTTGATTTGTATTATTTAGCCAGCACTAGCCAGACTCAGTCAGAACTAATAAGAGAGATTAGTGCAAACTATATAATATGTATTGATCAGCAAATAAGCTAACTTTTCTTTTTTTATCTTTGTTTTTTTTACCATAACTTAAACACTATAAAAACAATAAACTTATAGTATGCTATACGTATACTAAAATAACTTACTGATAGTTCAAGTGTGCAAACAAGTGAAATAATATATATATAATATAAAATAAAAAAAGAGGATAAACAAAATTTGTGTAAATATGTGGCTATAAATGGTTTAGTATAAAAATACGATGTGCAGACGTCACATGGGTCGATGCATACTAGTTTTATATCATTGGTAACCACTACAACAACAGGGAAGATGCATGCACTTTCTTACCTCCTTGCCTAATAGTGTAGGTGTAGTGTAGACTAGATCATTGATTCAATGAGTTGTTGCCATCAGAATATATTCACGAATGAATCATTCAATGTGATTTGTCAACCAATTCAACAGGTTTTGTTGGAAAGAATCAACTCGTTCATGAATCAGGCATCACTCTTGCATCTTCGGGTGTTAACCATGTACTAAAACGGAAACGTTTTTCCTTTGCATTTTTTGCATACAGACGGCAACGTTGTCAAAACGATCCCCGTTCACGCAGAAAACGACTGAAACTGCTGTATTCTGCTTCCAGGCCAGTAGTTGGCGATGTCACTTTGGCGCCTATAGACAGAATTTGTGTTTTTGTAGTTTACATGGAGACAATAATGGTGCCGTTTTCAAAAACTTTCCCTTTGAAACCAGTTTTCAAAAGTTCGTGTTTTCAGGCCCTCCAAAACGCAGTTGAACAGCCAAAACACAAAAGGTTTTCTGGTTTTAGTTGGACTCTGTCATGGAAACGCCCCCTCAGAGGCCCTACATGTTTTTATGGAATATAGTGGAGTAAAAAAATATATTATGCATTGGAATATAGTGAAGTAAAAGTTTCCTAAAATAAAAATATTCTGATAAAGTACAGATACTTGGAAAATGTACTTTGTTACTCTCCACCACTGGTCCTTGATGCGTGTTAATCATACATGTGATATTAATTAACCGCATGTACTTGCTGTAGGGGTAGAGTTTGGTTTTGGGTTAGTTGCATGTAATTATGCATGATTTACTGTCATTACTATAGCATGCACATGTAACGTGTAACAGACACTGTGAAATAAAGTGTTACCGAGAAATGTTTCTTGAGCAGCAAATCAGCATATTAGAATGATTTCTGAAGGATCATGTGACACTGAAGACTGGAGTGATGAGTAATGACATGAAAAGTGGTATGAAAAGTCAAGTCACCTTTATTTGTATAGCGCTAAGGCTAAATCTTGCTAACGTTTTCATTTCAGAGGTGTTCTGAGTAAATGATTTGTTGGTAACACTTCACTATAAGGTTTGATTTGTTAACATTAATGTATTAGGCTAACTAACATGAACTAACAATGAGCAATACATTCGTTACTGTATTTATTAATCTTTGTTAATGTTAGTTAATAAAAATCCAGCTGTTCATTGTTTGTTCGTTACTTCACAGTGCATTAACTTATGTTAACAAATACAACTTTTGATTTTAATAATGTGTTAGTAAATGGTGGAATTAACATTAACAAAGTTTAATAAATGCCTTAGAAGTCCAGTTCATTATTAGTTCGGTAACTAATCGAATCTTACTGTAAAATGTTACCGATTTGTTATACACCAATTTAGACGTCTGGTGAGTTCAGTGTTGGACAGATGAGTTGTTTTAACCATTCATTAAAATGAATCGGTTCAAATGAGTCATTAGGTCACGAATCGGACATGTCATTGGGACATGTACGCTACGCGTTGTGTGAGAATCCCAGCAGTTAGGACATCGCACAAGATTTGTGTCAACACCGAAAACATGCGCCCTGTCAAAGCGCAGCAGTCATCTACATCTACATCACTCATAATAAATCACAATTACAGATCAAATAAGGACAAAATTTCACTTTGGCGGCTGCCAAAAAATTTTCAATGCAGGAAAAACCCTGCACAAGTCAGAATCAGATTATGGATATGTAGCATTCAAACATTTCATCCAGTTCCTTTTGCTTGAAGATCGGATTCATCTCGACGAAGCTGGTCATAGGTCTTTGCTGAGGATCAGTGCCGATGGCTGTCGTATCGACGAGGTCTTCAGGGGATTGTCTAGTTGACAGGGATGCGTTGTGGTCGTGTCTAGATGCAGGTCCACCATCTGATCTGGATACGGACCGAATACAGCTGTCTACGGTAACCTCGGGATAAACATAGAGACTAATATTAGTGCAGATGTCATTCTTCTTACGGGGTAACATGTAGATTGGTTGTTATAGGAAGTTTTCCCGGTTCCGGTTGACCTAATTTTTGCAGCCTAAGAATCCTTTAACGGATGTGAATTATAGAAATGTGATAATGTGTATGTCAGGTTAAAGAGATGTGTTTTTAGTCTAGATTTAAACTGACAGAGTGTGTCTGCTTCCCGGACAATTTTAGGAAGAGTTTAAGTGCTAAATAGGAAAAGGATCTACCGCCTGCAGTTGATTTTGATATTCTGGGTATTATCAACTGGCCAGAATTTTAAGATCGCAATAGACGTGAAGGACTATAATGAGTTAAGAGCTCGCTCAAGCACTGCGGAGCTAAACCATTTAGTGCTTTGTATGTAATTAGCAAGATTTTAAAATATATGTGATGTTTAATAGAGAGCCAATGCAGTGCAGTGGCTAATATAGTCATACTGCATTAGATATATTTTTAAGATGGAAAAATGCATTTTCACAGATGTTAGAAACGTGACTTTCAAATGAAAGATTGGTATCAAAGAGCACGACAAAGACTTGACAGAACATCCATCAAGTGTTAGACAGTATTCTAAGTTATTACAGAGGTTTTTGGTCCAATAATTAAAACCTGTTTTTTCAGAATTAAGTAGTAGGAAATTACAAGTCATCCAAATTTTTATATCAACTATGCATACTGTTAATTTTATGAACTGGTATGTTTCATCAGGGTGCAAATAAATAGAGCTGAGTATCATCAGTGTAACAGTGAAAACTAACAGCATGCTTCCTAATGATATCTCCTAAGGGTAGCATGTACAGAGTGAACAGCAGCGGTCCTAGTACTGAGCCTTGTGGTACGCCATACTGAACTTGTGATCGATATGACATCTCTTCATTTACTGCTACAAACTGATAACAGTCAGATAAGTACGATTTGAATCATGCCAATGCAATTCCACTAATTCCAATATAATTTTCTAGTATATTCAAAAGAATGTTGTGGTTAATGGTGTCAAATGCAGCACTAAGATCGAGTAACACTAATAGAGAGATACAACCACGATACGATGATAAGAGCAAATCATTTGTGGCTCTAATGACTCTCCTTACTGGAAATCCTCACATTTCTTTCTAAAAGGAACATAATTGTGAGGATACTGCCTTTTCTAGTATTTTTGACAGAAAAGGAAGATTCAAGATTGATCTGTAATTTAACTTGTTCTCTAGGATCAAGTTTTTTTTTTTTTTTTTTTTTTTTTTTTTTTATGAGGTTTAATAATAGCCACCTTAAAAGTTTTCAGTATGTATCCTAATGATAAAGATGAATTAATGATATTAAGAAGAGGACCTATGACCTCTGGAAGCATCTCTTTCAGTAGCTTAGTCGGTATAGGGTCTAACATGTTGTTGATTTTGACAATTTAGCAAGTTTAAACTATTCTTCCTCTTCTAAAGCAACGAATGAATGGAATTGTTCCTCACGGGGTCTAAAGCACGACATCTGATGCTATACTGTAGTGAACGGTTGCATGGTTATATTTCTCTCTCTCTAATAGTATAAATCTTCCAAGTAAAGAAATTCATTACTGAAGTCATTACTGCTGTGCTGTTTGGAGACATCTGAAGTTGAAGCATTATTTCTTGTTAATTTAGCCACTGTATCAAATAAATATCTAATGCTGTTTTTGAAACTGATCTAGCAGTTTCTAAGGCCTTTCTGTATGCAATAGCACTTTCCTTCCACGAAAGGCGGAATACCTCTAGTTGTGTTTTCTTCCAGCTGCGCTCCTTTTTTCAGGCTGCTCTCTTGAGGGCCCGAGTGTGTGCTCGTTATACCATGGTGTCTGACTATTTTCCTTAATATTCTTTAAGCCCAAGGGAACAACCGTGTCTAAAGTGCTGGAAAAGAGTCAAAAGAGTTCTTCTAAGCCAGTGTTACTCATTGCGCGGCTCGCGAGCCGCATGCGGCTCGCCAAGCTTTAATTTGTGGCTCGCATGGCGGTAAATATAATACGTTGATATGATAATGCATTCACTAGAGATATTTCATAAAACCATTAATAACAAGTAGGGCTTTAACATAACCCTTTAAAAACTAAAAGTGTCAGCTCTATTACAAATAATTTCGATCGGATTGAAAGGGGTGGTTTATCGAGAGAACGTGAAAAAACTTGATCGACTGAAAACCGAAACTGAAAGGACGACGTATGACGCGCTGAACGAGCTGTTCTCCTGATGAATAAAGTGTCATATAAATGAGTGTCATGTCATTCTATAATTCTCCTTTCACTCAGCATCTGTGAAGTGAAGCAGGACAACGGCTCACCAGTCCTTGTTTCAGATTATCATACAGACGACTGGTTTTGGGCATTTTTACTGCGTGATAAATTCAAACAGCACGGCACAACGGTTCATATGTTCATATTCCGATTTGAATCTTTTGACTTAAACACGCACATCAACCCGATCATGTATCACATCACGATGTTTAGCGTTCATGTAAACTACAATACATTCAGATTCATCAATCGGAATGAATTCAGTCCGACTGAAACAAAAGTTGTGCATGTAAATATCCAGTCTCTGCAGAGATGCCAGTTATATGGCGGTGACGGTCTTTCCAGCTCTTAACGCTGCATGTGCTCTTGGTTGGTTAGATAGGCCTACAAGATGGGCTAATGTAGAAAAAAATAACTTAAGGTCATTCTGGGATGAATATTTTCTGGAAATCCCTTTTTTGTTTTCTTTTTTCATTAAAGGAAATCATCTTGTCTCAGTTACAAATTTGACTGATAAATCATAAATAAAGTTTTTTTTTTCACCCTTTTGTATTTATTGCATTACATATTGTATTGTTCAGGGGTGACAGCTTGATAAGCCGACATGGTATTTATGACTGGATGTAACTTTTTATACTTTGCGGTAAAATGGCTCTCCTACTGACTTTGTCCTGTCAGTGCGGCTCGCATGAAAAAAATAGTGAAGACCACTGTTCTAAGCTATCTGGTCTGCTGGGGAGATGAAACTGATCAGGAATATTATTAATAATGCAATGTTTAGTGGTAGAAGTGATAGTTCTACTATATTTGTAACAGGGAGTTGGTTTTGCAGCCTTAGCTAAATGATAATCTGAGATGCAATACTGAAAATATTACTTGAAACACTTTACAGATAGGGGTGTGCCGGTTTCAGAATTGGTGATGACTGTTATGACGTGAGTCAAATGTGACGGTTCATAACATAACCGTCGTCGGGGGTGGGACGTTCGTCTGTTATAGGACAACTTAGTTTGAATAAACGAGCAGACACTGATTATTTGATCGCCTAAATAAAAAAAATATTTGTGTAGTGTTCAATGTTGTTATCGATAGAGATACGCGGATGGGGTATTATTTCATCCACAACCGCATCAAAAAACTCATCATCCGCACCAACGTTTTTTGACCAAATTTCAAAGCCGCACCCGCCCGCTATCCGCTGATTGTTTTGCGGTCTATGGACGATGCAATGCTCTGCTGATGCAAGCCGCAAGAAAGCCCTTGTCTGTTCTAGAAAGGATGCAGCAAAGCTATTTAATGCTAATGTATGAGGCATAGGCCTACGCTGAGTTTCATTCATTTACGGTGAGATGCGCTCTAGTTCACAATGCAATGCAAGTGAACGCGGTGCACCGGCGCCTCCATGTCACGGTTATTATATTGTCATTTGCTTTTTATTTATTAAATACTTTCAATTGGTTGATGAAACATTTATTAAAATTAAGATACAATTTGTACAAAACGAAATTCGCTTTAAAGAAAGGCTTTCTACAAAGAAAAACCTAATGAAGTGGTAAAAATCATGTCTGACGATTTACAAAACAAAACTTGCGTTGGTACTTGGCAAAGAATCAAATACAGTTGGAAACGACATAGACCATTAATGACACAGACTGTTAACAATTGTTTTTAATTAGTGTTTAAACATTATGACAAAAATTTTTTGTAAAAAATATTTTAATAACACGGTTTTGGCGGTTATAGAGATCTAATGACGGTGTTCAACTATAACCGTCGGTCTCATGGTTACTAACCGTCACACCCCTATTTACAGCAGCACCTCCCTCTTTGGCTTTCAGATGAGGCTCATGTTTATAACAGTAATCTTGGGGGATGGACTCATTTAAAGGATCTTAATTATATACCTCCATTTATGAGTTTATCCCTTTGTTCATGTCTCAGGAATAGTTCCAGTCGGGAACGCAGCGATCGCTTCGACCGGCGTGATGACCGCATGGATCGGGGCTATGACCGGCGTGATGACCGCGGATCAGACCGGCTGGACCGGAATCGCCCCGCCGTTGGCAAGCGGAGCTTCAGCCGTGAGAAAGAGAGGAGTCGAGAACGAGAACAGCGCCCCGCTGAAATGGTGCGGCGCGTTTCCAGCATGACGGATGAGCGAGAGAGAGAACGAGAGCGTGGCAGCCGCGAGAATGGTATGATGAGCTGGACATTATAGTTTTGAAAGTTGTATTTTCATTTGATTTTGTATTTTGGGTTCGTTTATAGCTTAGTTTGAGGTTGTTTTATGGATTATTTAATAGTGTCTTTTTAGAAGGACTGGGTAAAAATATTGAATATGGATTATTTTATTTTTTTTATTTTTTTAACTGATCATGAACCAAATAGATTTGAGAGCTGATTCTAATCAAGATGTCAGTAGCAATGCCCAGCCCTAAATTTGAATTATTATAATTGCAATATTAATATTATTATTTGCTGGTAATACTTAAAAATAAGGTTCCATTCGTTAACATCGGTTAATGCATTAACTAACATTGAGCAATACATTTGTTACTGTATTTATTAATCTTTTTTCATGCTAGTTAATAAAAATACACCTGTTTATTTTTAGTTCATGTTTATTAAGTAATATTAACAGATACAACTTTTGATTATAATGATGTATTAGTAAATGTTGAAATTAACTCAAATAAATAAAATAAAAAATAATTGTTAGTTCAGTAACAATTGGAGCCTTATTGTAAAATGTAAACTATTAATATTACTATTAATATTGTAATATTATTATTACTAGTGATGCACTGAAATTTCTGCATATTCTATTAAATTATTTATTATTTAATGTATGCTTTAATAAATCTGTCATGAAAACATTTTTTTTAATCAAAGCCACCAGTTATAAATGTTTACATTTCAGGAACATAATAATGATATTTAGAAGTTGATAGAAATGTTAAAATGTTTATGTACATCTCTGTGTATATATATATATATATATAACTCTTTAGTTTTGGTTTTCGTCTAAATGAAAAATTTTATTTGCACAATTACAGTATTATATTATTTTCTATTATTGCAATAATATTGACTTTAGAGTTACTTGTTCCTGTTGTTATGTAAAGTTAAACAATTACTTTAAATGCAGAGTGAACAAAACACAAACAGATATGGAAGCGATTTTTTTTTTTTATAGGATTTGTTGTATGTTTATTTCTTACAGTAAAGAGAGAAACTGTTCCCACTCCTCCGCCCGTTTCCTCCAAACCGGCCCTGACAGAGGAGGAACTGGAGAAGAAATCGACCGCCATCATAGAAGAGTACCTGCACATCAATGACCTGACGGTACACACACTTAAACACCTCATGCCACCAGTGTGTTGTGCTTTGTGTTGGCTGTTAAAAGCTCACGTGTTGTTCTTCCTGCTGTCCTGAAGGAGGCGCTGCAGTGTGTCATTGAGCTGGACTGTGCGTCTCTGCTGTCTGTGTTCGTGCGGACAGGAATCGAGTCGACGCTGGAGCGCAGCGCCCTCGCTAGAGAGCACTTGGGTTTACTGTTTCACCAGCTGGTCAAAACTCAAACACTATCTACACAACAATACTACAAAGGGTGAGAGATGTGTGCATAATACAGTCTTTATAGCCAAATGAATTTATGAACGGCCAGAACACATTAAAAGTTTTCTGTTTCCAGTTAAAACGGTGTCGTGTAAGTGGCCCTTAAGTTAATGACTAATGATTTTTACAACACAAGTGAATCAATCAAAACTAACTGGACAATAACTTTATTCTAGAGCTGCTGTAAAGCCAATACAATCTCTGTTACTGTAATTTCCTGTTATCACTGTGAAGCCGCTTTGAAACGATCTATTTTGTTAAAAGCGCTGTATAAATGAAGGTGACTTGACCTGATAATATAATCCTAATAATCGTGTCAGGCTGTTGGAGGTGTTGGAGGTTGCGGAGGATATGGCGATTGATATTCCTCATATCTGGCTATATCTGGCTGAGTTAATCTGCCCTATACTTCATGAGGGAGGAATTCCCATGGGGCCGCTCTTCAGGTGAGCCTGCAAACCACTTTACGCTGATGCCAAGAATATCCCTGCTGATGAAACCACACACAAATCAATAAATGGATCAAATTGACATTAAGATACAAGATTTTAAAGGTGCATTGTGTAATATTTAGGAGGATCTGTTGACAGAAATGCAATATCATGTACATAACTATGTTTTCAGTGGTGTATAAAGACCTTTTTATCACCTTAGAATGAGCATTTCTCTCTACACACACCGCTATATATTAACACACTGCACCTTTAATCTTTTCTAATGACCAAATGGTCCTGCTGACCTCTGACCCCTGTGCTGTATTTGTAGGGAGGTGTCTAAACCACTGGTGCCTCTTGGGAAAGCTGGAGATTTCCTGGTGGAAATTCTCAACCTGCTCTGTAAAGGAATGGTAGGATGTTTTTGTAAATTGATTGATTAACATCCTGACACTTTGGCTGCATGATTGATTCACTGAAGAAAAAACGAAAAACTAATTTGCTTAATGAAGGCTGTGATTGATTTAAATAAATATATAATGAGAATCTCCTTTAAACAAAAGAGAGGCTTCCCTTTAGTTTTCCACCAAAATTAAAAAGCTTGATTAGTAAACGTTTAAAAAAGAAATTAAGACAAATAAATATTAGTTTTGTAATTTTACAGTTGTACTGTAAAATATAATTTAAATTTTCTTAAATACTATTTTTTATTTTGAAGTGGAATATTACATTTTAAATATTTAATATTTTGTTTACTAAATTTGTTTAATCATAATAAAAATATTATGTTTTATTTTAAAGTTAAATATTACATTTAGCAATATTTCTTGTTTTATTTACTATTTCTGTTTAGTAATAATTATAATAAAAATAATACATGTTATTTTTACATTTTATTTCTAAATGTATTATTATATTATTATTATTAGTATGGTTATTTTAGTCATACTAATATATAATCTCACACATTTTGGCCAAATTGGCCACATTTTTTAAATGCTTTTTTAAATTTGTCTGAAAAATCTGAAATTTATTATTATTTTTTTTAATCATGCAGTCCACTGCTGTACACTATAAAATGCATTATGGGTACAAAAGAGTGACATAGTCAGGGAATACAATTCGAATTACACGTGTGACACCGCATAGTGCACTATATAGGGAATAGGAAGTGATTTCTGCAGTGCTTGTGTTCTGAATCGAGTTCTGAAAGTGTTTGTTCGGAACTGTTTCCTGTTTTAGAGTCATAAGAAAGTGGGAGCGATGTGGAGAGATGCGGGACTCAGCTGGAAAGACCTCCTGCCTGAAGACGAGGACGTCAATAAGTTTGTCACCGAAAAGGTGAATTAATTGACCGCAACTGTAGCGCTCTGTAATTATAGTTACGTTTCTTGTATAAACATAAACTATATGTTTATTAATCCCCTATATAATGTGTGTGTGTGTAGGGAGTGGAGTTCACTCTGGGTGAGGAGTGTGACCGGAAGAGTAGTAAATCATCTCTGAGTCCAGAAGACATCATCAGAGAACTGGAGCGACTCCTGCAGGAGAAAGCAGACAACCAGAGGATCTTTGACTGGCTGGAGGTGTGTGTGTGTGTGTGTGTGTGTGTGTGTGTGTGTGTGTGTGTGAGAGTGTGTGTGATCTAAAGGATGTTCTGGATTCACGCTAACAGGGCGAGTTAAGGACATTTACAGTTACACTTTATTTCGATAGTCCACTTTAGACATTCTACTAACTATAAGTAACTTTTCCAACTACATGTCAACTAACTCTCATTAGAGTATTAGTAGACTTTTAGGTTATGGTTAGGTGTTGGGGTCCGGGTTAGGAGAATAAGTTGACTTGTAGTTGCCAAGTTACTTATAGTCAGTAGAATGTCTGTTGGGGGACCAACAAAATAAAGAGTTAGCAGATATTAAGCAGACCGTCTACTAATCCTCTAATGACAGTTAGTTGACATTTAGCTGAAAAGTTACTTCTAGTTAGTAGAATGTTTAAAGTGGATTATTGAAATAAAGTGTTACCAAATTTACTACAGAGGTCACATCCCCTAAGGGCACGTATGGTGGAAAAATATATGAGATGAGAGAAACTTTTGCGCTCTTCCGAGAAACTTTTGCGCTCTTCCGAGAAACTTTTGCATTCTTCCGAGAAACTTTTGCATTCAACCGAGAAACTTTTGCGCTCTTCCGAGAAACTTTTGCGCTCTTCCGAGAAACTTTTGCATTCTTCCGAGAAACTTTTGCATTCAACCGAGAAACTTTTGCGCTCTTCCGAGAAACTTTTGCGCTCTTCCGAGAAACTTTTGCGCTCTTCCGAGAAACTTTTGCATTCTTTGAGAAACTTTTGCGCTCTTCCGAGAAACTTTTGCATTCTTCCCAGAAACTTTTGCGCTCTTCCAAGAAACTTTTGCATTCTTCCAAGAAACTTTTGCATTCTTCCGAGAAACGTTTGCTCTCTTCCGAGAAACTTTTGCATTCAACCGAGAAACGTATGCATTCTTCCCAGAAACATTTGCGCTCTTCCGAGAAACTTTTGCGCTCTTCCGAGAAACTTTTGCGCTCTTCCGAGAAACGTTTGCATTCAACCGGGAAACGTATGCATTCAACCGAGAAACGTATGCATTCTTCCCAGAAACTTTTGCGCTCTTCCGAGAAACTTTTGTGAGAGAACACAAATCTTTGTGAGCATAAAGATTCTGGTAATGGAAAAATATGAGCTGGAAGGAAGAAATTCATTTCAATACTTTTGCATTCGCTAGCAAACGTTTGTGCTCCCAAATTAAAATTAGTTTTGCAAGTTGTGCGAGTGAATGCAAAGTTCCTAAGAGGAAAACAAAAGTTCTGGGGATGGAAAATTTATGAGCTGGGAGGAAAAATTATAATTCAATGCTTTTGTATTCCCTAACAAACATGTGTATTTTAGAACACAAACAATTTGCAAGCAAATACAAAAGCATTGAAATATAATTTTTTTATTCTTCCAACTCATATTTTTTCCTTCTCCATGTACTGTTAGAAGCAGTATTTTACAGCTGCTAATATAATGGCACAACTCAGTTAGAGATGAATTATAGCTGTTCTGTTCAGCTTTTGCAGCTGTGTTTGTCACCTCGATGACCTTTGACCTGTCCCTCTGTGCAGGCCAATCTGGACGAGCAGCAAACAGCATCTAACGTGTTTGTCCGAGCGATGATGACCGCAGTCTGCCAGTCCGCCATCATCTGTAAGTCACTTTTTTCCCTCTCCTTTCAAAATGACACTCAAAACTTGTTTAATTTACGTAATGTGAAGCTGAATATTCAATGGGAAATAATGTTGATTCTATACATCAGGATTTAATTATGTACAATTAGCCAAGTTTCCACTATCTCAGTCAAGTCATCTTTATTTATATAACGCTTTTAACAATACTGATTGTTTTAAAGCAGCTTTACAGAGATAACAGGAAAATAATGCAACAAAGTTTGTTTCTAGAAGTAAATAGCGTCACAGTCCAGCTTAAGTTAGTTCAGTGATGGTTCATTTTTGTTGTAAAAAAGTTACTAATTTAGTTAATTTATATATATAGCCACTCTGCATAAAACAGTGATGTCGTCATCCAGCTCAGTTCAGTTCTCATATAATGGTGTCAATGCAGGAGATCAATAATATTATCTTCAAAATTTGCTTATGAATTGTCACTTTTCGGCAACAATTTTTCTTTATAATAATATCACTGATGAATCATGTCATGTTAGCTTTAATTTTGTTTTCATCCTGTCATTGTCAAGGTGAGAATCCATATAAAGTAGACGCTAAAGAAATTACCCAGAGGGCCAAGCTGCTGCAGCGCTACATTAAAGATGAGGAGAAAGAGCTGCAGGCGCTGTACGCCTTACAGGGTCTGATGGTACAAATGGAGCAGCCGCCAAGTAAGTGTGTTCGTGTGTCAGTTAATGGTGGAACGGATCACAGAATTCACGGTTCGGATCATTTACGCTTTTTGAGCCACGGATCAGATCATTTTTCGGATCAGCAAAAAAAATTAAAAATATTATATATATATATATATATATATATATATATATATATATATATATAGACACACACACACACACACACACACACACACACACGCATATATATAGGGGTGGGGATGTAACCTTGCATTTATTACTGAAAGCTCACTTGAAGTTCTTTGATACTACATCAAAAACTACTAGCCTAACTGATAAAGTTCAGACATTATTAAAAACAAGTGAACAGTCAGTAATAAAATAAGAACAAAGTACAAGCAGAGATGAAAAATAAATAACAAAGTTACAAAGTCAAAAAGTATTCAGGTACAGAAAGTAATAATTAAAATAACACTATTTGTTCACTATAGAAATTAAATATAGTTTAATCTTTGTTAAAGCTGTATTTTGTTGTTTTATAAACATTAATGACACAGACAACAGTAGGAATATT
This sequence comes from Squalius cephalus, assembly GCF_949319135.1. Classification (NCBI taxonomy): domain Eukaryota; kingdom Metazoa; phylum Chordata; class Actinopteri; order Cypriniformes; family Leuciscidae; genus Squalius; species Squalius cephalus. The sequence continues at coordinate 2,985,784 of NC_137132.1, forward strand.
AGGCTGCTGTCACTTTAAGACCAAAAAAAATCATCCAGATTCTTTCTCAACTGTTCACTCATGACAGAACCGAGAGGATACTTGCCCGAGACAGGTATTTCGATTATATAAATTCATATATATATATATATATATATATATATATATATATATATATATATATATATATATATATATATATATATATATTTATTCAATTCAAAAATTGCTTTATTGGCATGACTGTAAATAATACAATATTGCCAAAGCTTGGAATACATAGAAGAAGAATAAAAACATCAAAATAATAAAATAGAATACCTTAACTTAAATTTAAACAAACAGTGTAACAAATTACAACATTTGATACCACAGTGTTTTAACATATACACACACTCACATTACTGAGGGTCTCTGTGGTGGACAGAAGGCAGACACACACATTCACCTGCTGTCTCTCAGGCTGTGACACACACACACACACACACGTATCTGTCAGCCAGTGCTGCTGTCTGACCCTCTCCTAGCAGGATCTTTATCTGATCTACTTCAGTCATGGCTGTAAAGTTCTGTATTAAGTTAGTGAGTTTGTTTATGTAGAGGTCTCTGATTGAACTGTATTTGTGACAGTGAAGAAGGAACTGTGTCTCTGTCTCGATCTCTCCTGTCCTGCAGTGAACACACATCTCTCTCTCTCTCTCTCTCTCTCTCTCTCTCTCTCTCTCTCTCTCTCTCTCTCTCTCTCTCTGTGTGTGTGCGTGACTGTGAGCAGCACAGACATTTAAAAAACGTTGAAAAATGTTTGAATGTGTAAATTGGCAAGACAAATGATTAACTTTCACTCTATGATTGTTAAATTAAGCAGTTAATCCGTGAATCACATGTGCTGATCCGTACGGATCAACTGCGATCCGTTCCACCCCTAATGCCATTAAGCAGCCGTATATCCGACGCTTCTCCTCGTTTATCAATAACATCGGCCTCTTTCTCTCTGCAGATCTGCTGCGGATGTTCTTCGACGTGTTGTATGACGAGGACGTCATAAAAGAGGAGGGTTTTTACAGGTGGGAGTCGAGCAAAGATCCCGCCGAACAACAAGGAAAGGGCGTCGCCCTCAAATCCGTCACCGCCTTCTTTACCTGGCTGCGCGAAGCTGAGGACGAATCAGACAACAGCTAGGTCTTTGGCCACACCCACTACAGAGATGGATTGGTGGGGGAAAAAAAAACAAAATATATTTGAGAAAAGAAAAAAAACACATTTGGGAGATTTTCAACTTTTTTTTTTTTTTTTTTTTTGTCTTTCCGTTTGCGCAAGAAAAATGCCGTTGAACTGAAACGAAATAAAGCGATAAAGAAAAGTATTAGAGGATGACAAGCCTTATCTGCTCGCCGCAGTTTTAGCTGTTAGAATTGCTACTTTCCCGTTTCTCGCTCCTGCTGCCATGGAGACGGACGTTGATGACATCACTTCATTGAATCGTTTGTTTATGATGTCACTTCCTGGTGACAGAAAGCTGCTCAGAGTTCTATTTTCCGTTTTGAATCCCTTTATATTTGTGATCTAGTTTCGCGTGGACCGGCTGACCGTGTGCGTGTTGCTGTAACGGAGGAGGATTGGTTCGGGGTTTTTTTCCCTCAATTTGGGATTTTGTTTAGTTCTAGTGGAGTGATTTGAGCTCTTTTTCTATGTTTTTTATGACAGAAAATCTAATTAAAAATGCAAATGGCATCACCTGTTTCAGAGCTGCGGTTTTCAGTTGTTTCTTTGCAGCTCTGGGCGATGAAACATTGCTAGAAACATTAAACTTTGACCTTTTTGCTGCTGCTGCTGTTGGCCATCGAGACGCTTCTGCCGACCTGACCTGAACGTACGGTTTCCTTACACACTTAATGGAGAAATCATTCAAACTTAAAAAAAAAAAAAAAAAAAAAAAAAAAATTAAAAATAATAATATTTTGAGGAAGGCAGAGACTTGAGGGTGACGAGGAGCTCGTGTGGATGTGCTCTTTGCACCTGTAGTGGACTTTACAAAATAAATCACTATTACGACTTGAAAATATATATAGAAATAAAGTGTTTAAGAGGAGAAAACAAAAAAAAAAAAAAAAAAAAAAAAGCTGGAGAATGAGAGTACGAATACTACATGCCTTTCAGCTCCTTGGAGTGGAGATGCATTTCAGGAGCGCCTTGTAAATACATGTTTTCTTTTTGGTTTTGATGGTTTTTTTTGTTTTTCAATAATAAAAATGCTAACTTTAATGCCATGTATTAATTTTTGGCTTTTGTTTTCATGTATTTAATTTTTTTTTTTTCTTTGCGGTTTAACCACCCGGCTTGTACAATTATCCTCCTCTAGTTATTGATTATAGTTTAATGAAATTATGTAAATATTTCTCTTTTTTTTTTTGCTTTTTTTTTTGCTTTTTTTTTTTTTTTTGCTTTAAGTATTTAATTAAGAGAAATTAATGCCTCTTTTCACATTTGAAACTGGAAAAGATAATAAAGAACATTGCAATGGAAAAAAAGGACAAAAGCGTGTTGATGTTCCTTTTCTTGAGGGTTATCTTGCTTGAAGTACGTTCGTTTATCATGTGCTGAATGTGTTTGGAAAAATATCTGCATTGATTATGGACTGAGATTATTTCTTACAGATGAGTTTTGCTCGTGCATCATTCGTGTCTTAATGCAAATGATCATCCATAATCAGTCTGTCCAGCTCTATTTGTGCTGGAGAAAAGAGAACGAGACGAGCTCGTAATAAAACAAGAATCAACATAATTTGGCTTTTCAGAGATGGAGAACTGAGGGGTTTGAAATGTTGTAAAAGCGACGCTGAGATGGTGTTTAATTACTCAGACAAACTGTCATATGTATCTCTAACAGAGTTCACTGCAAAGAATTATCTATTGTGAATATTGTTTCATTATGGTTGCTGTAGCGCTGTGCTGAAATTTATGCTCAAGGAAGTAGCGTGTCTATAAACGGCTAAAGCTACAGTAACGTCTTCAGCGAGTCAGCTTGATCCTCTCATCTAAACTGGATAAACCTCTCAAGCCTATAGTGAATGTTTTATGAGCAGTACACAAGCACAACCAAAACAATGTTCTTCTGCAAAATACATGCAGTTTTGTTTTTTAACCACTAGATGGCCAAACGTTTCAGTGCACCTTTAAATGATTGCATAATACTTTCATGTTCAACAGGTTATCTTAAATTTAGTTTCTAGTGATAAAGTATGTTTATGAGCTGTTTAATTAATAAAATGTAACTACAATTTAATAAATTGATATAAAACAGCTTTCCATAAAATGATCCCATAATGGAACCTTTTAAAGTTTCTAAAAGTGTGGTTTCTATCTTTTAGAACATTGAAAATTTGAAAGTTTATTCAATCTTTTAAAAGGCTGTGTTTGAGGAACTGTAGCACTATTTCTTGTTTTATAAAGACAGGCTTTTACAAAAGATTGTGTTTTTACACAAGACTGTGATTTGATACAGTTTATACTTTGATCGTTATTTGTGTGCGTTATCTTCGTTATATAAGTGAACCTCTCTGTTTGATTGTTAATCTGTTGTTTTTTATCTCCATTCATGGCCGTTGTTTCATAAATGCTCATAATTATCTTCATATCAGTCACTAATAATCATCAAACCCTAAACGGTGCACCGGTGAATTATTCATGCACTTCACATTTACAGTCACTCATTAGTGTGTCTATCAGTTATTGTTCACAGATTCTCTGTCCATGAACTCTCGAGTTGTTCATGATCTGATTGGTGGAGGTGGTGTTTGCATCACAGAAGGGGTCAGAGGTCACATGTCTGAACTCATAAATGCCGTTTCTGTAAGTTTCCTCTGATTGATCAGCTGTGGTCTCATCATGTTCGGTGTGTGTGTGTCCGTCAGTGTTCTGCTGGTTCTGGCGTCCATGACCTCTGGATCAGGTACAGCACACGTCTCACTCTCTTCATTAGCATTCATGTCTTCTTTTATTAATCTGTGGTTTTAGACATGTTTTCTGTACAGACTGTGGGAGTGCCTTCATATGTTTTGAATACAGCAGGGATGCATTAAAGTGATCAAAAGCGACAGTAGACATCTAGAATGTTACAAAAGACAGTAACACTTTATTTTACAGTGTCCTTGTTACATATGTTGCATGTACTTACCATAGTAATAACAGTAAATTAACAGTTAATAAACTAACCCTCAACCAAACCCTAATCCAACCCTATAGGAAGTACATTAATATTACTCAGTACTTAAATATATAATTACACTGTAACAATGACACTTTAAAATAAAGTGTAACCCAAAATATTTTTATTTCAAGTTAACGCTGTTCTTTTGAACTTTGTATTTATCAAATTTATTCATATTCATGATCATTTAGTGGCACCAATGCACAATAATATTATGATTGGAGGTTTAATAGTTTATAGTCATACTGTAGCTGCTTTATGTATCATAATATTCAGACAGACAGCAAGAAAGAGAGACGGTTAGTTGTGTAACCATCTCCAGTTTGAGCTGGTGTGTGTGTGTGTGTAGCTTCTCATCTGAAGAGTGTGTAGGTTTGAGTTTTGAGCTGTTTTTCTGATCAATGCCCACGGATCCTCTCAGTCCACACTGAAGATCCTCTCCACATGAAAGCCATCACGAGTGCTTCTGAAGGGTTCCTGCGCTTCTGTCTTCACAACATCTGCTGCCTTTGATTCACACACTCGTTCTCCCTCAAGAAACATCTGAGGAGGAGCAAGTTTTTGTCCATTTGATCTCTCACTGCTGTCTGGGGGAAATTATGGAGAAAATGATCTTTCCCTCTGCATGTGAACACAACCCGCAGAACTAAACGACACGTGTGAAGACACGCATGTGCTCTCTGTGTGTGTGTGTGTGTGTGTGTGTGTGTGTGTGTGTGTGTGTGTGTATTAGACTGTGGTCCTCGTTAACTCTACATGGACAAAATGTCCCCACAAAGAGGCAAAATACACAAACTCCTTGTGGGGAAATGTTTGGTCTTCATGAGTAAAACAGCTTATAAAATATAATAAGTGATGTTTTTTTGAGAATGTAAAACTGCAGAAAGTTTTGTGTGATGGGGAGGTTTAGGAGTCGGGTTAGTGTGTGTGTGTGTGTGTGATGGGGAGGTTTAGGAGTCGGGTTAGTGTGTGTGATGGGGAGGTTTAGGAGTCGGGTTAGTGTGTGTGTGTGTGTGTGATGGGGAGGTTTAGGAGTCGGGTTAGTGTGTGTGATGGGGAGGTTTAGGAGTCGGGTTAGTGTGTGTGATGGGGAGGTTTAGGAGTCGGGTTAGTGTGTGTGATGGGGAGGTTTAGGGGTCGGGTTAGTGTGTGTGATGGGGAGGTTTAGGGGTAGGGTTAGTGTGTGTGTGTGTGTGTGTGTGTGTGTGTGTGTGTGTGTGTGTGTGTGTGTGTGTGTGTGTGTGTGTGTGTGATGGGGAGGTTTAGGGGTAGGGTTAGTGTGTGTGTGTGTGTGTGTGTGTGTGTGTGTGTGTGTGTGTGTGATGGGGAGGTTTAGGGGTCGGGTTAGTGTGTGTGTGTGTGTGATGGGGAGGTTTAGGAGTCGGGTTAGTGTGTGTGATGGGGAGGTTTAGGAGTCGGGTTAGTGTGTGTGATGGGGAGGTTTAGGAGTCGGGTTAGTGTGTGTGATGGGGAGGTTTAGGAGTCGGGTTAGTGTGTGTGTGTGTGTGATGGGTAGGTTTAGGGGTAGGGTTAGTGTGTGTGTGTGTGTGTGTGATGGGTAGGTTTAGGAGTCGGGTTAGTGTGTGTAATGGGGAGGTTTAGGAGTCGGGTTAGTGTGTGTGTGTGTGTGATGGGTAGGTTTAGGGGTAGGGTTAGTGTGTGTGTGTGTGTGTGATGGGTAGGTTTAGGAGTCGGGTTAGTGTGTGTAATGGGTAGGTTTAGGGGTAGGGTGTGTGTGTGTGTGTGTGTGTGTGTGTGTGTGTGTGTGTGTGTGTGTGATGGGGAGGTTTAGGAGTCGGGTTAGTGTGTGTGTGTGTGTGTGATGGGGAGGTTTAGGAGTCGGGTTAGTGTGTGTGATGGGGAGGTTTAGGAGTCGGGTTAGTGTGTGTGTGTGATGGGTAGGTTTAGGAGTCGGGTTAGTGTGTGTGATGGGGAGGTTTAGGAGTCGGGTTAGTGTGTGTGTGTGTGTGATGGGTAGGTTTAGGAGTCGGGTTAGTGTGTGTGTGTGTGTGATGGGTAGGTTTAGGGGTAGGGTTAGTGTGTGTGTGTGTGTGTGTGTGATGGGTAGGTTTAGGAGTCGGGTTAGTGTGTGTAATGGGTAGGTTTAGGGGTAGGGTGTGTGTGTGTGATGGGGAGGTTTAGGGGTAGGGTTAGTGTGTGTGTGTGTGTGATGGGTAGGTTTAGGGGTAGGGTGTGTGTGTGTGATGGGGAGGTTTAGGGGTCGGGTTAATGTGTGTGTGTGTGTGTGTGTGATGGGTAGGTTTAGGAGTCGGGTTAGTGTGTGTGTGTGTGTGATGGGTAGGTTTAGGAGTTGGGTTAGTGTGTGGGTGATGGGTAGGTTTAGGAGTCAGGTTAGTGTGTGTGTGTGTGTGTGTGTGTGTGATGGGTAGGTTTAGGAGTCGGGCTAGTGTGTGTCTGTGATGGGTAGGTTTAGGGGTCGGTTTAGGGTGTGTGTGTGAGAGAGATGGGTAGGGTTTGTGTGTGTGATGGGTAGGTTTAGGGGTTGGGTTAGTGTGTGTAATGGGGAGGTTTAGTGGTAGGGTTAGTGTGTGTGTGTGTGAGATGGGTAGGTTTAGGGGTAGAGTTTGTGTGTGTGTGTGTGTGTGTGTGTGTGATGGGTAGGTTTAGGGGTCGGGTTTGTGTGTGATGGGGAGGTTTAGGGGTCGGGTTAGTGTGTGTGTGATGGGGAGGTTTAGGGGTCGGGTTAGTGTGTGTGTGATGGGGGTTTAGTGGTAGGGTTAGTGTGTGTGTGTGAGATGGGTAGGTTTAGGGGTAGAGTTTGTGTGTGTGTGTGTGTGTGATGGGTAGGTTTAGGGGTCGGGTTAGTGTGTGTGTGATGGGTAGGTTTAGGGGTCGGGTTAGTGTGTGTGTGTGTGTGTGTGTGTGAGATGGGGAGGTTTAGGGGTAGGGTTTGTGTGTGTGTGTGTGTGTGTGTGTGTGTGTGTGTGTGTGATGGGGAGGTTTAGGGGTCGGGTTAGTGTGTGTGATGGGTAGGTTTAGGGGTCGGCTTAGTGTGTGTGTTTGTGATGGGTAGGTTTAGGGGTCGGGTTAGTGTGTGTGTGATGGGGAGGTTTAGGGGTAGGGTGTTAGGGTGAGTGTGTGTGTCAGTTTTCCCCTTGTGGTTGCAGTAGATGCTTTAGTAGATTATATAATGATGATACAATATCTGAAGCATTACAGGTGATTTTGTTTCTCTGAGCATTCATGCATGTGATCAAACATATTCCATCTTTTCATCAACATTCCAGCAGGAAGAACCAGACAGTTGTGTAGCCAGTGTTAGTGTGTGTGTGTGTGTGTGTGTGTGTGTGTGTGTGTGTGATGGGTAGGTTTAGGGGTCGGTTTAGGGTGTGTGTGTGAGAGAGATGGGTAGGGTTTGTGTGTGTGTGATGGGTAGGTTTAGGGGTTGGGTTAGTGTGGGTTAGTGTGTGTGTGTGTGTGAGATGGGTAGGTTTAGGGGTAGAGTTTGTGTGTGTGTGTGTGTGAGATGGGTAGGTTTAGGGGTAGAGTTGTGTGTGTGTGTGTGTGTGTGTGTGTGTGTGTGTGTGTGTGTGTGTGTGTGTGTGTGTGTGTGTGTGTGTGTGTGTGTGTGTGTGTGATGGGTAGGTTTAGGGGTAGGGTTTGTGTGTGTGATGGGGAGGTTTAGGGGTCGGGTTAGTGTGTGTGTGTGTGTGTGTGAGTGATGGGGAGGTTTAGGGGTAGGGTTAGTGTGTGTGTGATGGGGAGGTTTAGGTGTAGGGTTAGTGTGTGTGTGAGAGGGTAGGTTTAGGGGTAGGGTTAGTGTGTGTGAGAGAGGGTAGGTTTAGGGGTAGTGTGTGTGTGTAGGTTAGGATTAGTGTGCGTGTGATAGGTAGGTTTAGGGGTTGTGTGTGTGTGTGTGTGTGTGTGTGTGTGGTTGATAAATGTGTATGGGTAGGGTTAGTGTAAGTAGGGAATATACAATTTGTACAATATAAAAATATTACGTCTATGGAGAGTTGCCATAAAACATGAAAACACAACGTGTGTGTGTGTGTGTGTGTGTGTGTGTGTGTGTGATGGGGAGGTTTAGGGGTAGGGTGTTAGGGTGAGTGTGTGTGTCAGTTTTCCCCTTGTGGTTGCAGTAGATGCTTTAGTAGATTGATACAATATCTGAAGCATTACAGGTGATTTTGTTTCTCTGAGCATTCATGCATGTGATCAAACATATTCCATCTTTTCATCAACATTCCAGCAGGAAGAACCAGACAGTTGTGTGGCCGATGATGTCACTGGAGATCTTTTTAAAGTCAACCTGAAATTGCATTTGCGACCCATTTTACCTCTAGAATATGCAAAACTATATTTGTTTCAGAGCCGTGCTATTTTAATATGCTATTATAGTTTTTATTAATATTTTGGATCCAGTTTTCTTTATTTTAATTTTAATTTTGTCATGTGCTTTTGTCATTTTTATATATATACATAAAATATATATTATTATTATTATTATTATTATTATTATTGTTTTTTTTAAACAATTGGTTGATAAATTTGTTTGTTTGCTTGAATGCATTAATGTATTGTAAGTCATTTTGGATAAGTGTCTGCTAAATGCGAAAGCGTAACTAATATTTCTATATAGCCTTAAGTTATTTTTATTTAAATTTTAGTAATTTTAGTATTTCAACTTATTTCAGTTAGTTGCAAAAGCAACATTTCTACTTTTTGCTTGTTTGTTTTGTTTTTTACTTTAAGTTCCACAACAAATTTATCCTCCAATTATTTAGAAAACCATCACTTGGTTCCATTAATAACTTTTAATATCCATGAAACCTTTCAATTGCACAAAAGGTTCTTTATATTATTAAAATATAAAATTTTCTTCTATGACATCTCTGTGAAAACTCCTTTTGGTTCTTCCTGGCACCTTTATTAAAGCGTATATCAGGAGCTTTACCGAACCCAAAGCCAAAACACCGATCTGAAGAACCTACACTGAAACATCAAGAACTTCTTTTAATCTCCCCAAATCCATAAAGCAACTGAAGCAGAACACAGTTCTCGGTTAATCGAGCCGCTGAAGAACCTTTGTCTGTAAGAGTGATGTACAAGAGAGAGACTTTATTTTGGCCATTGTGTTTTTATGTTCATGTCTTGCCCAAAACTGTGTAACATTAATGTGTCTTTTCCTCTCAGTTGAAGAGGAGAACCCAGAGTTCTGGAGGAGTGCGGCTCAGAACACACTGCGCTCGGCTCTGGCCAGGAAAATCAACACTAATGTGGCCAAGAACATCGTGCTGTTTCTGGGAGACGGTGAGCAGAGGCTTTATGATCTAGATCTCATCATAATTCACCAATTTATTAATCACAGTACATTAAGACAATTGTGTCGTATTACAAGTATTCTGATATATTGTTTAACTCTGCAAACGATGCTTTATTTAAATAAATATACGTTCATTTGCATACGTTTCCAGAACTGAAATATGATCATTGGATAAAGCCAAGTTCAAATTAATTTTTAAATTTTGTTGATATATTGAAGTTAAAGTTTTTACAGAGGGAATTTAGGATATTTTTAGCATTCCATAAATTAGAAAAATAAAAGTTTTAATGCTCTAGTTTAATGATATTTTAGGATTATTTGTACATTATAGTTTTTATTTAAAAAAAATTTAAATACCCTCTGTAAAAACAACAGAGAATAGATAGGAATTTGTAGTTTTTAAAATTATTAAAAATAAAAATATATATATATTGCTATTTAGTATTAATTGATTTTTATTTCAGTTTTAGTACATTTTTTATTTCCAATTAGTAATTTTAGTGCTTCAACTTAAGCTGATTTCAGTTAGCAACATTTCTTACTTTTGTTTAGATTAAGTTTTTCATCTAATATTAATTTATTTTTCAGCTTTTAGTTTTCATGTTTTTATAGTTTTAGTTAATTATTTTTAGTATTATTTATATACCATTATAATTTGTATTCTTATTTCTCAACAGCCAAAAGGAAAAAGAAAATCATTTTCACCACGTTTTTAAGGAATAAAATTAAACAAAACTATATTTAAGGCGAATGTTATATGAATAAACCCCTCAGTAAAAACCTTTAGAATATAGATAGGAATAAATCTGTAAATTTTGGCATTTGTAAGTGCTGCTGGAGTGGAGAAAAAACTTTTTAAAGATATGTATTGTAATTGAAATCTATAATAAAGATGAAAAACCGCACTCTCAAGGTATAATTTCATAAACACACTGATGATGGCTTAGGCCGAAACGCGTCTGTGTGGACATGGTTACAATAAATTTATGAAATTATACCTTGAGAGTGTGGTTTTTCATCTTTATTTTTGACAATTTTTTTACTACTCGCACCCATAAATGATTTGGGAGTTGAGCGCGCCTGTTCTCAATATTAATTGAAATCAATAGACACAAATAGATAAAGTGCAATAAAATTAACACAAAGTGTATTTATAAATGTTATATAGAAGCAAAATAGACAAAAATCTCCACATTGACCAGTGCATGAAAAAAATATAGTTTTTACCTTAAAGCTCAGCTTACTGTCCAGACCAATCAAAAAACCTCCCGCCTGACTCGCACCAGCCAATCAGATCAGGCCATTTCAGATGCTGTGAAATATAATAGTCTGTAAGAGTGTGTGAGTGGCCTGTGGATCTGATGGAGTGTGTGTTTTAAACAGGAATGGGTGTGACCACCATCACAGCGGCCCGTATCTTAAAGGGCCAGTTACAGAAGCGCTCGGGAGAGGAGACCGTCATGAACATGGACACCTTCCCGTATGTGGGTCTTGCTAAGGTAATCCTTTTTATTATTATTATTATTATTCATGCTTTAAACAACTAAACAGTACAACATACATTTTGGAGCCAGAGGAGCAAAGAAAACATACAATAAATAAATAAATAAACATTCACAAAAATACGAGACCTTTGTATCAAAGATTTTGAAGACACAAATGAACACTCTTAATAGCTTTTCCATTAGGACTAGATTGAATAGTAAAAAAGTAATTTTCAAATTCTTTAAGGAATACTAAGAAAAGGGGCTTTTTGTTAGAAAACTTACACTTATGAATGTGAAATTTGACTAATAAAATTAACAAATTAAATACAAAAGCCTCCTTATTCGCACTGTTAGCATACTTTAAATATCCAAAAATTACATTTTCAAAATGCAAAACAAAATGAATTGCTAAGGTAATAATACTGTCTTCAAACAGGTTTCCCTAAGTCTGGTCAGTCATTGGCCAGTCAAACAGATAGTCCCGCCCCCAATCTCACTCCATTGGTTGAGTCAGAAGTTGACATGTTGGACCCTTAAACGGGTCAATGTTTCAAAAGTGTCAGTGTTTCACTCTTCAGGACGTCAAAACGTTGTTTCAGTAGTATTTATATACTATTATAGTTTTTATTAATATTTTAATTTGCTTTTATTTGTATATTTTCATATTTGCTTTTTTTTTTAATATTACTATTTAGTATTATTATAATTTTATCTGCTTTTGTTAGTTTATTTCCAGTTAATCATTTTAGTGCTTCAACTTATTTCAGTTCACTGCCAAGGCAGCATTTTGTTTACTTAATGTAATACTTAAGTACATTTTATGTTATACTTCAGCTTAATTTCAATTAACAATTTTTTTTTTACTAGTTTGTTTTATTTACTGATCATTTTAGTATTATTTATATACCATTAGAATTTGTATTCATATTTTGAATTAGCTGAAAATTGTCAAATAAATTAAATTGTCATTTTTATTTAAAAAATGTTTTTTACATTATTTGATACTGTCATTATTTTATTAGATTTTTTTTCTTTTTTTCTTGAGTTAGACATTTTAATGCTTCAACTTATTTCAGTTCACTGCCATGGCTGCATTTTCGGTTAGTTTTAAGTTAATCTAATACTGATATTTTAGAATATTTCAGCATTATTTCGATTAACAATGTTTTTTTTAATAGTTTTAGTTATTGATATTAACTCTGCATCAATCTACCAAAGGCTTATAGTGTGTGTTTGTAGGTTTACTCAGTGGATTTCCAGATTCCTGACAGTGCAGCGACGGCTACAGCGTATCTGTGTGGAGTGAAAGCTAACCTGAACACAGTCGGCGTGAGCGCAGCCGCTCGTAACGGTGTGTGTCGCTCACAGAAGGGCAACGAGGTCACGTCTATCCTCAGATGGGCTAAAGACGCAGGTACACACTATTACACACCATCACACTCTTACAAAAGCAAACTGACATGCAAACACAAAGCTTTCTGTTTCCCTCAAAGATTACACAGCCAACATTCTCACTTTGAGTTTATCTGAGTGTGTTTCAGGTGTGAGTTTATCTGAGTGTGTTTCAGGTGTGTGTTTATCTGAGTGTGTTTCAGCGGGTGTGAGTTTATCTTCTCTCCTTCTAAATATTATCTTCTATCTAAGTGTTATTTAAGCCATAAACACAGAACAGTGCTGATACAAAGTGTGTGTGTGTGTGTGTGTGTGTGTGTGTGTGTGTGTGTGTGTGTGTTTGTGTGTTATTGTGTTTTCAAATAGTAAATACTTTATTATTTCCCAAACTAGGGTTTGTGAGTTGATGTCAAACTAACAATTTAAACACAAAAATGTACAAAACACCGACCTTGCTACAACTGAATATGGCAGAATTTGAATCTGTCTCTAATTCGATAAAGTTTTCATCATAATCGGTTACTTTCCTGTTTATCACTGTGAAGCTGCTTTGAAACAATTTCTATTGTATAAAGCGCTATAAAACATAAAGGTGACTTGACTGACTTAACCTTATCGTACATTATCATAACATTATTATCAGCAGAGAGAGTGTTTCTGTTCTATATTTTGGTCATATTTCATTTGTCTCATCCTCCTGTTAGTGTGTGTTTTGCAGTTTAAGTGTGTATTTCCATCTGAAAATGCTTCAAATGTCAAGCTCATCAATCATCCATTAAATCTACTGTGCTAAATTAATTCATTTATCTTCTTTCTCATTTCATTCATGATCACACTGAATAATTCAAGATTTTAAAAATAAATTTCATTCATCGTTGGCTGGTTTTCATGACGGACGTTGTATTACAAAATGCTCTAATAATCTCCATATCAGATCATTACCAGCAGCAGTCGTTTGCAACAAAGAAACCACTAAGTGATCATTCTGTGCTAATTTTAGACTAATAATTTAGACAATATTTAATATTTAATTTTAATTTAATCTAGCACTTTGGGTATGAGAACATTAAAATGTATTATTATTTTTAGACTAATTTAGTCTGTTACAACCAGGCCAAGACCTGATGAATTTGTGATGGAAAAAAGTGTATAATTTAATTAATTAACAAAGACCCTTGAAATTGCAAGAAAATTTCACAAAAAAAATAAAAACATGTTGACAGTCACTATGTTGACTGATAATAATAATAAATAAAAAAATATAAGAAATGTTTTAATATTAATATTTGTACATTAAGAGTTATCTTTGTTGGAAACAAAAAAATGGAAACATTCCTTCAATCCATATTAGATGAGTAATATTTTAGGGCTCTAACACATTTAAAGACTAAACGTTTCAGTCATTTATATATAAGTATGCCATTTTTATTGAAAGTTTTTTTAAAATACTAGCAATACTTTATAGTGTTTGCCATATAATCACCTGAATGCTGCTGTAAATGAACAACTGAAGGATGAGATTTTTTTATATCTAGCAGGATTTTAACACTAATAAATAATTATTTATTAATGTTAAAAATCCTGCTGAAAATAAAAATTATTAACAGCATAAAAGCCCGTTCACATCAAGGACAATAACTATAATGATCAAATTTGGCACACAGATGGAGGACAGTCTGAACATTAAACACACCAATTTTGGAGTATCTGACTCAATCGCTCTAGCGCCACCAACTGTCCAAAGTTGCACTTATGTTTAAGTGAACCTTTTGAACTGTAAAGGCTAGAAACAAAATAATTTTCCCTCTGATTCCTTGGCTCAAGGAATGACAATTCAGACGACAATACAATATTTACAAAAATTTTCCGTCATGGCAAAATGTTATTCAAATCTTTTTGATAAACAAAACTGTTCTCCAATAACACCCAAACGAATTCAACAAAGAGCTCCTCAAAATGGATGCGAGGCTATATCTCCATGAAGCTTTAGCGTAATGTGATGAATCTTGGTACATGTCATCACAAGCATGATCTGAGGCTATGCTTGCAGTGTTTCAGCACAGCGCCACCTACTGGTCAGGAGATATGCAAATTTTCGCTTATATTTTAACTATTTTTGCTTGTAACTGCTGAACAGTTTGCCTAAAAATCATAAAACTGGTTTCTTTTGCTTTAGTGCTACATACAGAGTCGAATGATACCCAATTTTACTGTGTTGGGCATCAGCCATTTTGAATTTAGTTGTAAATGGCTGTATTTTACGATTACATTAGCGCATTGTTCCGAACTCTGTAATAGTCATCGGAACCATGTCCTAAAGTTACTCACAGTTTTGGAACAGTGCCACCTTGGGGTCAAAATTTATAATGAAATTTCCAAAAAGGCTCATAACATGTAAATTATGGCTAATTTTGTCGAAAACGCTGTCCGCCATTTTGAATTTCTTCGAAAACCTACTTTTTCAAACACCTCCTAGACCGTTTGTCCGACTTTCACCAAAATTGGCACAGATCATCTTCAGATCATGCTGGCAAAAAGAAATTAAACTTTTTTTGATTGACCAAACCGTTCTCGAATAACTCGTCTACAAACTTAATGGCAAACTGATTCTAAGGCTGTAACTCTGCAAGGCTTTGGCATATTGACACTTTGTATGTTTCATTGTGACCTCACACTGACCACACAAAATCAATTTCATAACAGCGGCACCAAAAATAAGCAATTCCATCATATTAGTAGGGATTGTATTAGTTTCCTCAGCCATTTTGCCTAAAAAAACACTGTCTTTAATTACTCATTGTTGCAGTTAATCTGAAGCTACAAGCCATGTTCGCTTAACTCATCATGCCTTTTTTGTGTTTGGCCCATTAATTGCTGCTTGCAGCTATATTTATTAATATAGTTATCGTCCTTGGTGTTAACAGGCCTTAACTCTGAGCTGAGGGAATGTGTTTTTGGTGTCTCTTAAGGGAAGTCTGTGGGTATAGTGACGACCACTCGTGTTCAACACGCCACTCCTGCCGCTTCATACGCTCACAGCGCTAGCAGAACCTGGTACAGCGACTCTGACCTGCCGACTTCTGCCGTCACCGGAGGGTGTGTGGACATCGCCTCACAGATGCTCAGAAACACTGATATAGATGTGAGTGTGTGTGAGTGTGTGTGAGGGAGAGGTGTGACCCTATTGGTGCATTCATGAAATGTCATTATTGCTGTTATTGATCAGATCACATGTAAACGGAGCCTGTATCAAAAACTCTAGAGCAAAACTAGACTGTGCAGGAAGATATTCATCTATTCATCCATATCCATCCATCCTTATCCATTCTTCTATTCATCTATATTCATCCATCCATATCCATTCATCTATTCATCCATTCATATCCATTCATCTATTCATCCATGTCCATCCATCCTTATCCATTCATCTATTTATCTATATTCATCCATCCATATACATTCATCTATCATCCATATTCATCCATCCATATTCATCTATCTATCCATATTCATCCATCCATCTGTATCCATCCATCCGTATCCATCCATCCATCCATCCATCCATTCATATTCATTAATTCATCCATCCATATTCATCCATCCATATCTATTCATCCATCCGTCCATATTCATTGTAATTGATCAGATCACATGAAAACGGAGCCTGTATCATAAACTCCAGAGTAAACCGATGACTGTGTGCAGGTGATCATCGGAGGAGGTCGGAAGTACATGACGCCTAAAGGGTTTCCCGACCCGGAGTATCCCGCAGACCTGAGCGCACAGGGACAGAGAAAAGACAACAGAAGCCTCATCGATGAGTGGCTGAGCATGAAGGAGGGAAAGGTAAAGAGAGAGAGAGAAGCAGAAGAGCGTTCACAACACTTTGACTTAATTTTGTGAAATATCTCCAGGAGAAACATGAAATTTAGCAAGTGAGAAACAGAAGGTAGGACTTGATTGGATGGATTTTAGAAGTGCAATGCGCAATATGGGGGAATAAGTCCCGCCTTCTAAATAAAAGAGCCAATCGCCAATTCTAAAACATGCGCTTACGACTGCAAATGCGCTGGGCCAGCCTGAAAATGACCGTTTTTTTACATGATTGGAGCATTTAGAAACAATATTTATGAGACAGTTATTGTCAGACAACAGTCAAACTTTGGAGAATTTGATGTTCCCCCATTCAAAGAGAGAGGCGTCACTTGCATGACTGAAATAGCTGTGCGAGAGGCGTTTTAAAGATGGCCGCCGACTGAAATGACTTCCTTTAATGGGACTTTGCCTTGGCGTGTTTGTGCAGGTTGCGAGATACGTGTGGAATAAAAGAGACTTTGACGCTGTGGATCCTGAAAAGACCGATTACCTGATGGGTACGAGTCCTTCATTCAGACCAGAGAGACATGATCCCGAAGGGTTTGAGTTTCTGAACCTGAGGAACTGAGATCATGAGCTTTATACCAGTCTAAATGTAGTATTATTTATAAGCTATTATAGATACTAATATTTTGAATTATTTTAGCTTTTTTGATATTTTGTGTCCCTTTTTTAATTTGATTTTAGCTTTATTTCAATTAAATTAACCCTAACTATAAAGTGTTTTAACAGTTTTAGTTTGTAATAATCCTGCTGCATGTTGCCATGAGTTTCAAGGTCTTTAGATCCATCAAAAATGTGAATGAAAAATAGTGAATGTTCCCCCTCTCTGTCTCTCTAGCCCTCTTTGAGCCTGGGGATCTGAGGTTTGATGTGGAGAGAGACCCCAGCATGGATCCTTCCATCTCAGAGACCACAGAGAAAGCCATTCAGATCCTGAAGAAAAATCCCAAAGGATTCTTCCTGCTGGTAGAAGGTCATCAACTGACAAACAACCAATCCATCAAACGAATAACCAATCAATGAAACCAAAAACAAACCAATCATCCATCCGTCCATATACATCTATCCATGCATCCATATACATCCATCCACCCATATTCATCCATCCATATCTATCCATCCACCCATATTCATCCATCCATATCCATCCATCCACCCATATTCATGCATCCATCCATCCATCCATATTCATCCATTCATCCATCCATCCATATTCATCCATCCATCCATCCATATTCATACATCTATCCATCCATCCATATCCATCCATCCACCCATATTCATCCATCCATCCATATTCATTCATCCATCCATCCATCCATATTCATACATCCATCCATATTCATACATTCATCCATCCATATTCATACATCCACCCATCCATATTTATCCATCCATCCTTCCACATCCATCCATGCATATTCATCCATCCAACCATATTCATACATCCATCTATCCATATTCAAACATTCATTCATTCATCCATCCATCTATCATCCATGCATATTCATCCATCCATATACATCCATCCTTCCACATTCATCCATCCATATTCATCCATGTATATTCATCCATGCATCCATATCCATCTATATCCATCCATCCAAGTAAAATAATCTGAATGAAATCTGAACGGATTTTGATCAAACCTCAAAAATGGAGTGTTCAAAAGAAAAAAAGGAAATTGTTTGAACAACTGAGCCCAGTTGTAATACCTGTAATTTGGCACTGATCAGTCAGATTTGGTCTTCGTGTGGTTTCACAGGTGGCCGTATTGATCAGGGACATCACGCCAGTCGCGCCTCTATGGCTCTGCATGAGGCGGTTGCTCTTGATGAAGCTGTGGCTCGCGGACTGGAGCTGACCAATGAGGAGGAGACTTTAACAGTCGTCACGGCTGACCACTCCCACGCGTTCACCTTTAACGGCTACCCGTTCAGAGGGAACAGCATTCTGGGTATGTTTCTGTTCGTGTGCGCATCTGAGGCCATGTCCACATTAATACGTTTTCATTTGAAAATGCATCTTTTTCTCTCCATTTCTCAGTCCACACTGAGACAGCGTTTTCATTAATGAAAACTAACCTTTTTTAAAACGCTCTCCAAACTGGATAAATTTGAAACCGCCGCTTTCGCGTTATAGTGTGAACTGTCAAAACGGAGGTATTTAAAAACGATGACGTAAGTTTAGTCATGTGACGCGTATTGTACCAATAGATATTCATGTTTATAGCGGTATTGTGCTGTTCACTTTCACATTGTTGCTCAAATATGTTGCTTCACACACTCTTCATATCCCAGTCCTGCAAATATGACAGAGTTTACACACATTTGCTGTCCTGCGGCGAAACATGAGAGAAGTTTCGTTTCAGACCAAACATATAATAGTGAGTGAGAGTGATCTGGACACATCAGTGAATGCTGAGAGATTCTGCTAAATAACGAATAAATGCGATAACTTTATTAATTATTTTTCCGTCTGTATCATCTCAGTGAGCTTCTGTGAGGTTTTACGCATCCGCAGTAAAGGTGAATTTAGTGTTTTCAGGCGTTTTCCAAAAGTTTCTCATCCACACTGAAACGCCTGAGAATGCTAGTGTGGACGGAGAGCGTTTTAAACGAAAACAGCGTTTTCAAATGTATCCGATTAATGTAGACGTAGCCTCAGATTGGTCGTTTTTAGGGGCGTTGTGGCACAACATTTTTTGTTACGGGTCTCCTAATGGTTCCAATAATCCTCACTTGTCAATCATCTGTTGTTTCTCAGGTAAATCTCCAATCTTCGCCTCAGACTTTTTACCCTACACGACTCTAATGTACGGAAACGGACCGGGACACAAAATCGTCGACAACAAGCGTCCAGACCTCCGCGGTGTCGACACCGGTAAGAAAATCAGCACAAACAAGTATCCATTACTTCAATGAGCTCATTATTTCTGCATTACATTGTTAAATTAATACTTTTTTCGCTAACTTTCGCTACATAACTTAGACAGTTTCCTCTGATAACAGACTCTAAATTGTAATGTGGACTCATGCATTTTCTGTAAAGCTGCTTTGAAATGATGTGTATTGTGAAAAACGCTATACAAATGTAAATGTGAATTGACCTTAGCTCGCTGAAAACACTGATGTTGTGTGAGTATTTATTCTGGTTCTCTCTCTCAGCCGATAAGGATTACGTTCAGCAGTCGGCCGTCCCGCTCGATACTGAGACCCACGGTGGGGAAGATGTGGCGCTGTTGGCCCGCGGCCCCATGGCTCATCTCTTCCAGGGCGTTTATGAGCAGAACTACATCGCTCACGCCATGGCTTACGCGGCCTGCGTCGGTGCCAATCAGCAACACTGCGCTGAAACCGCTGAGCCTAATGGGATTCCCTACATCCACTGACCTGGGAAGCTCCGCCCCCGACACGCCCCTCTGCGCCATGACGACGGTGATCCTGAGCGTGTTAATGAGTGCTCTACTGCACTGAGAGAGAGACAGCAGCAGATATTCACCAAGCAATCATAATTTGAGAATGTGAAATAAATTCTTATGGAAAAACACTACAGGGATAAACTTATTTTCTTATGCACTGGTCAGTTTTGAGCTCTATTTTGCTTGTGAATAATGTGAATAAACTCTAGCCATTTCATTCTTAACCAACATACAGTTGGAAAACTGAGTAAAACTCGAGCGTTTGAGCAACCGAACACACACTCACACACATATTGCTCTGTGACGTGTCAACGCTCGCTTTGGCTATTTGTTTATAGCATAGGAGGCGGAGCTTTAGATTCTAGAGAGCATTTGATTGGACAGAAAATGTGATGAGAAGCTGAAGTGCGTGGTGATGTCATAAAAATCCCTGATCCATTTTAGCGGAAGAGAGAGACTAAGTTTTGAATGCTTATATCTTATAAATGCAAATTTTGTCATTATTTTGGAGCACACCAGCTCATTCATAACCTTAAGGTTTACATATTCATACTAAAAGCTAAAAAACGTACATTTTGATTTTAGGGGGCTACACTTTATCTGTTTGCATCTGTAAAGCCTTTTCACTCAGTAGAAAAGATTATCAGAAGTTCAGTTCTATGCTGACTTTAAATTTAATAAATAAAATATTGTATTTAATCATTAAAGATATTAATAATGCATCCTAGCGAATAGGGAAAGTTCTTCGAACGTTCTGGTAAAGTTACGAAGAAACGTTCTTCCAGTAACGTTTATAGATGATTCGTTCAAAGTTATTCGGTCTTTAATAATGCTCTCAAAACATTAGAACTAAAACGTTATTTATACATCATTCATATTGGACGTACAATTTTTTAAATGTTACATTTTTCAGAACGTTCAGTGGGCAGTGACGTTCACATAATGTTTGCAAAATTCTAAAATGGAATGTTGCCTTAACGTTCACCTAACCGAGGGAAAACGTTAGCATAAAAACTGGACGTTTTGAATGTTCAAAAAATATTCTTAGAAACGTGTTTTTGTCAGTTGGGATGTATGTATTATTAAAAGTTATGTATTCCTGAATTAAACAGAATTTTGAGTGAGAAATAAACAGGATGGGACTTGATGGATCCTTTATAGATTAATATTATTTCTCCATATCTAAGTTTGTTGGCTGCGCACTGATGAATCATTAAATGAATTGTGAAATTAATCAGAGAACATTTCATTGATTTATGTTGAATCGGAACTTTAAACTGAATGTGTGTGTTATTGATGAAAACATCTGATGAATACTGACGTCATCTCAGGTAGAGTCTCTCTGATCGGTGTGGATAATTAAGATTTGATGCCATTATCACACACACGCTTATAAATAATAAATCACAGCCTAAGACTGGTTATTTTTAGCAGACCGTGAGTCATTAATGTAACAGTTAGAACATCTGCTGTACTTCTGAGTGTGTCTGTCTTGGTTAAGCGTGTTAACGCATTGGTTACACCTGTCGACAGGTAGACATGAAGCAAACACACACACACAAATCCTCACGGTTTTCCTGAGGCAGGACCCCTCTCTCTGTTCCCAGCTAACAAATCTGTTCTAAAACATTTGCAATGTTTCTAATAAAACGTAAAATGTTTCATTGTGAGTCGAGCATTGTTTAAAACGTTCATCAAGCCTATACAAATAACATCATACGAACGTTCCAAAAAAACGTGGTTCTCCGAACGTTTTCTCTCAACATCATATCAAACAACATAAGAACGTTCTATAAATGTTATTTTAAAGGGCATTTTATCTCAACCTTTACATAAGTGTTAGCTGGGTAGTGAGCTGCCTAAATAGACAGCATTTTATAATATCACATACGTAGGCTACTCTGTTCTTAAGGTATGCGGTAATTATGCAGATAGCAATAAATTATAAATATATGCATATGTAAGAGTGTTATATAATGTGTGGTGCATTTATGATGCAGATGGTTAGTGGAAATAAGTAACAGTAAGAGAGTGAAGATGCTCTGCGTGTGATGGAGGTAGAAATGATTGTCAGTGCAAAATAATATATACACAGCACTGATTTATAATGTCACAAAAATGTTGAAAAAAATGGCCTTGTACTGATATTCGTTACTCGTTACAGTAACGCACGTTACTTTACAGCAAAACTGCGTGCTTGTACTTGTGCACGTGTTTGCGAACTTGCATATAATTCTGGCATTGCCTTATGGTCTTTGTGAGGAATCTGATGAGCTCAGTGAAAATGTTGCTATTTTTACACAATATTTGTGTGTGCTGTGTATTTTTATGCTTATTAGTCTAGCGTTTATAATAGGTGTACGGTTCCATTGCAGTTAATGTGATGCGTATTAGACAGCAAGGCTACATCTATTTCTCTCTGTGGCATTGAGATGAAGAGATTGATGTGACCTACAGGTGGCGCTGTAACACAGCACACTGTTGCATTGCAGAGAGAGAGAGAGAGAGAGAGAGAGAGAGAGAGAGAGAGAGAGAGAGAGCATCAAAGAGAATAAAAGCGTGTAATCATGAAAACGTTGACTGGTCTACAGAGGGAACATGTTGCGGCAGATTTTCTCTGCTGTATTTGTACTTTATACAGTACATCGCTCACGTGACCCATCAGATGCTGATTTAGATCTTCAGAAAAGCTCGTCTTTAAAGGAAATAAGTATATTTAGCAAATACATTTTGTAATGTTCGTCGGTATTGTTACATATTGGACTGCATTATGAGTACAAGGGTTAACAAAACTAATGTCGAGTTGATGGTTGACACGCACTGCACGTTG